>NC_091784.1:37888135-38191165 GCF_029378745.1 Bos indicus | reverse complement strand
CTCCGGCACCCAGGGAAGCCCTGGCTCCCACCGGTGGCTCCTTCCTGCTCCTCCCTCAGCTGAGCCACGATGCCCGGTGCACACAAAGGTGAATGTGTGGCTAATGTGGACCAGATGCCCTTCCTGGCACCTCCCGATAAGGGGAGGATCGAAGGCATGAACAAGCCCTATGACATCAAGAGGTCCTGCTGGGTCAAGGATGAGAAGGAGGGCTTCATCGCTGGGGAGAACCAGTCTGAACAGGGTGACCAAGTCACCATGAAGACGATCACCAACAAGCTGGGTGGGAAATGATCCTCAGGATGAAACTGAGCTTGAGTCCTGGACCCCCAGGACTCAAGAGGCATGGTGGCAAGAAGAGCTGATGCCTCTGAGTCCCCTGTGCTGGGTTCAAGTGCAGACTCAATGACACTCGACCTGTGGGGCCCTAAGCAAAACACTTTCCCTCTCTGACCTTTGGTTTTCTCACAGTAGAGATTCCAATGTGATATGACATGAGAGTGGTTTTGTATGCTCTGTAAAACAGTGAATGTGTGCAAGAGATCGTAACGAGAGTTGTGTGTGTGTGTGTGTGCGCTCAGTGGTTTCAGTCGTGTCCAACTGACTCTTTGCGACCCCATGGACTGTAGCCCGCCAGGCTCCTCTGCCCATGGGATTCTCCAAGCAAGAATACTGAGTGGGTTGCCATGTCTTCCTCCAGGGGATCTTCCTGGCCCAGAGATCAAACTTGCATCTCCTACAGCTCCTGCATTTGCAGGCAGACTTTTTACCACTTAAGCCACCTGGGAAGCCCATCATGAGAGTTACTTATCTTTAAAGCCCCAGACAGCTCTCACATGGAATCAATTTTCTAAGAGTGAGGAGGAGCATCCCATCAAGAGTGAGAAGGAGCATCACATCCATCAGGAAATTGTGCTACGTGCCCATGATGGTGTGAGGGCTGTGAGACAGGACCTGGAATACCCTGGGCAACCCAGGTGAGCTCTCCAGTGTCATGAGCTACAGATGGTGGCACTGAGCCCGTTGCTGCGTGGTGGTGCTGAGCTGGGGCTGCCTTGTCCTGGCTTGTAAGGATCCAACTCTAAACATTCAGGGGCTTTGCAGGTGGTCGTTAAACCTTTGGCATCCTGGTGTCAGCCATGGTGGAAATGACAAAAGGTGCAAATCATGGATTTTTCCCCCCCGTATAGCTGGTTTACTAGCACAGCTCTCTGCGTTGGTCCACACTCTGTCCAGCTACAAGGATTGACTTCAGAGAGTGGCTAGAAAATTTGGTTTAGGAGACCCCTCACCTGGAGCAAACTCCTGGGGGAGGCACTGGATATTTTGCTTAATGCTTTTAATAACCTTATGGTAGTGGGATGTATGAACCCTGTTTTGCAGAAGATTAAAGAGATTTTAGGTAACTTGCCTACAGCTACAAAGACAGTGAATGATGAATTCAGATTCAAAGCTTGCTGCATCTGGACTCACAGAGAACAAACTTAGGGTTGCCAGGTACAGGAGTCGGGGGAAGAGACAGGGAGTTTGGGATCGACATGTCCACTCTGCTGTGTTTAAAACAGATGACAAAAAGGTAGGTCCTCCTATACAGCACAGGGAACTCTGCTCAATGTTACGTGGCAGCCTGGATGGGAGGGGAGTTTAGGGAAGAATGGATGCATGTATATGTGTGGCTGAGTCCTTTTGCTGTCCACTTGAAACTATCACAGTATTGTTAATTGGCTATACTCCAATATAAAATTAAAAGTTAAAAAAAAATAAAACTGATAAATCTAGGGGAAAAAAATACCCCAGAGCTTACTGTATCTGGCTCCAACGTCCATGCCCCTTCTACAGCATCACCTCATTTTCCACGTGGACTGTGGGGGGTGGGGGGTGTGTGGGATCAGTGCTTGGTTAATTTCAGGGATAAGGGGACAGAGACCTTCCATGATCAGAACTTGCGACATCTAAGCTTTATTCTGTGCCTCGCCCCTCTTTGATAGGAGTGGCCATAGGAAAACGAGGCTACAGCTGGGGTCCAGTGGGTTTGAATACGAAAGTCAAGATTAACGTGCAGGAGAAGCATCCTTCTCAGAAGGGCAGGACACTGCAGTGCTGCCAGGAATGATGGATGATGAGAGCGAAGCGCCAGAGGCCCCAGTTTGGGTACAGTTTAAGGACAACACAACTTCTGGGAGCATCTGCGGTAGACAGGCATACAGCAGGGTTTGGGACAGAAAAGATCGACTCATCTGGCTCTTAATGATAAAGCCACAGAACTCCATTTCTCTGCTGGGGCTGAAAGACAAGTGTTTGCCTGTGGGCGAGGCCCAGAGATCAGGAAACTACCAGAAATGGACCCTGAAAGAAATCTAGCTGGATTTACTGTGGGCGTGGTGACCATTACTGGGTGTATTTTCCAGAACCGTCAAGATTTCAAATTATCTGCCTGTTGAACTCATAAATTATTAAAAGTCCCAGAAATCCCAGTTGGTGTTTGAGCCTCACATCTCAGGCTTCAGGCAGCGGAAAGATATTTGTTTTCCCGATCACATGTCTCAAGCTTTGGCCCCAGTCGCTGCCACACAAGAGCTGGCGCTAGTTCACATTTACAGGGGAAAAGCTGGGGTGCAGAGTGGGGATGGGAATTTGTTGTATTATTTTTACCCTAAAATATATATGGCTCATCGTTGTTGGGTTGTTTTTTTTTTTTTTTTTTTTGGTCTTGTTTGCTAGCTTGCTTTCAATTTTATCCTTCAAGGTGGTTTACTGGGAGCAGGGGAATGCCTTTTTTTAATGGAAATGTTCACTGCTATTTAGAAACCACCACTAATTCTCAAGGCAGAGGGCAAGAGTCACATCTCTGCACAGGGTCCCTGGGATCAATGAGCAAGTTCAGCTACCAGAATGGACTTGGCTGAAAGAGAAGCACTGGTCAGAGATGGTCTGAATATAGGGAGGGAACATCAAGGTCTTTTTACTTGATGCCGCTTCAGCCCATATAATCCTCCCAGCAACCAGCCAAGGAAGCCATTGCCGTCCCTACTTCAGAGGGGAGGCACCTAGAGCTCAGAGGGCCATGGATGTTCCTCCCCGTCCCACGTCGACGGGACATGGCTGCACCGGGAGTTGGACCCACTGATCCAGTTTTTTTCTTGAAGCCAGAGAGCGGGTGGTACTCTGCCTGACGCTGCCGTGGTGTTGAGACAGTTCTATGTCCTGATGCGCATGCTGTGTTTTGACCCTCAGACGCTCATCGTGAAGGAAGATGACATCCAGCAGATGAACCCTCCCAAATTCTACCAAACCAGCAACCTGGCGGACATGACCTTCCTGAACAAGGCCAGCATCCTGGACAATCTGCGTCAATGCTACGTCAACACAAGGATCTGTGTAAGTATTAGGGCTGGAGGGGGAGAAGGGGGTGGCTGCGGTTCTTCGGCCCCTCTCCTCCCCAACAACCCACGTGTCTGCCTCTCTAGATGTCTTTACTAGAAAGGAAAGAGGCAATCTGGTAGGACTGGGTGAGCTGGGGCCCCACTTCAAGGTCAGGGGACTTCCCTTCCCTGGGTTTTGGTGACAGTCAAGAGAGCTGCCGCTTACTTCTTCCCCTTGCCCTACTTCAATACTGCTTCAGTTCCAGATTCAGACCTTCGGCAGCACCAGAGCTACAGGCGGTGCTGGAGGATCTCTGGAAAGCTCTTGGGGTCATTTGCTAGGGCCACAGGCTGGTGAGGCATCACTGGATTTCACTCTGGGAAAAGCCACATCCGCAGCCTGGCTGCGCCTTGAGCTTGGGCAGAGAATGTCCGTGTGGGCTCAAGGCCAAGCTCAGGGCCTGGGCTTGCTCAGAGCCCCTCTGCAGCTGAGCCCTCGCTCCCAAGGGTGGCCACACCACGACTCTGGGCTAAGGGACTGCGGGCTCTGTGGACAGTGGCCTGAGGTACCAGGGCAGGAGTCTCCTCTTAAATCCAACACCTCAGTTGAACCACTGACTGAAAACCTGGGGTAGGCAGGGCAGCCGCCCTCTCGTGTCCCTCCTGCGAGGGTGGTGGGGGCCTCTCCTCTTCATTCTGGCCCAAAAAGGGACTCGCTTCTGTTCTGCTCTCTCTGCCCCACCCCAACCCCCAGGACAGGGCTGGAGGGAAAGAGCGACTCGGTGGCTGGATCCCGGATGAGACACAGTGCATCATCCTCTTACGTCTTTGCGTGGGTTCTCTGCCTCTTCTCTTTGCTCCTCTTTCTTTGGGTCGCTCTCTATTTAATAAAGTTCCTTTTAAAAATGCAATATAATGCAGCTCTGCTAAGGAGAAGCTGAGGGTGTGTATCCCCACTTGGAATACAAAATGGAAACTTTTCGAGTTGACATGAAAAGAGGCAGAGAGTGGAGACACAAGAGGTCAGTGTGAATGTCTGCCAGGAGAAGCTTGGGACCCATGGATTTGGCCATTTTCTGCCCTCACCTATTCTGCCCTCAAATAATTTCTTTCACTACTTCACTGGTTTTTCTGATTAAAAAAAAAAAAATGGAATGATTTCCTGAAAAAAATTGCCATAGGGTAAAAGAGTATCTTCTTAAGAGTAGACCAATCCCTGTTGCCCACCAGTTGGCAGATCGTGTCCATAAAGAACTCCATGAACTGTCATGGAAAACCTCTCCCATGAAGAAAATCCAAAAATCAAGATATAAAAGAGTATCATGTATCATTTCTATGTGAAATCTAAAATACGACAGAAATGAACATGTCTACAAAACAGAAGCCGACTCAGACGTAGAGAACAGACTTGTAGTTGCCAAAGGGGATGGGTGCGGGGCGGCACAGGGAAGGAGCAGGACTTGGGGATTAGCACATGCAAGCTATTATCCATAGGACGGGTAAACAACACGTTCCTACCGGACAGTATAGATAACTATATTCAATATTCTGTGATACCCATAATGGAAAAGATGATGGAAAAGAATATATACGTATAACTGAATCACTTTGCTGTACAAAGTGCCGTACAAAGAAATGAACAGAATGTTGTAAATCAACCATACTTCAAAAAAACTTTTCCGTTAAAAAAATAAAAAATAATCTGTATCATAGAAAACAATTGTTTGCTTTAAGAACAAGGTGAGGGGACAAGAACATATCTCTGGGTTTGTTTGTATACTATGAGAAAGGGATATTAGAAACCAACATGGTGCTTCCTTCTGGGAGGAGGGGGCAGGCGCTGAGCAGCTGGGGGACTTTTTGCTGTGTATTTGTCCATAGAAACGATTATGTTATCAAGTCAGATCCTGGGGTTGGCCAAAAAGATCGTTCTGGTTTTTCCGTAAGATGTTACCAAAAAAAACCCTAATGAAATTTTGGCCAACCCAATAATTAAACCAAAAGAAAATGAAACAGATACATATTAAAGAGAAGACTGGTTTTGCCTACTGGATAAAGACTCAGACATAGATTCTGCCCTCAGAGAGAGCATCACGGAATCTTTCCAGGACGGCAGGATGCTCCAGCCAGGATGCTCTGCGATGGGCCGGGGTCCAGAGGGAAGGGGGAGTCGGGAGAAGGGCCAGATAATCCTCTTCTTTTCCTCTCACCAGACCTACTCGGACTTGTTCTGCATGACACTCAGCCCCTACCGGTGGCTGCCCATCCGCGGGGCCCACGTGGCCAACATGTACGAAGGCAAGAAGCGTGCACGGTGATGTCACCCCACCTCTTCTCCATCGAGGATAGCACCCACCACGACAGGCTCATGGGTGCGTGTGGGGGTGGGGATAGTACGGGGCCGCCGGGGCAGTCATGGCAGGGCTAGAAAAATCCCTTTGCCGCTGGGGCTCCAAATGCATAAGACCCCCATGCTACCCAGTCCCAACCTTGATCCCTCATCACCCACTGAAGATTTTTTTTTAATATTGCTCAGTGAGTGTGCTTGCTAAGTACCAACCCTACCTCACATCCCGTCTCATTTAAGCATTACAAAAACATGGGAAACAAGCTAAATAATGTCCAGAACTCAAATCAACCCTTAACCATTCCCTATGCCATCTTCACCGTACAGTACAAAGTGATTTTTATTAATGTTACTATTTATCTTGATGTTGCTTACGACTAGGCAGTTTCCTGAGATGGGGCTGGTAAATTCTTGGGCCCTTTGGCAAGGATGTGGGCTTCAGCGGCAGGTGTGTAGCCTCGGACCTGACGGATCCTAGCTCTTCTTCATCTGCCGGCCACTGCAGCCGTGCTGCAAGCCGGGCAGGATGCAGGGAGATGCAGGTGTCACGGCTAGGGTGTTGCCAAATGTTGAGTTTCTAAGTGTTTTCTAATTACATCTTCCTGTTGACAGGTCCCTCCCTACAGAGCGTGAAAATCAGTCTATGCTAATCACATAAGTGTCCCTCCTGCCTCTCAGTCTATAGACATGTAATTAGGTCTGTGTCTTACACATGTAATTAAGCCTTCTTAGAATTAATTGGGGGGGCTTTGTATGGAAATCTGCAGTCTGCGAACGAGTGGGCTTAGCAGGGTAAGGCTGCTGCTGCTGCTGCTAAGTCGCTTCAGTTGTGTCTGACTCTGTGCGATCCCATAGACGGCAGCCCACCAGGCTCCCCCATCCCTGGGATTCTCCAGGCAAGAACACTGGAGTGGGTTGCCATTTCCTTCTCCAATGCGTGCAAGTGAAAAGTGAAAGTGAAGTCGCTCAGTTGTGCCTGACTCTTAGCGACCCCGTGGACTGCAGCCCACCAGGCTCCTCCGCCCATGAGATTCTCCAGGCAAGAGTACTGGAGTGGGGTGCCACTGCCTTCTCCAAGGGTAGGGCTGCATCTGCTAAACTGAGTCGGGGTGAGGGGTTTCGGGGCCCAAGTCCCCTCCTGCCCCACCCTGCCGGCCCCGATGGCTGGGACCTTTCATCACTTTGCCTCTCTGCAGCCACTCCCCTCTCTGCCCGTCACTTGTCTGCTCCCGCTCTCCACCTGCAGTGGAGAATCTGGTGCCGGCAAGACCGAGAACATGAAGAAAGTCATCCAGTACTTTGGCGACATTGGAGGAACTGGCAAACGGTCCTCGGATAGGAAGGTAGGGCCGTCTGGGGACACTTGGGGCCTAGGGTCCACACAGCAGAGCCCTGTGACCCTCACAGCTGCTCTCTGGGTTAGGGCCACTTTATAGATGAGGAGATGGTAGCTGAGAGATAAGCGACTTGGGCAGAGTCCCATAGAGAGAAGGTGGCTGCAGACCCAGATCTGACCCACTGGATGGACTCTGATGCTCCAGGCCACGTCTGCCCCTAGAAGTGCTGTGCCAGAGCCCCTTGTGCTTGGCAGGGGAAAGAGGGAACCGCCAGCTCCTGGTTACGCTGCTTCTGCAGGCCCTGGCAACCCCAGGGCTCAGGGAGCACTAGCTGGGCCAGTGGCAACTGTAAAAAGCCAACAGAGAGGAAAGGAAGACTTTGCAGGAGCACCAGGGGTGCCCAGGGAAGGGTTTCAAGGTTCACAGAGGAGTCTCTCCACCAAGAGCAAAGGAAAGAAACAGCAGCTAAGAATCAAGGCCTGTCGTCTGGCAGGGGTGCTCCGACAGGGACTGCAGGGGCACAGTCCTCAGGCGGTGGCCCTCCTCCCAGGTCCCCTCCAGTCCCGCTCTGCCCGCCTCCCCAAGGCCGTGCCTCTCCTGGGTTCCTGGCACATACACCACTGTCGTTTGAAAGCCCTGGCTTCCCAGGCAGCAGCCGACAGGCCACCCCACCTAGTGTTTCTCTCTGGGTCAGGGGTCCCCGGAGGATCAAATCATCAGGCAACGCTGAGCTGGAGGCTCCAGAAACAACAGCTCCTCCTGCTTCGTCAGTGTGACGGCGGCAGGGTGGCCCCAGGGTGGTGGGACAGGCTTTACCACCCCGCCCCAGGGAGGAAATCAGGGCTGACTGACACTCACCAATGGGATGACCCAAGTCCCAGCATCTCCTTCCCAGAGACTGGTATCAGTCAGGAGCTTCCCCGGCGGTCCAGCGGTTAAGACTCCACACTGCCAATGCAGGGGACATAGGATCAATCCCTGGTCAGGGAGCTAAGACCACCCACGAGTCGTGTGGCACGGCCCAAAAATATTAATAAATAAAATGGTTCATAATAAATAATGCTTTAAAAAACAAACAAAAAGAGTCCAATTCAGCATTTAAATCCAGGGGCTTGAGTGCAGAGAAGTGGGCACGCGGTGATGGAAGGACTAAGAAGTCAAAACAGGAACCCGGAGATCGCAGCGGCTGGAGGCTGAACCCGCCCCCCCCCACCCACCCAGGGGCCCCGGGGCTGGCGGGATGCAGGAGAGGCGCTGTCCCCAGGGCCCTGGTGGCCCTGAAGCCTGTCTGGTGGGAGCTGGGTCGTGGATGGAGCTCAGTAGATCTGCTGCGCCTTTCCCTGCTGACCCCGTATGTCCTGCTGGGGCCTCTCACTGCCTGGGGAAGAGAGCTGGGCGGGGAGGAGGTGAGGACAGGTGATGGAGACACCGAGACTCCTGTTCCGGGAGAGTTTGTCCTTGACTGATCCGGCGTCTCTCCATAGGAGGCACGGTACAGCGCCCTCTATGTGTCACTTCAGTTGCTCAGTCGTGTCTGACTGTGACCCCATGGACTGCAGCACGCCAGGCCTCGCTGTCCATTGCCAACCCCCGGAGCTTACTCAAACTCGTGCCCATTGAGTCGGTGATGCCAACCAACCATCTCATCCTCTGTTGTCCCCTTTCTCCTTCTGCCTTCAATCTTTCCCAGCATCAGAGTCTTATTTCTAATGAGTCAGTTCTTCGCATCAGGTGGCCAAAGTATTGGAGTTTCAGCTTCAGCATCAGTCCTTCCAATGAATATTCAGGACTGACAACTCCCACCACGCCTGCCTAAGGCGGAATTCCAGAGGGTTTTAGCATCTCCTGCAGGGCACCCCTCTGCTCCATTAGATGCCCCAAAACTGCAGGCTACCCCCAGACCCTAGGTTTAGCTCCAAGACCTGTCCACTTCCTTCTCTGCCTGTCCAAGTGGGAAATCCACAACTCCACATACAGCCACCTCTGGCCCAGTCACCTTTCTGCAGTGCCCTTAGAATTCGGGGTGGGGGGGTGGGGGGAGGGAGGGTCAATGAGTGACCGCAGCCAGAGAGTGACAGGGTGACAAGCTTGGTCTGGAGTGCCACACGTGCTCCTTCATGACCCTCCCCGCCCAGGGCAAGTTCATCCGATCCACTTCGGAACTCCGGGCAAGCTGGCAGGAGCTGACGTTGAGAGCTGTGAGTCAGGCTTTTTTCAGAGAGTTCTTGGGGGCAGGACCAGCTACCGTCATGGGGTGCAGTGCACAGTGAAAGCACGGGCCCCTTGTTCCAAAAGTACTGAGAATTTCCAAATAGCAGCAGAGGGACTCAAGCGTGGGGCCCTGCTGAGCACAGCCTGGATCACACGCGGGAGGTCAGCCCTACTCCCAGGCCCCCCTCCCTCAGGAGCCAGCCCCCTGCCCTGGCCATGGGTCTGGGGGAGAGGGAAGAGGACTCATGCCTGGACATGGCACTGGGCTTTATGGGGAGGGGATCCCTGCACTCCAGGGAGAATGGGCTGAGCTCATGGGCACATTGGCTTCTTCTTTTCCAGATTTCTTGGTGAAATCTCGTGTCATCTCACAGCAAGCAGATGAGAGGAGCTACTACATTTTCTACCACATTCTAACAGGAAGCCTGAGCTTGTCAGTAAAGATCTTCACGTCTCTCTCATTGTCTCTTAACTGCTTTTCCGCTATTTCCAATAATGAAAGAATCTCCTGTGTGTGGAGGGGTTCTGTGGTTCTACACAAATCTGTTTAGTCGAGAATTATGTGAAGAGGTTACAGGAAAGTTTCTCAAAGTTCTACTCACACCCACCTTCACAATAGCCTATGAGGCTTCACACCATTGCTGGCCCATTTCACAGATGGGGCTTTGAGATGCTATGGTTGAGATACAGTCCTAGGGTATAGGATTTTAGATCCACTTGCCTTCTCCCCTGACTCCTTGTCTGGGTTTCCCAAGTGACTCAGTGGTAAAGAATCTGCCTGCCAATTCAGGAGACACAGAAAACGCAGGTTCAATCCCTGGGTTGGGAAGATCCCCTGGAAAAGCAAATGGCCAGCCCACTCCAGTATTTTTGCCTGGAAAATCCTATGGACAGAGGAGCCTGACAGGCTACAGTCCATGGGGTTGCAAAGAGTCAAACACGATTGAGCAACTAAGCATGCATGCATGCCTTCCATATCTTGGTCAGACAGCAGCAGAGAGGTCAGCCCAGGACCACTGCACATGGACATAGTCCTGTGAGCAGTTCAGCAAGCAGACTGCATTCATGCCCTCAGTGGGATGCCCTTGTGCAGGCAACAATCTACTCAACTGTCCATGGCAGACCTGCTCAGAATCTAAGGTCCAGAGTGAGATGAAGACTCGGTCTTCCACATACACACCTCTTTTCCCAGCCAGAGACAAGGGCATTGAATACCACCCCCTACCCACACACATGGGTTTTATTTGTGTTGGAAATGGTGTACTTTTTAATTAATATATGCCATTTTGAAATTGGAAGGTGTCACATAAAAACCAAACTTCTGGTTTCTCTATAGCAGGACATCTGGTAGGCATGGCCTGCCCTGGCATGTGGCACGAGTCAGGGAAGTTGAGTGGTAGTGGGCCCTTCGGATGGAGCTCAAGCTCTCCTGTTTACCACACTCCCCACCAAGCCCTACTGCCTGCCTGACCCTGGAGCAGAGTGGCAGGCACCATTCATCTTCCTTCTTGGGCTGTAGTTTTTCTTAACAGTAGAGAGAAAAGGAAAGGACAATATGTCTCGCACCCATGTCTCTTCCAAAAGCGAAAAAGACAGAACAAGAGGGGCACATATTTGAAGAAAAATAGAAGCGAGTGTATTTCTTTGCAAAAGTGACAGCATCCCAGGCATCCTATATGCAAGTGATTCCTACTGCCTGCTGCAGTCTTTGGGTTACCTTCTGCCTTTGAGCATGACCTGCTCTTTACAGGAGAGAGAATGGAGAAAGAGGTGCATTCATTTATTCCAGAAACACCTACTAGTTATCTACCAGGTGCCAGGTCCTGGGCCAAGTGACAAAGGGCACAGCCACATTCCTGAGACCCTCCTGTCTCTCCAAAGTTCCTCACGTGCCTCATTCAAGTCCCTCGATGAGTCCAGGTGACCTAAAGGGGCACGGAGCACGTTGTATTCAGCTCTGTAACCACCACAATGACACCATCATACCTGGCACAGGGGAGGCATTTAGAGATACAGGTTAAAAATGAAAAAGAATGGACTTCTCTGGCATTCCAGTGGTTAAGACTTCGCCTCCCAATGCAGGGGGTGTGAGTTTGATCCCTGGTCAGGGAGCTAAGATCCTGTATGCCTCAGGGCCAAAAAGCCAAAACATAAAACAGAAGCAATATCGTGACAAATTCAAAGGACTGAAAACTGGTCCACATCAAAAAAATTAAAACTAAAAAGAAGGAAACCATGCGTCACCAGCCCGCTAACCTGCTTTCTTGCAGAAAGCCTGCTGCTGGTCCCCAACCTGAAGGAGTACCACTGGGTGAGCCGGGGCATCACTGTGGTGGTAACATGGACGATGGGGAGGAACTGCAGACGTGAGTGGGTGGGCATAGCCAGCAAAAGACGGGGGAACTCTGGGGCCCTGCAGGCACTGCCATCTGAACTGGGTGGGGCAGGGTCAGAGGGGACACGCAGAGTTGCCAGGCAGCAGCCTGGGTTCTCCCGTGGAGATTGCTGGGGTTGCAGCCGGTGTTTTCCCCAAGCCTGTCATAGAGAGCAGCGCTTCTCTGCAGAGTTGAACTGTTACTCGACAGGGACTTGCGGGGCGGTCTACTCCACATTCCTCCGCCTCCCCAGCCCAGCGAGACATCACCTTCTAGTCCCACCAGTTCCCACAGCACCTCTCTCTCCTCCTCTGTGACGCTGAGCACCTGGGGCTTCCATTAGAATACTGTGTAACTCTCTCTTTTTTGACAAAAGAATCAAATCCTGATGCATTTTTGCCTTCCCCTTCTCTAAGGACCTAGCAAGGAGCCTGTACAGTAATAATGGTGGGGATTATAACACTATTTCCCATTTGTTCCTATCACTGTGGTTTATCTTTATGATCACCTGCTGCTTCTTCTGCTGCTGCTAAATTGCTTCAGTCGTGTCCGACTCTGTGCAACCCCATAGACGGCAGCCCACCAGGATGCCCCGTCCCTGGGATTCTCCAGGCAAGAATACTGGAGTGGGTTGCCATTTCCTTCTCCAATGCATGAAAGTGAAAAATGAAAGTGAAGTCGCTCAGTCGTGTCTGACCCTTAGCGACCCCGTGGACTGCAGCCTTCCAGGCTCCTCCATCCATGGGATTTTCCAGGCAAGAGTACTGGAGTGGGGTGCCATTGCCTTCTCCGTTATGACCACCTACAGGCCCCATTTTGCAGATGACTTCACTGAGGCCAGAAGGTTAAATGAATACAAGGACTGCCTTGCAGAGCATCTGGCCTGGGCTCCTTGGAGGAAAGACTCACCCTGGTCAGGGTCTGTCTGGCCATTGGTGCCACCTCTGGCACCAAATGGTGGCCTCCACTCTGAGGAACAGGAAGCCAGGAGCTCCTTGGTGTTCCTCCCCCGGGAGCCTTGCAGAAAGCCTTTGATGTGCTGGGTTTCAGCGCCAAGAAGATCGGCGTGTATAAGCTGAATGGGGGGCATCATGCACTTCGGCAACGTGAAGTTCAGGCAGAAGGCCAGAGACAGCAGGCCGAGGTGGGCACCAGAGAGGATAGGCAGAGGGCGGGGGCTGTGCGGGGAGGGGGTGGCCAGCAGTGGGGGCAGGGGAGGCTCAGGACTCTCCAGGCTTCCTGCACATGTCAGAGACCCTCGGTAAACTAAGGATGCTCCTTTAATACCAGACATCAAGAGCCGCAAAAGGCGTGACAGTCAGAGACATAATTTTGGTTTCTATATCACCCTGCCGCGTGACCTTGAGTGAGTGAGTGTGGGAACTGTTATCAGACTTCTGTTTTCTTTCTTTCCCCAATATTCCTAAATTTTTTAAATCAAAATATAGGTGATGTACAATATTATATGTTACAAGTGTACACTATAGTGATTCACAATTTTTACACATTATACTCCATTTATAGTTATTATAAAATATTGGCTATATTTTTTCTGTGCTGTACAATAGATCCTTGTAGCTTATTTTATACCTAATAGCTTGTTCCTCTTACTCCGCTACTCCATCTTGCCCCTACCCATTCCCTCCCCACACTGGTAGCCACTAGTTCGTTCTCTGTATCTGCGAGTCTGCTTCTTTTAGGTTATACTCACTAGTTTGTTATATTAGATTTCACATACAAGTGGTCTTTAGCTGTCTGACTTATTGCACTGACCATAATGACCTTCCAGTCCTGCCAAACTGCTGCAGATGGCGAATTTTCGTTCTTTTTCATGGCTGCATAGCATTCCGTTGTATATCTCTGGCACAGACAGCTTCAGACCCCAGTTTTCTCAATGGCAACATGGGCGGTCTCCCCATCTCTCTCCATAACCCCTTCTTTAAACACAATAGACAGGGGCTATGGTTCTCCAGGGCAGGGCACCATCTTTCACTCCCCTGCTTTTTCTTTCCCTGCTCAGTGGCTGACAAAGTTGCCCACCTCATGGGTCTCAACTTCAGGGAGCTCCAGAAGGGCATCACCAGGCCGCAGGTCAAAGTAAGCAACAAGTTTGTGCAGGAGGGCCAGAACATGGAGCAGGGCCAGAACCCCATCGGGGCCCTGGGCAAGACCGTGTACGACAAGATGTTCAAGTGGCTGGTGGTCAGGATCAACAGGACCTTGGATGCCAAGATGCAGAGGGAGTTCTGCACTGGGACACTAGACGCTGCCGGCTTCGAGATCTTTGAGGGGTATCTGGCCTCACTTTGCCGTAGCCACCCTCCTTTGATAAGAACCTTTTCACCAGGGTTCTCTCGCTTCTCACCTTTGACCTGGGGCCAGCCAATCTCAGTCTGCTCCTGGCCTCCAGCTTCTGGCCTCCAGAAAGTTCCATCTTCATGTATTGGCGCCAAGTCACAACAGGTAGAATGAGCGGTGCGCTGGCTGGAGCTGGCCTGTCCCAGCTCACCAGAGCTGACTGGGGGAATTTTCAGGAATTCTGAGAGCCGGTCAACACCCTGTTGCTGACATGTCCATGGCGCATTTACATGGCCAACACTACAAACCAGGAGTGAGAGAGAGAGAGCTGATTTATCAGCACAGTACTGGTGGTCCCTGTTTCTTGCCCAGACAAATGAGACTCAGGTCTCATCACAAGATGAAGGCTGTGGATCAGGAAGATTTTGCCTTCATGATTATGAGTTAGGAGGCCCGGTTCTGGACTCGGGTTGGCCACCAACCAGCTGTGTGGCCTTTGGACAGTGGCTACCCCTGTCTGAGCCTCAGCTGTCTCAACTCTAAAATGAGTTGGCCGGAGGTGATGACTTTTAAGGTGCACGTCAGCTCTGCTCTCCTATTATTCCAGGACTTCTGTTAGCCACAGCTAGGGTTTTAAAAAATAATTTAGCCCCATTTCTATCAGGCTTCCCTAGTGGCTCAGCTGGTAAGAATTCACCGGCGATGCAGGAGACCCCAGTTCCATTCCTGGGTCAGGAAGAGCACCTGGGAAGGGATAAGCTACCCACTCCAGTATTCTTGGGCTTCTTGGTGGCTCAGCTGGTAAAGAATCTGCCTGCAATGTGGGAGACGTGGGTTTGATCCCTGGGTTGGGAAGATCCCCTGGAGGAGGGAAAGGCTACCCACTCCAGTATTCTGGCCTGGAGAATCCCATGGACTGTATAGTCCATGGGGCTGCAAAGAGTCGGACGCAACCCAGTGACTTTCACTTTCAATTTCTCTCAGGATCCAGAAGGCTAATTTGGCTGCTGTCTACAACAAAATCATTTAATTCCATAGGTGGAAAGGGCCTTAGACAGAGTCTCAAACTGTGCTGCCTGGAGTCCTGGGCAGCTGCCGATGGCCAGCTGAGTGGGGCTGGAAAGGTAGGAAAACGCCTGCGCCAACAGAGGGGTGTGTGCAGTAGACAAACAGGGCTGGACTCCCAGCTCCGCCACTTCCACGCCATGAACCTCCAGGTCCCCATCTTTAATGGGGTCACCGATCATTCTTGCAGATGCAGCTTAACCATGTACGTCTGACACACGTACATGCTCGATGCAGGTGACTCTGTGATCAAAACGGCCCCTCTCCTCTGACTTGTTTTTCATAAGAGCCTTCCATGTGGGCTTTCATTCAGAGAAAGCAGTCTCTGGTTTTAAAAAAAAATGAATAAAAAGGCTTGCAAATCCCTCAAACCCCTTCATCCTCCAGATGAGGATGAGAAAAACTAGACAGAGAGACCTATCCAAAGGCACACCAGGTTGGGGCAGGGTTCAGACCCACAAAGCATCTCAAAGGATTTCGCTCCCTAGAAAGGAAATGATTCCTCCCACGTTGGTGTTCACGCACCGCGTGAGGCTGGAGTCTGAGTTTCAGGCGCTGCAGCAGCAGTGGGGGGCTTGGGTGGGCATGGGGCAAGGCGCTCTGTGCCTGCATGGGGAGGGGGCCGAGGGGCTTATCATGGGGCCTGGGAGCACCGACTGGCCAGTTGGTGTTACGGCATCTGCGGCTGTGCCAGACACTGGCCAGCTTCAGCTCTGCTGGAGGCCCAGCCCTCCGCCCCTCCCGGGGGAGGCTCTGTCTGCATCTGGGCTGCCCCTCTTTCTATCTTCACCCCACAGTTCAACAGCTTCGAGCAGCTATGCATCAGCTTCACCAAGAAGAAGCTACAGCAGTTCTCCTAGCACCACATGTTCGCGCTGGAGCAGGAGGCGTGCAAGAGGGAGGACATCCAATGGGTCTTCACAGATTTTGGCCTTGACCTGCAGGCCTGCATCTACCTCCTGGAAAAGGGACCCCGCTTCTCGAAGGAGGGGCTTAGAGAGAGGTCGGGACCCTGACTGGGGCACGTCTCAGGAGGGGATTTCACTGGGGCCAGTGCTTTTGGGGGAATCAGCAACACAGCTGATGGCTCTGGTTTATCTGACCTCAATATTCCTCTCTAAAACGGCACAACACCCACTGCAGTGGCCACTGTCAGCTCGGCTGTATTATGCCTTCACTCATCGGATCATCACAAGCTCCTGTGTGCAGGGGGCAATTTATTATAACCATTTCACAGATTCCCAACACTGAGGCACCAAAAAATGAAGTTGCTTGTCCATGGTCATCCATCCTATGAAAGGCAGAGTCAGGTTTTAACCAGGCTGTCTAATAGCCTCCCATGTAATCACATCATAGGCAATGTTTTAGCAAATGGTCCTCACTGGAGAATATATAACATTAGTAGATGCAAACTATTTTATATAGAATGGATAAGCAACAAGGTCCTACTGTAGAGCACAGGGAACTATCATCAGTATCCTGTGATAAACCATAATGGAAAAGAACATGAAAAAGAATATACATGCATCAGATCAGATCAGTCGCTCAGTCGTGTCCGACTCTTTGCGACCCCATGAATCACAGCACGCCAGGCCTCCCTGTCCATCACCAACTCCTGGAGTTCACTCAGACTCATGTCCATCGAGTCAGTGATGCCATCCAGCCATCTCATCCTCTGTCGTCCCCTTCTCCTCCTGCCCCCAATCCCTCCCAGCATCAGAGTCTTTTCCAATGAGTCAACTCTTCGCATGAGGTGGCCAAAGTATTGGAGTTTCAGCTTCAGCATCATTCCCTCCAAAGAAATCCCAGGGCTGATCTCCTTCAGAATGGACTGGTTGGATCTCCTTGCAGTCCAAGGGACTCTCAAGAGTCTTCTCCAACACCACAGTTCAAAAGCATCAATTCTTCGGCACTCAGCCTTCTTCACAGTCCAACTCTCACATCCATACATGACCACAGGAAAAACCATAGCCTTGACTAGCCGGACTTTTGTTGGCAAAGTAATGTCTCTGCTTTTGAATATGCTATCTAGGTTGGTCATAACTTTCCTTCCAAGGAGGAAGCGTCTTTTAATTTCATGGCTGCAGTCACCATCTGCAGTGATTTGGGAGCCCCCCAAAATAAAGTCTGACACTGTTTCCACTGTTTCCCCATCTATTTCCCATGAAGTGGTGGGACCGGATGCCATGATCTTCGTTTTCTGAATGTTGAGCTTTAAGCCAACTTTTTCACTCTCCACTTTCACTTTCATCAAGAGGCTTTTGAATTCCTCTTCACTTTCTGCCATAAGGGTGGTGTCATCTGCATATCTGAGGTTATTGATATTTCTCCCAGCAATCTTGATTCCAGCTTATCACTCTGCCCCGTACAGCAGAAAAAACACAACATTGTAAATCAACTATACTTCAGCAAAATAAATTTTTTAATTGGAAAAGAAAGTAAAAAAGGATATGTATTGTTTGATTAAATGCATAAAAGTGACAGAAAAAGGACATTAATGAGGCCAATGACAAAACGTGAACAGAGTCTGTTCACAGTATTGTACTGATGTTGATTTCCTAGTTTTCATTATTTTACAGAGTTTACTGTAACATTTGGAGAAGTTGGATGAAGGATGTATAGGAATTCTTTGCACTAGTCTTGCAAGCCTAAAATTATTTCAAAATAAAGAGATAAAAAATAAAGAATATACCTTGTCTCCAAAGTTCATCCTCAGATCCATCATAGAGAAGTTATCATCAAGGAAGCCAGGGGTCTTCAATGGGAGGCTTTCCTCCCTGGAAAAGTCACCAAAAACAGTCTGTGGGGACTTCCCTGTGGTCTAGTATGCTCTGTGAGATGGCCTAGTTAAGACCCTGTGTCCAGCTGTCATAGAACCCAAAAGGCCCTCATGCTTGAGCTTTGGGAACAAGCATTGCCCTCTTCTAGGAGTCTGCTTCAGAAATCCAGACCTTCCACGGGAGAGGGCATATTGCATCACTAAGGGCATTTGTGAGCTTCTTTTTCTGGTGGGAAGAAACCTAGAACCACATGAGGCCCAGGTTGCCAGGAATGTCACTGAGAAGGAGGAACAGATAAAAGAGAATTAAACATGGGGAAGACAGGTGTCATTGACGTCACGATTTTTCTGAGAGTCAAGTCTGCCTGGCACCTGGGATTAGCATTTGGGGAGCTACGTAGCACCCTAGAGATGTCAGTCTTCCCTTCTCTTGGACCTGATGAATTCTAGCCTCTTTCAAGTCTAAATAGCCATGGCATTCGAAGACCACGGAAAACCAGACCACGCTCAGAGGTTGCTGCCCAGTTCTGCATCCTGGCTGGCCACATCAGGTGTGGGGCACCCCTCCCACCAACCCCAGGCCAGTGCCAGTCACCTCGCTGGCCTCCTCTAATGCCATCCACTCCTTTTTCCTTCCAGCCCACGGGCATCTTCTCCATCTTCCCCAAGGCCACAAATGCCACATTCAAGGCAGCCCTGTTCCTCAACCACCCGGGTAAGTCCAGCAACTTCCTAAGCCCAAGGGGCACAAGGGCAAGGGGCCCAAGGCCCACCCTGAGCTCGTCCACTGCTCAGGCACCGTGAGTACCTCCCCCGGGGGCCACCTGCCCAGTACCTCCACCTCCCACACATGGAAGTCCATCCTGCCATGCCCTCTCTGAGGCTTCCTGACTTCTACTAACATGGCCATCATCTAACAGGGCGACCAGCTGATTGAAATGACCTCCCACTTCTATTTCCTCCTCACTTCTCTCTCTGGGAGAGAGAGACGTTCTCTCTTGGAACTCTCTTTGGGAGTTCCAAAGCAACCTAGCCAAGAATGCCCTCAGACCTGCCAGGGCCATGCCATTGTCTACGGCCCTCCATTTGATCTTGGTCAGAAATGGTAACACTTGCAGGGGATTAAAACTCTGCCCTTCCAATTAACTGTGGAAAATTCTGAAAGAGATAGGAATACCAGATCACCTGACCTGCCTCTTGAGAAAATTGTATGCAGGTCAGGAAGCAACATTTAGAACTGGACATGGAACAACAGACTGGTTCCAAATAGGAAAAGGAGTACGTCAAGGCTGTATATTGTTACTCTGCTATTTAACTTATATGCACAGTACATCATGAGAAATGCCGGGCTGGATGAAGCACAAGCTGAAATCAAGATTTCCAGGAGAAATATCAATAACCTCAGATATGCAGATGACACCACCCTTATGGCAGAAAGTGAAGAACTAAAGAGCTTCTTGCTGAAAGTGAAAGAGGAGAGTGAAAAAACTGGCTTATAGCTCAACATTCAGAAAACTAAGATCATGGCATCCAGTCCCATCACTTCATGGGAAATAGATGGGGAAACAGTGGCAGACTTTATTTTTTTGGGCTCCAAAATCACTGCAGATGGTGACTGCAGCCATGAAATTAAAAGACACCTACTCCTTGGAAGAAAAGTTATGACCAACCTAGACAGCATATTATAAAGCAGAGACATAACTTTGCCAACAAAAGTCCATCTAGTCAAGGCTATGGTTTTTCCAGTAGTCATGTATGGATGTGAGAGTTGGACTGTGAAGAAAGCTGAGCACGGAAGAATTGATGCTTTTGAACTGTGGTGTTGGAAAGACTCTTGAGAGTCCCCTGGAGAGCAAAGAGATCCAACCAGTCAATCCTAAAGGAAATCAGTCCTGAATATTCACTGGAAGGACTGATGTTGAAGCAGAAACTCCAATACTTTGGCCACCTGATGGGAAGAGTTGACTCTTTTGAAAAGACCCTGATGCTGGGAAAGATTGAGGGCAGGAGGAGAAGGGTATGACAGAGGATGAGATGGTTGGATGACATCACCGACTCAATGGGCATGAGTTTGAGTGAACTCTGGGAGTTGGTGATGGACAGGGAGGCCTGGCATGCTGCAGTCCTTGGAGTCGCAAAGAGTCTGACACGACTGAGTGACTGAACTGAACTGAACTTCCATTGCAGGGGGCACTGGTTCAATCCCTGGTTGAGGAACTAAGATCCCACATGCCTCGCACCATGGCCAAAAAAAAAAGAAAGAAAGAAAAAGAAATAACACTTGTAAAAAGAAGAAAAAAATTCCATCAGCCCAATAAAGCAGTGCTGCAGTCAATGCCACTGCCTCCGGTGCCACAGCATCGGGTGATCCTCTGTGAATTTAGCTTCGGGGAAACGACAGGCTTAGGACCGAGGTGTCAGGAAAGCTGCTGTTTCACTGGGTATTGGAGCCAAGCTTTTATGATCTCCACAACCATGACGATGCCCATTACTGGCCAAAGGGACTGTGCCGCTGCCCAGAGCGGGCTTGGGGCTGAATTGCAGTGCTCCACCTCAGCCCCTAAGATGAAATGAAGAGGGTTCCGTGTTTGTAGTAATGGGACATCCCAAGTCAAGGGGGGCCTGTGCACTTCCAAGAACGCTCTAAGAAGGGGCCTGGAGGTGATGAATGTCATACACCATGTAGCAGAAGGAGAGCCCAAAGGTGCTGGCTTCTCATCTGCATCCCTAGGTTCTCCGTGCTCAGGGGAAGGATCTGAAAGGTGCCTTCCTCTGTGCCTCTCCAGCTGGGGCCACCTGGCAAAATGGGAACCAGACATCAGTGTGTGTCCAACGACTTGGGCCCTTGGTGCTGGATGGATGGAGCCCCCCTCCCACCAGGCAATGTGGCAGGGAGCGGGGGTGGAGCTGTGCTTCTCAGCGTCTCAGCAAGGAGAGAACAGAGTTCTTCACGTGGCTTGGGATTCCATGGGTCAAGCTCAATAGCTAAGACTGAAGTAAAATCAGCCATCCTGGGTAGAAGGAGACCCAGGGGTTGGGGAGGCTCAGGGTGACCAGCAAAGCCAGACATTCAAGAGAAGGTCACACTTGGCAGAGAGTAACTGGGGAATCCTGGTGTGTGGGCATAGCTCAGAGATGGGGTGCCCCACACAGGCAAACTGCAAATGCCCAAGACGTGGGGCTTCTGGGCCATCCCAGGACTCCAGGCAAGTCATCAGGACAAGAACTGAAGCCCCGGGAGACGCTGCCGAAGATCTGGCTGTGAGGTGGCCCTGGGGTTGAAATGCAACCACTGGCGTCTGCCCCACTCCAGGTGGGTTACAACATCACGGGCTGGATAGAGAAGAACGAAGACCCCTGAATGAGTCAGTGGTGGGCTCGTTCCAAAAGTCGAGCCTGGGGATCCTGGCCCTTCTCTTCAAAGAAGAGGAGGCTCTGGGTATGGCTGCTCCCTCGTATGTCCAGTCTCTCTGTGCTGATGCCCTTTAGTGACCAGGAGAAGAAGAAAGAAGAAAACCAAACTCTTGTATTCAATTATTGTTGAATAAATGAATGAATAATGAATGAATGAATAACAAGTTGCTTGAGACTGTCTATGGATGCCAGTGCAATAAAGTGATGCAGAAGCATCCTGGGAGCTTCCATCAGCTGACTCGATCACGGGGCCCATACCACCTCTAAGGGGAGCAATATGCTTTGGAGAAGTGGACACCCAAATGTGCTGTGCTTATTTTCTGCTTCCCGCTCTCCTGTCTGAGCCAAATGTCAAGCCCAGGCCTGCCTTGTACCCTGCTGAGGTTCTGTGGCCCCAGGGGAACACCCAACAGGGTCATCACTCAGAGGGACAAGAACTGCAAATATTCTTGGGCTCAGAGGTGTGCTCGCCACCAATATGAATTCCTCTGGATGGTCTGTGGGCTCCTCTGCCCAGGCAGTGGCAGCAGCAAGCGGCCTCGGGCCAGCCCTAAATCACACAGGGCCACAGACCCTCCAGGGCGTACAACACTCCCTGTGAGTTATGCCACAGGCAGCCCGTTCACCCTCTCCTTGGTAGATCTCAATTACCTGGTGTGGAGGGCCCCCCTCAGTAGTCCCCAGACAATCCTTTTTGAAACCAGAGAACACACATCCTTGTCACAGAGCCTGCCCCTCTGCTGGCCACTGACGTGAAGCAAGCTTCTCTCTCTTCCTTAGCTGGAAGCAAGAAGCAGAAATGAGGGTCCTCCTTCATGACTGTCTTCAGCTACTACAGCGTAAGTAGGTAGGTGCTGCCCCAGAGGCCGCCTGGTGGCCAGTACCCCCAACTCTCCCTTTCACTGGAGACGTGGTCGGGCTGCCAATTCGCAGCTCAGGATAGGATGAGTCCACTTCTATGCCTTTGGTCGCCTCTTTCATTCAAGGGGTCTGTTTCCTTCTGCAGAGGCCACAAAAACCACAGACCACAGGGCAGGAAAATCCCTTAGAGATGGTCCAGTCCAACTGCACTGTTTCGGACTGAAAACCCAGGGGATGATGGGACGTGGCCAACATAACAAGCGGAAATACCAATGCCTAAGGTCTTGTGCCAGTGGGTCTTCAGGGCTGGTCACAACTTCCACAAAGTTTGGGCATTACTGGAAATATGTTCCGAAGTGCAGAAATGCAGCCGTTGCATTTAGAGACGTTGCACATAGAATGGTTTCAGTGCTTCACAAGGATCTGGCTTTCCCAAGGCAGAATGGGCCACCCCACTGCATCCCAAGTGGAAGAGGAAGGTTCAGTAGGGAGGTTTAGAATGGGGAGGGATTTGTCCATACAGGCATTACGATTCCTTCTAGAAGCGAGATTCTACAGTGAGCCGGCACTGAATTCAGAGGATCCCTCTTGTAAAACCTGTCACTCTGGGCAAGTCCCTGGACCTCTGAGAGCACTGCTATCTAACAGAACTTTCCACAATGGTGGAATGTTCTCTTCTGTCCAATATGGTGCCGCTGCCCAATATGCTGTCCAGTACGATAGCCACCAACCACATGTGGCTCGTGAGTGCCTGAGAAGTGGCTGGTGTGACCGAAGAACTGAATTGTAATCGTAGTTAAATTAATTAAACTCTAAACAAATACCTCTTCTGAGCACAGGTGTCCTGTCACACCAACACGGAGCTAATGCTTCCTTTCTCTCCACCCCCAGGAGCAGTGGAACAAGCTGATGACCACCCTGCACGGCACCTCCCCACATTCTGTCTGCTGTATCGTCCCCCATGAGTTCAAGAAATCAGGTACCTCACAGGAACATGCCTCCCAGCTGGAAGCTTTCAGGATGTGTGAAGTTGGGGTTCGTGCCACATTAAGTCCACTTGTAGTCACTGGGGTTGACTGGGGCAGGACAGGGCGTTGAAAGAACCTCCAACCTCCATGGATCACCCAAAGAGCACATTCTAACTGCTACTCTGTACAGCTGAGTGCGGCTGGTCTAGCCAGAGTCACACTCAGGAGAGCTTTTGGTCCTTGGCTGAATTGTGGGGGACCTGGGACACCCCCCCCGGGGCAGTGACAGGAGGAGATAGGACATGGATATGCAGGTCAGCGTCCTTGAGGGACAAGAAGTGGCCTCAGATACCCCAGGGTAGTAACTCCCTGTCCTGTTCTCCCTCTTGGCAGGCGCGAAGGCCGCCCACCTGATCATGCACCAGCTGGCTTGCAACAGAATCTTGGAAGGCCTCCGGATTTGTAGGAAGGGCTTCTCAAACAGGCTGCAGTACCGAGTTCACACAGAGGTGAGCGGTGTCTTCCTGATGCCTTGAGCACAGTTCTCGGTGTCCGCAGTTGGCTCCTGATAAACAGTCTCATTGGAGCAGGCACTGTGGGTACCTGATGGACACTGTCTTATTGTCACTACTTCTGTACACAATGACACAACTTTCAGTGGCCAGCACCCCGTTTCTTTGCCTGGGTGCTCTCTCTGGCTGCGAAAGTTGCTTCGCTCTTGGCAGGCTGAAATGATCAGCAATTAATGACCCCCACCCCAGCCCAGGAGCAGCTCTCAACCAAGAGGACTAAGGACAGTTGGCATATAAATACTTCAGCTCCCCAACCTTGGTGATGGGCTAACTCTGAGGCATCTTCTATACTGGCTGTCAGACAGCTGTGTGTTGGTAAATGTTTAACAACAGGGCTCCAAGTTAAAATTTAAAAAGAAAAAGAAACGAAGCCCTGATTTTTAGTATCTACTGATTTCTAAGGTATAAATACTCCCACCATGTGGTAATTTCAAGCTACTAATGTGACATCACTCTATGCGGGGTTGGTAAGAGACGCACAGAAGCTCTTGTGAGCTAGGGGGAGCTGGTCCCGCACACCAGGGTCCCCCAGTAGCATGAAGCCCCAGATGCCTGTGGTGATAACTGACTTGACAACGTGCTTTTTGCTGGCTCCCCTGCCCCACTCCCCAGCTCTGCCACCTCTCAGATAAACTACTTGCACTTGAACCCTGGTCTCAAGTTCTGTTTCTGGGGAGCCCAAACTGAGACCTCCACCTTAGGGGTTCTTTTACTTCCTAACTGTTAGAACACATGGTCACAGATGATGGTGCGGGAAGAGTCACTAGAGGTCATCCTGTCCAAGCCCTCTGAAGTCCCTAACTGAGGAATGACTAAAGGGGGCTGCTGGCAGGTCAGGAAAAGGAGTGGTTCTGCCAGGTGTGGAAGAAAAGATCAGGAAGGAAAGGTTTTGGTGTCTTCTTGCAAGGCCCCTCCCTCTGCCTGCCATGGGCCTCGGCAAACCAAGCCTAACAGCTGACTCAAAGGCCATCTCACAGATGGACGGTGACCGTGCAGGCAGACTTCCTGGGCTGCCAGCTTGGGGAGGATGGGGACTGTCATTGTCTCTCCCAACAGGTACCAAGTGCTGAACCCCGACGTGATTCCTCAGGGGTTCGTGAACAACAGGGAGGCCTCAGAGCTGCTCCTGGGGTCCATCAACCTGGATGTCAATGAATACAAGATTGGACACACCAAGGTAGGGTCTTCTCCCTCAGCCTTGTCCCAGGAAGGTCGGTGGTGACATGTGAATTCCAGCTCAGCTGTGAACCAGTTGCGTCAAACTGCTGAGAGCTTCTGTTTCCTCTTCCGAAAAATTGGGGCTGCTAAATTCAATCTCATAGGATTGGGAGTAGCGTACGTGAGAACTCAGCTCAGACACAGCGGTGTTCAGTCAACAGGAGAACTTTCCTTAGGACTGCATGGGCCCCAGATTTCTAAGAATAAAAGGAGCCAACCTGAATCAAGGTCCTGGATTGGACCAGGGCACCATGGCACGTGTATGGGCAAGGTCTGGGGGTGAAGCGCCGAAGCCCAGCCCACCCACACCGCGAGCTCTGGCCCTGAGCTGGCAGGTGAGTTGGGGTTGACTCAGACTGAGCGAATGCCCGACCCTGACTCACGGGGCCTGTGTCTGCTCCACTTCCTTGCCCTGCAGAATCCTGTCGGGATTGGAAGGGCAAGGCTGAGGGTGGGTGGTGTCCATCGACAGCTGCCCAACCTGCCTGCACCCCGACGTGACAGCCAGGGCGATGTGGGAAGGGCACTGGCTTTGCATCAGGCTCAGCGTGGGCCGCCAAGCAGCCCTGAGTGGGTCGCCTGCCCATCCAGGTCTCATGGGGGGCGCAGGCAGGTGCAGCTTCTCAGCTGGCTGTGTGGCTGGAACTCCGGGGAAGTTCCAGGTTGCATGTGTGTCCAACACGTACAGAGCACCTCTTGTGTGCCAGGCACGGTGCAGGCTTAGGGATATGCAGGTGGACAGAACGGAGAGCCCCTAATTTCCTGCAGCTTGCTCTGTAGCCAGCGGTGTTGGCGGGATTGTAACACCGTTCTCAAATCTGCCAGCACCGTAAGCTTTGGCCTCCTGCACCATTGAACTAAACTGACTTATGGGAACTTGGTCACAGAACTGCTGAATACCTGAGCCAGAAAGAACCTCGGAGTCTAGCTCCTTCCCCTACACCACCTTTGATGGGTGGGAAACTTAGGAAAGCCTGGAGAAGGTGTGGAGGTCACGTGCCTAATTTCACAGAACTAGGGGGGCCAGAGCAGGCCTCACGCCCCCCAGCTGCAGGTCCTGTGATCAGGCAGGCCGGGGCTGACATCGCCTGTGTCTGACACAGCTGTCTCTGGGCAGGCAGACTGCACCTTGCTTAGTCCAAGGGTTGCATTGGGCACCTCGGGTCCAGGTAAAGGCCCAGGGCTGCCAGGGACAGCTCCGCTCCCTGGGGGCCAGGCCCGCTCTGGTAGCAGGGGCAGAACAAGGGACAGAATGACTCTGCCTGTATGCGGTGTGCCCGCCTGTGACTTTGGCTCACGTGGGCTCTGCCCCGCCAGCCACATGCTCACCTCACTGTCCCCAGAGACCAAACCTCAACCACAAGTAACTTGGAAATATCAAGCCCAATGTCTCTACCCTATAATGGCTACTCTGGGGTTTTGGCGGAAAGAGGGCAGGGGGAGAAGCATCCTCTTCCACCTTTTTCCTCTCAGTATCCAAGTGACCACATAGAGGATTCATCTGAGGGGGCTCCAACCCCATATCCAAGCGACCGTGACTGTCCCAAGCCTGCTTTGTGAGGTAGTGAAGAAGAATTGATGCTTTTGAATTGTGGGGCTGGAGAAGACTCTTGACAGTCCCTTGGACAGCAAGGAGATCAAACCGGTCCATCCTAAAGGAAATTAGTCCTGAATATTCATTGGAGGCCTTACAAATAGCTGTGAAAAGAAGAGAAGCGAAAAGCAAAGGAGCAAAGGAAAGATATAAACATCTGAATGCAGAGTTCCAAAGAATAGCAAGAAGAGATAAGAAAGCCTTCTTCAGCAATCAATACAAAGAAATAGAGGAAAACAACAGAATGGGAAAGACTAGGGATCTCTTCAAGAAAATCAGAGATACCAAAGGAACATTTCATGCAAAGATGGGCTCGATAAAGGACAGAAATGGTATGGACCTAACAGAAGCAGAAGCTATTAAGAAGAGATGGCAAGAATACACAGAAGAACAGTAGAAAAAAGATCTTCATGACCCAGATAATCACGATGGTGTGATCACTGACCTAGAGCCAGACATCCTGGAACGTGAAGTCAAGTGGGCCTTAGAAAGCATCACTACGAACAAAGCTAGTGGAGGTGATAGAATTCCAGTTGAGCTATTCCAAATCCTGAAAGATGATGCTGTGAAAGTGCTGCACTCAATATGCCAGCAAATTTGGAAAACTCAGCAGTGGCCACAGGACTGGAAAAGGTCAGTTTTCATTCCAATCCCAAAGAAAGGCAATGCCAAAGAATGCTCAAACTACCGCACAATTGCACTCATCTCACACGCTAGTAAAGTAATGCTCAAAATTCTCCAAGCCAGGCTTCAGCAATATGTGAACCGTGAACTTCCTGATGTTCAAGCTGGTTTTAGAAAGGGCAGAGGAACCAGAGACCAAATTGCCAACATCCGCTGGATCATGGAAAAAGCAAGAGAGTTCCAGAAAAACATCTATTTCTGCTTTATTGACTATGCCAAAGCCTTTGACTGTGTGGATCACAATAAACTGTGGAAAATTCTGAAAGAGATGGGAATACCAGACCACCTGATCTGTCTCTTGAGAAATCTGTATGCAGGTCAGGAAGCAACAGTTAGAACTGGACGTGGAACAACAGACTGGTTCCAAATAGGAAAAGGAATATGTCAAGGCTGTATATTGTCACCCTGTTTATTTAACTTATATGCAGAGTACATCATGAGAAACGCCGGACTGGAAGAAACACAAGCTGGAATCAAGATTGCCGGGAGAAATATCAATAACCTCAGATATGCAGATGACACCACCCTTATGGCAGAAAGTGAAGAGGAACTCAAAAGCCTCTTGATGAAAGTCAAAGTGGAGAGTGAAAAAGTTGGCTTAAAGCTCAACATTCAGAAAATGAAGATCATGGCATCTGGTCCCATCACTTCATGGGAAATAGATGGGGAAGCAGTGGAAACAGTGTCAGACTTTATTTTTCTGGGCTCCAAAATCACTGCAGATGGTGACTGCAGCCATGAAATTAAAAGACGCTTACTCCTTGGAAGGAAAGTTATGACCAACCTAGATAGCATATTCAAAAGCAGAGACATTACTTTGCCAACAAAAGTTCGTCTAGTCAAGGCTATGGTTTTTCCAGTGGTCATGTACGGATGTGAGAGTTGGACTATGAAGAAGGCTGAGAGCCGAAAAATTGACGCTTTTGAACTGTGGTGTTGGAGAAGACTCTTGAGAGTCCCTTAGACTGCAAGGAGATCCAACCAGTCCATTCTGAAAGAGATCAGCCCTGGGATTTCTTTGGAAGGAATGATGTTAAAGCTGAAACTCCAGTACTTTGGCCACCTCATGTAAAGAGTTGACTCATTGGAAAAGACTCTGATGCTGGGAGGGATTGGGGGCAGGAGGAGAAGGGGACGACAGAGGATGAGATGGCTGGATGGCATCACTGACTCGATGGACGTGAGTCTGGGTGAACTCCAGGAGTTGGTGATGGACAGGGAGGCCTGGCGTGCTGCGATTCATGGGGTCACAAAGAGTCGGACATGACTGATCTGATCTGATTCATTGGAAGGATTGATGCTAAAGCTCCAATACTTTGGCCACGTGATGCTAAGAGCCAACTCGTTGGAAAAGACCCTGATGCTGGGAAAGATTGAAGGCGGGAGGAGAAGGGGATGACAGAGGATGGGATGGTTGGATGGCATCACAGACTCAATGGACATGAGTCTGAGCTCCGGGAGTTGGTGGGCAGGGAGGCCTGGCATGCTGCAGTCCATGGGGTCACAAAAATCAGACCCGACTGAGCGACTGAACAACAAAGGAAGGCAGCTTGGTGTCCCACTGCCGAGCAGTCACCTTATACAGCAGCGAGGATCCTAACAGTCTGCCACATTGCACTCAGAGCTTCACAGTCTGCAGAAGCGCTTCCCTCCTGTTACTCCATTTGTATAGTAACCCTCTAGGATTACTCTAGGGGAGGGATCAACACCCCCACTTCCCAGATGAGGCACTGAGGCCCTGAGATGTAAGGGGACGTGTTCCAGGTGACCCAGTTAGTAAGTGCCAGGCCAGGCTGGAGCCCGTAGGAAGGTCCACGACGAGCAAGAGGAAACAGACGCTGGGGCTGGCGCGCTCTGCTGGGCAGGTTTCCAGGCCGACGCCAGCTGTTTCCCAAGGGCCTCAGACGTCGGCACCAGGGTCTCCAAATGCCGAAGGACCCTTCTAAAATATCGTTCTTTGCTTCTGAACTGCCACCCCACATCCACCCCCCAAGCCTCTGCCACTGGTGAGCTGGGCTATTCTCAGATCACTGTGTCTTTCCCCGAGGTGTTCTTCCGAGCGGGCATCCTGGCCAGGCTCGAGGACATGCGGGACGAATGCCCCACCGAGATCATGACCATGTTGCAGCATCGGCTCTGCAGTTTCCTCGTGAGGGTCCAATTCAAGAAGATGCTGGAACGAAGGTAGCACCAAGCGGGTGGGCCCACTGGAGCCTCAGCAGTCACATGGAGCAGCTGGGACCCTGCCCACACACGGTGGTCAGCCCCACCAGTGACACTGGGCAGTGCAGAGGGAGGCTGACAGTGTCTCTGCTGGCCCGAAGAACCCTCAGCAGAAACTTGGTTTCCCACAGTCCTGGAGCTCAGGGGCCTGAAATGAAGGTCTTGGCAGGCAGGCTCCGCCAAGGCCTGCAGAGCAGCCTCTCCTGCCTCTTGCAGTCCTGGGGGCCCAGGCCCCCCTTAGCCCATGGCTGCCCCACTCCAGTCTCTGCCTCCATCCTCACAGGGCTGTCCTCATATGTCTCCCTTCTTTCTCTAAGGACACCAGTCCTCTGAGGCTAGCCACCCCCCACTCCAGGATGGGGGCTTCCCAGGTGGCATTAGTGGTAAAGAACCTGCCTGCCAAAGCAAGAGATGCAAGAGACGCAGGTTTGATCCCTGGGTCAGGAAGATCCCTTGGAGAAGGAAATGGCAACTCATTCCAGTATTCTTGCCTGGAGAATCCCATGGACTGAGGAGCCTGGAGGGCTAGAGACCACGGGGTCACACAGAGTCCGACGCGACTGAAACGACTTAGCGCACACACATGCACTCCAGTCCGACCTCATCTTAACCTCAGTCATTCCATCCGCAAAGACTCTATTTCCAAATATGGTCATAGTCACAGGTTCTGGGAGGCAGGACTCCAGCCTATCTTTTAGGAGGGGACACAGTTCAACTCCTGACACGGACCACCTAATACAAACCTTTCTCTTTACAATTGACAAATCACTCTCACAGCCTTCTCCTTACTTGATCCAGATAATGACGCTGAGAGAGGGGTGTGGCAGAACAGCAACCCCATTTTACAGATGTGGAAACTGAGATCAGAGGGTGGTTAAGGTACTGGGCCAGAGAAAGTCACAATCAGAACCCAAAAGTCTTCATTCCAAGTCCCTGCCCTCAGAATCGTGTTTTTCAGCCATCTCCCTAAAATGGTAATCTGAGAAAAGCTCTGGCGGCCCTGTGGTGGACTCTGGCTCTTTGTGGTCACAGTATAAGTAATAAAAACAGTAGTGAAGAAATAATAAGAGTAGTGAAGTCCGGAAAGCCACCAGCAGGACCCCTGTGACCCGGCCAAAGGCAGGGACAAAAGTCAGGGGCTAAGTGGTGGGACTCAGTGTCCAGAAGCCCCCACTAGATGACCGTTGAAAGAAGCTGTTAGGGGCCAGGAGGGCTGATTCCAGAGACTGCAGAGATGGGATCTGAAGACTAAATGGATTTCCAGTGAGGGAGTGGAAGGAGGGGCAATGCAGGAGGAAGTGAACTCAGCCCTAAGCTGTCTGACAGGAGCTGGTTCCACTGGGGCAGCCGGTCCCCTATCACCCTCCCCCACAATGCCTGCATTTTAACCCCTGGAACCCTAGATTCTTTTTTGCAGAATGTGCCTGCAGGTCATCCAGAGGAACACATGCAAGTTCCTGCAGCTGCGTTCCTAGGGCTGGTGGAAGCTCTACATCAAGGTGAGGGCCTCGGGGCCTTGGTTCCAGGCACAGGGGCCTCTTGGGGGTGGGAGGCCTCTTAGGGATTAGGGAGGCTGCAGGGACAGTCTGGAAATGAGGGCGCCTTGGAGGAAGAGTGCAGCCTCCTTTCAGACAGGGGTGGATTCCTCCCTGAGAAAAATGATGGTGTGTCCTCCCAACTTTCAACTTATCCCTCAAAATAAAACCTTCTGAGGATGCAGAGAGTGCCCCCCAAATGTGGGCCTGATGCTCAGTGCCTCACCCCTGGGCATGCTGAAGCCCCTTCAACCCCTTCAGTGACGTCCTCGGCTTTAGGAAACCGTGGAATCCCGTCTCTCCTTTACCAGGCTGCTCTGAGGCAGTGAGGGTGAGTGAGTCAGCCGGGTGGTGGGGCTGCAGGTGCCCAAGCAACCAGGCCACTCTCAACCAATGCAGGAGTCCACGAGCCACCTACTACATGCGGGTCAGGTCATGCTGGGGCCTGGCATCCCGCCTGGGGCCCCCTGTTATGAGGAAGCATACCACTGGACACCGGGGACAGGGCTGCTGCACTCAGGAGGCCGGAGGACGGGGTTGTCTTGAGGGGCGGGGTGTTCTGGGCAGCTACGTGGAGGGGTGGACAGGCCACAGGTCATCTCTGGGGGTCCTGACCCCCCACAGCTCACGCAGAAGCTTCTTTCTCCTCCCCGTAGGAAAGGACTTTCTGACAATCGGTGCTGACCACAAGTAGAAAGGTGGGGCGGGGGTGAGGGGCGTGGATAGTAATTCTGCATGGCCAGAGGTAGCCATGCCCAGGCCAGCCTGCTGGAGGGCTTGAGATCGCAGAGGGAGCTAAATAAGAATTTCTCAAATTTGGATATCATGGTACTCTCCCCGCCTGTTCTATGTCTGACCCTCTTTCCTTAAATCAATTCCCTTTTTTACTTTGAAATTTTTATTTTAAAAGGAAACTTCACATCCTTACCTGTCTCATCCCAAGCAGGTTGTCCATAAAAACTGAAGATTTAGGAACTTCCTTGGTGGTCTGGTGGTTAAAACTCCATGCTCCTGATGCAGGGGTCACAGGTTCAATCTCTGGTCAAGGAACTAAGATCTTCGCATGCCTTGCATGCATGGCCTAAAACAAAATAAAACAAAACAAAAAAACCCCTGTAGATTTAACAAGAAAGGAGGGTCGCCTTCCAAGAAGCCATGTCCATCCAGGCCATGGGGAATTCTCAGACTTACCTTTGCTTCATTGCCATGTCACCCTTGACCCAGCTACCAAAAATCTCCATCAAATTCCTGTTTGCCCACAGCAGCAGGCTGGGCACACACACATACAGTACATGCTGGGTCTGAGGGATTATCCAGACATGGGGGCGGTCACAAGATGGTGGGAGGAGTGCCCCGGCTCCCCTGAGAACCTTGGGAAGTTGCCCTCTTTTCTCTGATTCCTTTTCCTCGCCCATCAAGTGCAAACACAGTAGGGAGAACAAATGACTTAGTTTCCGTGGGAAGCCAGACTCCCAGCACGATGAGTGGGTTCACTGCTGTGACCCTGCTGGTTTACAGAGGTCCTTCTCTGATTTGACCTTCACAACCACCTCTTGAGACACCCAGTTCTCATATGTATCTTCAGGGTATAAAAGTCCATTTGACTGAATTTTGGAGACTTGATCACGGTCCCAAGGCTATCAGTAGAAGACCCTTGACTGGGAGGGGCCCAGTGCCATCTCGACCCTCCCTGCCGTCACGGCCGTGTCTCCTTGACCATCATGGTGTTAGCACTTGAATCATCCATCCGCTTTCCCTGAAAGTGAAGTCACTCAGTCATGTCCGACTTTTTGCGACCCCATGGACTGTAGCCTATCAGGCTCCTCCATCCATGGGATTTTCCAGACAACAGTGCTGGAGTGGATTGCCATTTCCTTCTCCAGGGGATCTTCTGACCCAGGAATCAAACCCGGGTCTCCCGCATTGCAGGCAGACACTTTACCGCCTGAGCTTTACCGCTTTCCCTAAGCTGTCTCTAACATGGTTTCTCCACAGTCTGGAGGCGTTGCTCCAGCTGGGACCCTCATTCAATGTTTGGGAGGCTGAGACCAAGTGAGACCACAGGGATAAAACGATCTTCCCCTTACAGAAGCACCTTCATGATGACCCTTTCCCTTAGTTTGCAAAGAAGTGAATTTCAGTAAATTTATACCACAAACTAAAAGTCATCTAGCTGGTCTGGTCTTCTACCCACATGGCCCCTGACCTCATCTCAGGGAGACCCCAGGGGACACCCCCACTTACTGCCTGTGTGCCTTCTGACAACTCCACCCCCTCTGCATGTTGGTTCTCTCAACGCCTGCCTGGCTTGCTTCTCAGCATTGTTAAAAGGAGGAACTGTGGACAACGGAACCAGATTGTTAACACAAAAGTGCTAAACCAATGCTGGGAGTCATTTGGGTGGAGAGGCCCCTCCCCGTGGGTGAATGGAAGCACTGTCACACCCGGGGTCAGAGGACCAGACGGCACAGCCTGGACTTCTCCTAGACCACTCTCCTAACACCTCGAGGTGCACCTGATCACCTGGGATCTTGTTATGATGCAGATTCAGATGAACAGGCCACAGGTGCGGCCTGAGATGTCGCATCCTAGCCGGCTTGCTGGTGATGCTGCTGCGGCTGGTCTGGGACCGCACTCCTGGACGACGCTTGGTCCCGCCCATTGGCAAGGAGCTTGGAGATGGCCCAGCTCTCCATCCAACCCCCAGGACACGTTTGCTTGGGGCCCCAGGCCTGTTTGCATTTGTTGTCCCCTGTAGGTGCTGGGACCCTGCCTTTGGCCAATGCTCTTTCCTCCACCAGGAGCGTGAGAACCTGCTGGTCGTGGAGGAGCGCCTGACCCCAATGATGAAAGCCAAGACAGGGCTGGAGAGCCAGATCTCCAACACGCGAGAGCGGCTGGAGGAGGAGGAGGGCCTGTCAGCCTCATTGAGCACTGATAGGCGCAAGCTGGAGGGGGAGCTGAGCGACCTCAGGCGGGACCTGGAGGGCCTGGGAGACCATGCTGGCCAAGATGGAGAAGGAGAAGCAGGTGGGGAGGCCCCAGGCCTGACTCTAGTCCTCCCAGGGCCAGGGAACCCCCTAGTTGGCTCACCCTGCAGGAGCCACACCCAGCACTGCCCAGCAGTGCTGCCCAGGACTGAGCTGCCAGCCAGATGCAGCTATTTTAACTTAATTCAGCACAATTTCAGAGGCAGCTCCTCGGTCGATCTGGCTGCATTTCGAGGGCTCAGTAGCCATGCACGGCACTTGCTACGATGTCAGACAGCAGTTGACTCAGGGCTGAGGGCTGCTCCCCTCATGGGGACACCTGGGCCTGTCTGGGTCTCCTTGTGCCTGGGTTCCTGGGTGTCTGCCTGGCCCACTGCCCACTCAGCCTCAGCATCCCTGGGGCCCCTCACGGAACACCCCTCTGCACCACCAACCATATCTGCACCCCTCTTCCCAGAAGAAGCAACCCTGTTGTAAGGTGGAGTCACCTTTAGCTGCTCAGTTTCTGCCCAAACAAGCAGTTGCTGCCCCTGCATGCAGCTCCCCAGCTCCTGGTACTGGGTGGCTGGCCCTCAGCCCCAGGCCCCCTTCCAACCTCACATGGGTGGGACCCCCCAGCAAGGGAAGGTGGACCGGGGTGTCTCCAGTGCTGAGGTGCACACGAACCACCAGGACCTCGATAAGACGCACACTCTGGGCCGGCAGGTCTGGTGGGGCCGAGGGGCTGTGTTCCCAACAGTCCCGGGCGATGCCACGGCTGCTGTCCGAGGACCAGGCGTTGAGTAGCCAGGGCCTGACAGTGTCCTCGTTGCCTCCTCACCCCGAGATCCTGACTTGGTTGGGTATTGGCATCTCCAAGGCCCCCAGGTGACCCTGGGGTGCAGCTATGCTGAAGACCTTCTCTTGGAGCATGCACCCCCTCCCCCCTGCCCCCAAAGATATTCCCAGCCTTAAAGTCCCCCACCCCACCTCCAGGCCCTGGATCACAAAGTCTGTTCGCTGACTGGGGACCTCTCCCTTCAAGAAGACTCCATCGCCAAGCTCTGGAAGGAGAAGAGGGAGCTGGAGGAGCTGCATCAGGTAGGTATTGCCTGCCCTCCCCTTGAAGTGGGAGTTCAGAGACAGGAGACCCCTGTTCAAACCCCAGCTTTGCCACCCCTCAGCTGGGGCCCCTGGGAAGTCACCGAATCTCCCTGAATCACGGTGCCTTCGTCCATCAAGTGGACATGGTCACTGGCGGCCTCCCTTCTGGGTTTGCTGTAGTGGGGTGATCATGTCATTTATCACCCAAACCAGGACAGGTTCAGAGTGAAAGGGGGAAGCAGGTGTGGTCAGAATGGTCCAGGCACCAGGGAGGGATGCTCCTAGCATTGTAGGGACAAAGTGGGCCCATGGAAGTGCCCTGGAGTTCTAAAGCACCAGCAAATCTTGATTCACCGCAGCAACAACAGACGTGAGCTCTTGAGATCACAGGGCTCTGAGTGCAGAGGCAGCTCTGAGCACACATCAGTGCCGACAGTGGCACGGAACGCCTCCTAGCCCGGATCAGGCCCCAAGAGCAAGCTGAAGCCTGGAACCAGATCAGTGGACCCACATCCCTGTGTTTGCTGACATCATGGGTCTACGTTATGTCACCAGAGCGCCTCTCTCTGCTGCCCCGGCAACACCTCCCCTTAGACTGTGACTCTCCATCATATCAAACCCAGAGCCCTCTTTTACAACAAACACACTCAGTTCTCATTATTTGAGGTGATGAAGTCACTGAATTCAGCCTGAACCTCTGCTCTTGGGGAAATACAAGGTTCAGTTCAGTTTAGTTCAGTTGCTCAGTCGTGTCCGACTCTTTGCGACCCCATGAACTGCAGGATGCCAGGGCTCCCTGTCCATCACCATCTTCCGGAGTTCACTCAAACTCACGTCCATCGAGTCGGTGATGCCATCCAGCCATCTTATCCTCTGTCATCCCCTTCTCCTCCTGCCCCCAATCCCTCCCAGCATGAGTCTTTTCCAATGAGTCAACCCTTCGCATGAGGTGGCCAAAGTACTGGAGTTTCAGCTTTAGCATCATTCCTTCCAAAGAACACCCAGGACTGATCTCCTTTAGGATGGACTGGTTGGATCTCCCTGCAGTCCAAGGGACTCTCAAGAGTCTTCTCTAACACCACAGTTCAAACACATCAATTCTTCGGCGCTCAGCTTTCTTCACAGTCCAACTCTCACATCCGTACACGACTACTGGAAAAACCATAGCCTTGACTAAACAGACCTTTGTTGGCAAAGTAATGTCTCTGCTTTTAAATATGCTATCTAGGTTGGTCATAACTTTTCTACCAGGGAGTAAGCATCTTTTAATTTCATGGCTGCAATCACCATCTGCAGTGATTTTGGAGCCCAGAAAAATAAAGTCTGACACTGTTTCCCCATCTATTTGCCATTAAGTGATGGGACCAGATGCCACGATCTTAGTTTTCTGAATATTGAGCTTTAAGCCAACTTTTTCACTCTCCACTTTGACTTTCATCAAGAGGCTTTTTAGTTCCTCTTCATTTTCTGCCGTAAGGGCGGTGTCATCTGCATATCTGAGGTTATTGATATCTCTCCCAGCAATCTTGATTCCAGTTTGTGCTTCTTCCAGCCCAGCGTTTATGTTCCTGCAAACCTTTGGTCATAGTGTTTTTCTCAACCCATCGATATATCATACATGGTTTCGATTTATACATTATCTTGTTTTATGTGTGTTTCTGTTGAAAAACACACAATATTTAATACATATTGTTGATTCCTTGACATTGAACTCACGGTCAACAGTCACTGTATCTCAGGCCTGAACAAAGCTCATCCAACACACAGATTTTCTCTGCAAAGCACTTCAGAGCCTTCTTGCGTCAGGAACACCAGGCAGCATGGTGGCACTGTGCGTGGTGGCATAGTAAGCAATGAAATCACCAAAAAAAAAATCACCAATGTAAAAAAACCCGGCACTAAACAGACCAGGAAAAGGACACTTGTTTGCAGTAGGAGCTGAACCGAGATGATAGAGCATCATTTATCCAACCTCAGCTGGGAAAAATGTGCTCCTCAGGCAACTTGACATTTTCGCTGCTCTGCGTGTCCATGAATGACCACAAAAGCACCATGAGTATTGATTTGGGGATTACAAATACACTTTAGTGAGCAGACAAATTGGCAAATAGATAACTCACAGACAATGAGGATCAGCTGTATTTTGGAAGGCCCTCTTACATCCCGAATTGAAGACAACAATAATGTAACTAATACATAACTTCAGGAAAATCAATTGGGTGCCCTTCCATATAATGGAGAAATGAGTGACATTAGTTCATAATAAATAATGAGACTGTCAAACTGCAAAAGCTCAGGTGGATTTGAGAGTGCTGCCTGCCCAAGGCCATCTATGACGGCTGCAGATGGGCACTGGAGGGGGTGTTGGTGACTCAGGTAGCCAAGTGTGGGTGCTGCCAGTGATGAGACTTTACGAAACAGAGAATAATTCTCAGGGAAGTTTCAACAAGTAAATCCTCTCTCAGTTTTCATGGTAGATCATTCTTTTAAAATGTAGTGTATGCTAAATGAAAAAAAAATTTTTTTTGAGTTAAATGTGCAGAGGTGCTGAGTTCTAGGTTCAGAAAAGCATAAATAGTTGTTTACTTACATGAATGGCTGGCTGGACTGCAGAATTATTCACAGCCTATTGTCCAGAGCACAACCAGACATCCAGTGTCTCTGGAAACACCCACATAGTGAGGACCCCAAATGTTGTGACAGCCAGAAGCCACACCCCTGCAGATTTCCTATGTGCCCCTTGGAGAACCAGAGCCCCCAGCTGCCCCTGGGGTCCACCTGTGGCTGACGGGAGATCGTTCTGCCCTGGGCTCACGTGTCTCTCAGGAGCAGGCGCTCACATCATCAACTCGGCCCAGAAGTGATGGCAGAGAACCAGCTCTGTTCAGCTGCTCCCACCCGCCTTGTGGGACACACACCTGTATCTTTCCAGGAAACCCTTGACAACCTGCAAGCTGAGGAGGACAAGGTGAACCACCTGACCAAGACCAGCAGCAAGCTCAGCAGCCAGATCCACGAGGTAATGCCCCGTCCCCAGGCCTGATTCTACACCCTGATGGCCGGGTCTGTCCATTCTGGGAAACAGGAAGCGAGGGTCTTTCTGATGCCACAGCTAAGGAACCTGGCCCAGTCTGGTTCTTTACTGCATTCCGGCCTCAGACACCCCCTCCCCTGCCACGCACACAACTCTACTTTCTCTTGTATTTTTTGTCTCTGCAGCCAGAGGATAACTGGAAACAGGAAAAGAAGATTTGGGCGGAAGTGGAAAAGGCTCGCCGGAAAGCTGAGAGTGACCTGAAGATTACCACCGACCCTCTCAATGAGATGGAGCGGTCCAAGCTAGATCTCCAGGAGGTGGTGAAAAAGTATGCATTCTTTCATTTCGCCTGCAGCAGTGTTAGCAACACCGAGCACTTCCTGGACAGTCTGTGCTCAGGGCTTTGTGTACTAAATGCACTTCCCCAGCACCTACTCTGTGCCAGGCATGGAGGATTAGGGAGGAACAAGTAGGTGCTCCCTGTGCTCAGGGAGCTCCCAGCCTCACACAGGGCCATGGACACTGGACAAGAGGCTGATAGTAAGCAAAGCAGCCACCCCAGAGGGAGGGAGTCTGCGCAGAAGCCTACAAACTGAGCTGTCCAAGATCACGAGGAGTGGAGGGGGTATGTTATCAGCGTCACCCTGGGAATAACGCGAAGGACAGGTGGGGTGAGAAAAGCTGGCAGCAGGAAGACAACTGGGAGGCTACTGTAACAGTCCAAGCATAAACCAGAACCAAGTCAGAGGCCAAGGGGAAGGGAGAGAAGGAGGCAGGTAAGGAGGGCCCTTGTGGGGCGGAAGCTGCACTCTGTGTCTTTGAAGCACATTCTGCCTAAGGCAGGTCTAAAGTGCCACTGGCTGCCCCGAGGGCGTGTGCAGCGAAATCCACCTCTCAGCATGGATCTCGGGAGGAACACCCAGAAGATGTGGGAGACCCTGACCTATCCTCCCCATCCATCTGCTTGGTCTCTGGCTTCTTAGTTCTCACATGTGGCTCCTGACACATGGGACTCACGCATTAGGAGGAGACAGCCTTTTGCGGCAAGTTTTGGAAGGAACGTTTTCCCTAAAAAGGACAAGTGTTTTGTGCGATTCTGGGGTCTGTAGACTGTAAGCTGCACCAGAGAAGGGAGTTCTGTCCGTTTCGTTCACTGATGAGTCCCTGGAATCCCAGGTGACGTCTGGCACCAGGAGGGACTCAGTACGTAAGAAAGAAAATAATAAATGCACGAGGGAGTGAAGGAATGGGTGGGTCCGTGAGAAGCCAGTGGAGGGTGACTCATCTGCAGGGTGAGAAGGCCAGGGGTCGGGGTGAGGGGGTCTCAGCAGGGTCAAGGTCTCCCCCGGCTCCACTCCCACGCCAACCCACTAGCCCAGCCTCAGAGCTTTTCCTCAGGAGGGCAAACCTCCTCCGGCAGGAGGGATATGGAAATCAACTCTGTCAACTCTAAGGAGAGGACAAGCAGTCTCTGAATTCCACACTGCAGCGGAAACTGAAGGAACGCCAGGTCTGTCTGGGGCGGAGGAGACCCGACTCCCCTCCTGAAATGCACTGGCCTGGGCCTCGGCCCCCATCTGCTGACCGGCCACTACCACAGTCTTCGGAGACTACCACAGTTTTCAGAGACTGACTCACGTCCGCCTCACGCCAGCTTCAGTTCCAAGTCCTCACGGTGGCCGCAGGGCCCTCCACGAACTAGCCCTGCTCCCTCCCTTGCTCGTCACCCACTGTCCCCGCACCACTCTGTCCAGGCCAGCCAGGCCGGCCCCCTGGCGGTGTCATGTACACCCCTGCCTCCCTCCTGCCTCCCATTGCACACTCTCTGCGCCCTGCTTCCTTCTGCTTTTGACAGTGTCCCATATAGGCTAAGCTGCCATCCCTCATTTCCATCCTACAAGGCCAATGGGTAGGTCTCTAACCTCACACCGGAGAGAGAAATTGCTCTGTCTGCTTATTTGCCTGCTAGGCATGAATCGAGGAGCTGAATCAAGAGCTGGAGGCTGAGAGGGCAATGAGCCAAGGTGAGTGAAACACATCCACTCTTCCTGGAGTCAAAAGACCCAGGGAAGCCACAGTCCAACCAGGCGCAGAAACTCCTCCGGAAGCCAATAGAGAGGAGGACAGGGTTCCAGCTGGAAAGGCCTTGTTAGTTTCTTGAGTGCCTCCCGTGTGCCCGGCACTGTGCCACACGTGCACACTGATGTTGCACAGATGTTCTCTGTGCTGCCGCCCAAGGGGAGGCGGCAGCAGCAGCCTGGGCGCCTGAAGACTGAATTGAACAGGCAGAGGGGGGGAGGAGGTTCCAGGCAAAGGGGATCAGATAGCACCTGCATGTGCAGGCACAGAGGTGTGAAGGGGAGAGCGGGAGTGGAGGGAGGCTTGTGGGGAGGGATCCCACAGGGAGATGAATCCAAACACACACATTCCAGCTTCAGCCCGGTGCGGCTGGGGGGCAGGACGGGCACTAAGGCCCCCAGACAGCTCCCTTTGCTGAGGGTGGGGGGCGGGGGGCAGAAGACAGACCCCCTGCAAGCGCAGGCCCCTGACCTCACAGATATCACTCGGTCATCCCAGTCTTTACTAGAGGCAACGGGGGCTCTTGGACAGTCAGGGTCAGCGTCATTCACCTCCCCCAGGTGGAGAAACAACACAGCAACCTGTCCCGAGACCTGGAAGACTTAAGTGACAGGCTGGAAGAGGCTGGGGGAGCCGCATCTGCTCAGGTGCCATCCTAAGGGGCCCAGGACCCCCAAATCCTGCCCACCTACTGGACGATGAGCAAGGGGATAAAGACCAGTTAGTCCTTGCTGAATTTCTGGGGCTACCTAGGGGAGAAACCAATCAATAATAGAGAACAGGCAAGAGGGGAGTGGTTCCGTCCACTTGCTCTGGGCTGCTCAGTTCAGTGGGTACAAGCGGGACTGAGACTGAACGTCTCAGGGAGGCTGGTGCTGGCCTGCCCATGAGCCTGCCTCTGCTCTGCCCGGTTCGAGCTGAACCACAAGCGGGACGCTGAGCTGCTGCAGCTGCGGCAGCGGGAGCCAGAGGAGGCGGCCCTGCAGAGTGCAGAGTGCAGTGTGCAGGAAGCACACGGACTCCATGGCCAAGCTAACTGAGCATGTGGAGAACCTGCAGAGGGTGAGGTCCAAGCTGGAGAAGGACAAGCAGGGCATGAAGGCCGAGATGGACGCCAGCGTAGAGACCATGCAGAGGTCCAAGGTGAGGGGGAATCCCTGCAGAGCCTTCTCGAATAATATCCCCTGAGGAGCCCCCCGACAGACCTGAGGTGCGATCTAGATGCTGTGAAGGGAACCAAGATGGACCCATCACAGACCCCACACGCCGGGGATATAACCTTGGCCAAGGTGCACCACCCAACTGTGCCTTGGCTTCCCCATCCATAAAACGGGGGTAAAGATAATCCCCGCCTCACATTGCTCGTTAGGGCTACAACAGTCCCTGGCACATGAGGAAGAGCTCCGTAAATGTGAGCTACTAGGATCTCCACGACATTAGGAGGACTGTATCCTCGAGGAGCTGGAGACGTAGGAAGAGAGACAAGTGCAGTCACGGCCACGCTGAAAAAGCGATACATGGGAGGAAAGAAAATGAAGTCAGTCACTCAACATGCATTTATGCAGCACCTGCCACAGGAAGAGTCTTCATGTGACATGAAGGAAGTGAGGGGCTCCAGGGAAGTGGGGGGCTCCAGAGGTGAGCAGGGATGTGGCTTCAGGGGCCCAGGTCCCAGCCAACAGGTGTCTCCAAACTGTAGACACTCCAGAGAGACCACAGTAGCGCCTGTTTTATCCTGCTCTAATGCGGCATTTTCTTAGTGGGTGAGGTCAGCCGGGGCCCACAAGTGAGGGGCTGTGTGCCAACCCAAAGGCTCTGGGTTTATGTTGATAGAAAATGGTGAGCTGCTGAGATGAGGGTGTTCTAAAAGGATGAGGCAGGTGGCCAGGGAGGCTGCAAGAGGGCAGCCCAGCTGGGAAACAGGGTGGGCCTGGCCTGGGCCTGCTCGTTCCCTCACTGGGTCCATTCTCGCTGCGCAGATGAATGCTGAGGCTCACATCCGAAAGCTGGAGGACAACCTGGCAGAGGCCGATGCGAAGGTGGCTGAGCTGGAGCGGAAGTGGGTGGAAATTAACGCCATCTGGACCCGCCTCCAGGGTGAGCTCGCCTCTCCCCGCAGCTTCCTGAGAACGGAATGGGGATCCTCAAGGAACCTGAAAGAGGAGCCGGGTCCCCTCCCGGAGCCTCCCTGACCTTGGAAAACCCACATCCCCTGTGATGAGACAGGGATGTTTTCTTCTGCCCGCTGAGTGCTTGCTCCAAGTCACATCTTTACAGCCTAAAACAGGGAACACAATTCACAACATTTTCATGTTGGTTCTCTCAGTCTCTCTGTGGGATCAGCGGGAGGAGCAGTACTACTGATACAACACAGTTTTCAAGCATTTTAAAACATGATCAGCCTACAAACATAAAGCAAACACGGGTCACTAATGAGGGAACTGGAAAGATGGTAGAGCCACCTTTGAAAAGCATCTGAGGGACCAAGGTTTACACAGCCAGTTGGGAAAGGAACGCTTCAGTAACTCTGACAAGTTAGATGCAAAACTGGTTCCTGTCCAACAGGGCAGTAATACTGCAACCTCTGGGTCTGATTTGGGGTTTTTTCTATCAGAAGAAATTCTTTACATATCTAGGTCAAAAACGATTTGCGACTCATGCATATGCAAGTTAACATCCAACTTCGCAGAGTCTGGGCCCTAGACAGGGGTCAACAGTTGGGTCAAGCAAAAGTGTAGTTCCTTGGAGAGCTTCACACTCCTTAGGTGTGCCAGTTAGACACAGCTCTCGAGCACTGACACCAGAGAACCTGAAGCATCATTTGGCCTTACTGCCGCATCCTCAACACTTTTAAAAATCAATTTCCCCACTGGATGGATAAGAAGAGTGAACAGTGAGGTTGGGAATGACTCGATCACAAAACTGAAGACTTACAGGGCAGAGCTGGAAACGATTGCCGTCCTCTGGCTCCAGAAATCAGTCCTCAGATGACAGGAGTGGGTTCAGGGGCTATGACGAATGGATTTTTCAAAGTAAACATTCTTGGCCTCACTGTTGTCTCCAAACTTGTGTGTCCCCTGCCAGGGGCTGGGGGCCTCATTATCCGAAGCTACTTGTCCCACGCACATCACCTGGACAGTGGGGACCCTTGGGCATTGCGCCCCTCCTGGGCCCACTTGATTTGGGCAGCTGAGGTGGGGGTCACCGTGCTCCCCATCCCAGCCCTGCCGGCCAAGCCGTCATATTGATGGGTTCTCCAAGAGCCCATCTGGCTCCACATTTCTGTCTCCTCACCCAGCTGAAAACGGTGAGCTGACCTGGGAGTATGAAGAATCCCAGAGCCCGCTCAACCAGATCCTGGGGATAAAGACATCCCTGACGTCGCAGGTGGACGATTACAAGTGGTAGCTGGATGAAGAGTCCAAGGTTGGCTCGCGGGTGAGGTCGGGGGCAACAGTGCCGCCTCCTTGAAGAAAGTTGTATGTTATGAAGATGCAGAAGGAACATGAAAATTATCTGATTCCACAGAGAGTAAAAAAGTTAACTACAAAGCCAGAGCATGCATGTGGGCCCACGAGGCTAATTAAATGAAAGAAATTATGTATCCTTGTGGACGGTAATGGGGAGAGATCAAGGAAAATTAAACCTCGGTGGTTTGGGTTGCAGACTCCTATGTCTTTTCGCCTCTTGCTGTACTGTTGATCAACATCACATATCTTTAAGTGATGGTCCCAGGTGCCACAGAGACCAGGGGGACTCTGACAGGCCGGTCTGGCCCCCACAGGCCCGCAGCACGGCCAAGGTGAGTTTCGCCAACACCACGCACGACCTGGACCTGCTGGAGGAGCCCCTGGAGGAAGAGCAGGGAGGCAAGTCCCCGGCCCCCTCAGGACGTAGAGGTTTGACTCTGCTGCCATTCACTGCCAGCTCTGGGCCCACCACGCTGACTCCATCAGTCACCCAGGCACCCGCCACCCTTCCCAAAAGCCTGGCTAAAGGTCAGGCTTACAGGAAATATGGTTCTAACTAAAACGACACCATGGCTCCACTGGGAAGACGAGGGGATGGGAAACGAGGGACAGAGGCCAGAGAAAGCGCCAAAACCACACCTTCCACAGCAGGGCTGCTGCTGCTGCTGCTGCTGCTGCTGCTGCTAAATCACTTCAGTCATGTCCGACTCTGTGCGACCCCATAGACGGCAGCCCACCAGGCTCCCCCGTCCCTGGGATTCTCCAGGCAAGAACACTGGAGTGGGTTGCCATTTCCTTCTCCAATGCAGGAAAGTGAAAAGTGAAAGTGAAGTCGCTCAGTCGCGTCCGACCCTCAACGACCCCATGGACTGCAGCCTTCCAGGCTCCTCCATCCATGGGATTCTCCAGGCAAGAGTACTGGAGTGGGGTGCCATTGCCTTCTCCGCCACAGCAGGGCACCAAGAGCTAATGCCTAAAACCACACAGAGCACATTTCATTTAGAAACATGGAGATCAAAGCCCAAAACCATCAGCTAACAGTGCTGAAGGCGGGTGTCCGTGATGACCTGGAGTGTGCCCCTGACCCAGGACTGCTGTGTCTCCTAACGAGCCTTACAGAATGACTGAACTCTTAGGATGTCTGGGCAGAAGCAAAAACAACGCACATTTAACCGGAACAAGCCAGCTTTACGCCCCATTTTCCACCGTGCGTTGGTCACAGGAGGAGCAGGCCAACCAGACGCTGGCCTGCTACAGAAGACGGTGCACGAGCTGGGTGATGTCGAGGAGCGGACGGGCATGGCGGAGACTGCCCTCAGCAAGCTGTACTCCAGACACCATGCGGCTGGCAAGGGCATCACCTCCTGGAGATCGTCCAGGCGTCCAGGCTCCTCCAAGACACCATCTGAGGAGTGAGGGCCTGTGGCCCCAGTCCATAGCTGGTAGGTGTGGACTCCATGCTCCGCAGAGAAGGCAATGGCACCTCACTCCAGTACTCTTGCCTGGAGAATCCCATGGATGGAGGAGCCTGGAAGGCTGTAGTCCATGGGGTCGCTAAGAGTCAGACACGACTGAGCGACTTCACTTTCACTTTTCACTTTCCTGCATTGGAGAAGGAAATGGCAACCCACTCCAGTGTTCTTGCCTGGAGAATCCCAAGGGTGGGGGAGCCTGGTGGGCTGCTGTCTGTGGGGTCGCAGAGTCGGACACGACTGAAGCGACTTAGCAGCAGCAGCAACCGTGCTCCAAGCTCACCTGCTCTGCTTTGCTCTTTCCGACTTCTCTTGGGTTCAGGCTAAGCCTTTTCTTATCGTTTGCTTAGGGAGGGAATAAAAAAATAGGACACAGAATCTTTGTCTTAATTCTGACTCTTAAATAATGATTCTCTCAGAAAGTTAAGGAAACCAGTGTCTTGCCTCTGGATGAGTCTGACGATTAACATGTAACCTCCTTTCAGGGCAAAAACCTCAACGGGGTCCCTTCTGTTGAGCTCCCCTCTCTTGGTGGGGGTTACTCCTGAGGCTCCCTGCACCACCCAGACTCAGGAGGCATTGCAGCCCCTTCCACCTAGGTCTTATCTTCCAGGATCAGGCACCATGTGAAGCAGATCCCCCGGGTATGCCTGGGGTCTGCTGGCCCTGGTCCAGTTGCCCTGTCTTCATGTCACCGTCCTGTGTCACCATGGCACAGTCCTGCCAACAGCATCCAGAGGTGATGAGGTGGAGCCCCTGGGGTCTGCTCTCTGTGTTCTGGTTCATTCTGTCTTTAACCCCATATCCCAGGCCTATCCAGGCATGCCAGGCCCAAAGAAGGTGTCCCTAAAGCCTTATGACCTAGAAGAGAATGAACCAGGTATGACCTGGTGATGCTCATTACAAGGAAGAAAAAGCAGCCCACGCACCTGGCGGCACCGTCTTTCTAGCAAGAAGGTGACAAAGATGTTAGAACTCCCAGCTCTGGCCCACAAGGATCTTCTCACCCTCTCTCTCTTTTTCCTGCCAGGGTGATACATATCTCAACAGCAGACCACTGAGAGGAAAAAATATACGAAAAATGGAAAACTGGGCCTATCCCAAGACTACTATGCAAAGAAAAGTGCAAGCCAGAAAAAGACAGGTGCAAAAGAATAAAGATAGCTGTGGGTGCGAGGGGCTTGAGGATGTAAATACCTGGCCATCAGAGGCAGGAAAATTAGCATGGCTTCTCTGAGAGACAGCATCAAGCACAACCGCTTGGATAACAGTAACTGTGGGTCTGCTATAGCTGAGATCCTACATGTTCATGTCAAGGATGGAATGTGTAATGTCTGTGGGACCTGGCTGTTCTCTAGGAGTAATTTCTCAGGTGGACAATTTTAATACCTTGTCCCCATGAATCTTAAATAGAAGACACATGAAAAATAGGCTGACTGAAGATTGTTTTTAAGTGAAGAAGTTTTTCCTGAGACTTCCAAATCCAAAGGCAATTTTACAGTATACCAGGGTCCTGTGGCGACCCTGTGTCCTCCTTCACAGGCTTGTGTCTCAGGGATATGAAGACAGAGAGCTGAGATAGTTACAGGATGCTCTGGAAGGATGGCAAGATCCATCCAGGCTGACGACTCAAAGGCCCCCCACACACACACCCTGCCTCAGTGTCTCCCCCGATGCTCAGACACAGGCAGGTCAGCTCTGTGAGGGCAGATGGTTTTGGGTATTGTATTTCACTGCTGTTAATCAGCAGTGAGAGAGTGCCAGACCCGAAGGGGCAACAGAGTGAATATGGTAAACACATGTGGAGTGAATGCCTCCCAAAGAAATGCACTGCTTTCTGACACTGCACAGAGCACCTCCTAAAATCAGGCTGGGGACTTCCCTGATGGTCCAGGGGTTAAGAATCTGCCTTGCATTGCAGAGGATGTGGGTTCAGTTCCTGGATGGGGAACTAAGACCCCACATGCACTAAGCCCCCGTGCTGCAACAACTGAGCCTATGGGATGACCTGAGGCAGCCAAATAAATAAATAAATAAATGAACATCTCTTTTAAAAAAAAGAAAAAGAAAATCAGATCCCTGCCTCCTGGCGGAATCCACTTGCCAACCCTGGTGTTGATACCCAGAACCCTGCAGAACCACCTGAATGGAAGAGAGGTCTCACGGTTTCTTCAAGTCACTCTTCCGTTCCTGGGTCCTTCAGTCTTCCCAAGTTTCCTTCCCAGATTTCCTTTGTCATCTTCTGGCACTTCTCAACCCCATTCCTCCCCTTTCTGTCCTAGTCTTTGGGGTACAGGGGCAGAGCCCTCAGAAAGACCCCCGCCCCAGCCCTCTGGAGAAGGGGGCTTCCCTTTGAATCTCACCACCTGACCTCTCTCCAATGCACTGGCAGACAGAAGTCACTGTTCGGACTGGTAGAGGAAGGGATAGTAATATTCTGTTGGTGGTGCCCACATCATGCTTGTGATGTTTCTAAACTTGGCACTCTACAGCTCTGGAGGGAACCTGGTTTGGGTCCTTGGGTGCAAATACACCAATGTGAAAACACTGCCCTCTGGTGGTGGGGTCTCCGAATGCTGGGTGTGACTAACCGGGGAGACCCCAAATCACACAATCTAAGAATTATTATATATTAGAATTTTAGGGACTTCCTTGATGGTCCAGTGGCTCAGACTCCATGCTCCCAGTGCAGGGGGCCCGAGTTTGATCCCTGGTCAGGGAACTAGAGCTTACACACCACAACTAAGTTTCCACAGGACACAAAATCCTACATGCCGCAACTGAAGACCCTTTGTGCTGCAACAGACTGAAGATCCAGAGTGCTGCAACTAAGACCCAGCACAGCCAAATAAGGAAATAAATACTTGCAGGGGAAGGGATTTTAGAACTGGAAGGGACATTTAGAGGGTATCAAGTCCAGCTTTTGGCTAATTTTGGATTCCCTTCCATAGCATCCCTGAAAAATAAATGGTAATCCAACTTGAACTCTTCCAGTGGAAAAAGGCAGCCCATTGCGGTTCTGGCTGACAGTCATGGTGCAAAAGTCCCACTCAGTACTGAATCGCAATGTCTCCCCTATTTTGACCTTATTCCGATCTAGTCTTCACTTCTGTAATTACACAAAATAAGTTTAATTCTTATGCATTGAAGTCAGACAGATATGGTTTCCACTTTCCCACGAGTATGACCTTGGGCAACTTAACCTATCTTACCTCCTGCTTTCTTGACTATTAAATGAGGAATAATAACAGCATCTGCCTCGTAGGAATGCGAAGTTTAAACAAGAGAACTTGGCCCAGCGCCCATTATGCTAACGCTGAGCCATTTGCCAAGCTCCTTCTAGCATTCCTTATGACTTCCGCAGTTGACCTTCCCGGGGAGGCTCTCCCAGGCTGTTAGTCTGGTAGCTGACGGCAGCGAGCCTCTTGCTGGAGAGATGCCAGGGGCATCCATGAGGTTTAGACCTGGAGGACAGCCCACACGTGGAGAATTCTCCAGAATTCCACAGCAGCTCCTCACTCTGCTGGGGAGAGTGGGGGCCCAGACAGAGGCAGGCTCAGTAACTTGCCCAAGACCATTCGGTTAAGGCAGAGAAATAATTCTTCGTGGCAGGAGATGAGATGAAGTTTCTGACCCAGTATTTATTTAAAACACACACACACACACACACACACACACACACATACACACCAGACTTCAGTTAGCCACATACGCTGTTTTTGCCTGAAAGTGTTAGTTGCTCAGTCATGTCCGACACTTTGGGACCCCATGGACTGTAGCCTACCAGGCCCCTCTGTCCATGGGGATTCTCCAGGCAAGACTGCTGGAGCAGGTTTCCATTCCCTCCTCCAGGGGACCTTCCCGACCCAGGGATTGAACCGGGGTCTCCTATATTGCAGGCGGATTCTTTACCAGCTGAGCCACCAGGGAAGCCCACTGTTTTTGCCTAAGGACATGTAATTTCAGAATGACTTAAAGATCTAAGAGGGTATAATCCACGCAGTCTTGCAAAATAATATTAATTGTTATCCATGATGACTGAAACCAGGGCATTGGCACCATGTTCTGTAGAGTAGTTACTTCCCTGGCGGCTCAGATGGTAAAGCGTCTGTCTACGATGCAGGAGACCCAGGTTCGAGCCCTGGGTTGGGAAGATCCCCTGGAGAAGGAAATGGCAACCCACTCCAGTACTATTGCCTGGAAAATCCCATGGACAGAGGAGCCTGGTAGGCTACAGTCTATGGGGTCACAAAGAGTCAGACACGACTGAGTGACTTCACTTTCACTTTCTGTAGAGTAAGTGGAGCAAACGTTTATTTACATGATTTTGGTAAATGTTTTGGGATAGTTTTTAAGACTGCTAAGTTTTGTATCACTGGCTATATTAAACATATATGTTTTATTTCCTATATTCTTAAAGCTCTGGCACCTGGGGACTCCCTGGCTGGGGAGTCACGGCCTCTCCCAGGGCTGCTGAGGGACAGCAAATGGCTCTCCTACACAGGCTCACCAATCCAGAGCCCACACTCTGAACCACCTCCTCTGCCCTGTTCGTGTACCTTGGGAGTACTTCCCTCCCTAATCATCCCAGGACCAGGACCAGACGAGAGACCGCCCCTCTGCCCCAGAGCCCACTGAAGTTACTCCACCAGCCAATCCTAACCCTGCTCACCCAGCCGCCCCCTTTCCTTCCTGTGGGAACCATAACGAAAGCTCGTGCACCTGCTTTCCCCTTGCTCCTCTGGCTCCTGACCAACCCTGGGGCTTCCCCACAAGGCCCTGCGTGGCATGTCATGGTGTACCTTCTGCTTCCAGGGACAGGTCTCTGAGTGAATAAACTTTCTCCTTCATGACAATCATTTCCACATCTGTGTATCTTCCCATATCTGATTAAAGCAAATCCCAGGGACATTTGAAGGTACATATACCAATTAGCTTCCTCGTCCTCCTTTCACATGTGATCCAATCCTGGGTCCTTATAGGGAACCCAGCAGGTTCTGGGTCAACCCCCAGGGAGCACAACTTTGGGTATTTCCAGAAATCACAGACTGCTGCCCTAACACCCACACGCTACCAGGAACTGAGGTTGGAGATCTGTTGTGAAAAGGCCAACCTTGAGGTACGGTAAATCTGCAAGACTGGAAGGGAACTTGCTGGCTATTATAAGGGACTGTTCTCTCTTCTGAATCCTGAAATCTGGCTTAGGCTAATGAAAAATGTATCCTGAGGTTTTGGAGCAGTGATCCTGTAATACTTTTTTTCTACAGACATTTTTAAAAAACCAACTTTCAGGAGCTTCCCTGGTAGCTCAGTGGTAAGGAATCCACCTACCAATGCAGGAGACATGGGTTCGATCCTGGTCCACGGAGATCCCAAATGCGCTAGAGCAACTAAGCCCGTGTGCCACAACTACTGAGCCTGTGCTCTACAACCTGGGAGCCACAGCTACTGAAGCCCTCATGCCTGGAGCCCACACTCCACAACCAGAGAAGCCACTGCAATAAGGCCGTGTACCGCAACTAGAGAGTAGTCTCTGCTCTCCACAACCGGAGGAAAACCCCACGCAGCAGTGAAGATCCAGCACAGCCAAAAATAAAATAAATACAATTTAAAAAAAAGATATCACTAAAGACCTTCTAAACACCTATAGAACAATTCTTTAAACATCACTAATTATGTAATTATTTAATGCTTAATGACCTCCATAGTGATTACATTTGTTGAGCAGTACAGGACATGCACTATATTTGATGAGAATTAAATATTACCTTTAATAGATATGTACCATAAAGCAAATAAACAACGTAAATGTGTAAAAGACATATCATTAATGCACTAGGATTTAGCAAAATAAATATGACAAATTGGGTAATTTTTTTTAATGGTTGCTGGGACGTCCCTGATGGTCCAGTGGTTAAAACTCGGCACTTTCACTGGCAGAGTTAAGATCCCATATGCCACACGGGCGGGGAATCCATATGCCACTTAGGGAACTAAGATCCCACATGCCACATGGGGTGGCCAAAATTGTTTTAAAAATGAATCCAAGAGAAGACCTGAGAACTATTCTCCTTATTTGATGGAAACTTAGAGAAGTTGACTGACTTGCCCAAAGTTCCATACGTACTGTAGCTGGTAAACTGCAGAGTCAGAGTTTGAACTAGATAAATAGATAAATAGAGTTCTATTTATCTCCAAAGTTAATGAACTCTTTTAAGCTATCATACTTTTTTTTTTAATAATAGATTGCATAAAAAACATTTTAAAAATGTGTTAGAAATAAAATGTGTAAGAAGTGGCCCTTCAGGAGATTTACAGGCTGGTGACTACAGATTTCACTTACCAAATTAGGAAAATGATACTTTGTATTCATAAGTATGCTTACATGCTTGCTCTTCTAAGTATGGTATTTGTGACAGTATGCTATTTACATACATCTGAGACTATCTTACATCCCTAGACACCCCATAAACTGGCCCCATCCCTGCGCTATGGAAATAAACTGGATGATCAGCCTTTGAACCACTTTGCTGAACACCTGAAACTAACACAACACTGTGAATCAGCTATGCGTTAGTTGCTCGGTCATGTCCGACTCTTTGTGACCCCGTGGGCTGTAGCCGGCTCCTCTGTCCATGGGATTCTCCAGGCAAGAATACTGGAGTGGGTAGCCCTTTCCTTCTCCAGGGGATCTTCCCGACCCAGGCATTGAACCTGGGTCTCCTGCATTGTAGGCAGACTCTTTATGGTTTGAGCCACCAGGGAAGCCATCTGAGACTATCTTACTTCCCTAGGCATCCCATAAATTGGCCCCACCTCTTCGCTACAGAAATGAACTGGATGATTAGCCTAGAGTGGAAAAATCTGCATGCATTTTTCAATCCCTCCGCACTGAATTGTATAAGACCTTTTCTACAGGAAATTTTCCCTCGTTAGGACCACACCCAGCACTTGGGACAATATCTAAATCATAGGCATTATTAACAAAAAGTATGCATTTATGGTTTTGTCCTTTTGTTAATTTTTTTTTTTTTTTTAAACTTTTTGGCCACATCACATGGCATGTGGGATCTTAGTTCCAGGACCAGGGATCAAACGCACACCTCCTGGAGTGGAACCACAGAGTCTTAACCAATGGGCCACCAGAGAAGTCCGTGTTAACTTGTAAGTTTTATAGGTATTGATTCAATAATATTTTCAAGAGTCTTGTGGGGAACAGGTAGCTAGCATTAACCCATGCAAGAGACAGAAGTGGAGGCAGACTGGTGGTAAGTGCTCACTGTCATTCAGCTGGTGGCACAAACAAGAACCAATCTTCTTACTCTCCAAATCCACATTCCAGATACTATATCAAAGGTTTCCTGAACAGAATGAAATTCTTAGATCTTTGCAAACACATAATCTTTCCAACGTATGATTGGTTATGTTCTGGATGTTCCTATCTGTACAAACCCCCTTTCCCATTCACAACTGGGAGTGACCAATTGAAATCTCCAGACCGTTTCTTTTATTCGTTTCGTTCAACAGACATTACCTAGGCACTTCCAGGTTCGAGGTACTATGCATTTCCTTCTACTTAAGACATCTGTGAACTGGTTTCACCCTAGTCTCAAAGTTCTTTGAGGACAGTGGAACTGCACCCAACTCTTCTGTACACTGCACAGAATGCCTGACAATACTTGGCACTTGGTGAATACTCATTGTTTCATGACTTGAAGCTTGACCAAAACTCCAATCTAGTCCTATTCCAATTCCAATTGAGGGGGATGGGACAAGATGGCAGAGTAGTAGGACCTTGAGTTCACTGCCTCTAAAGAGCTCATCAAAATTACAACTAATTGCTAAACAGCCATCGATAAAGAAGACTGGAACCTACCAAAAAAGAGATCCTACATCCAGACATAAAGAAGAAAGCACAATGAGATAGGAGAGGCACACTCTTGATAAAATCAATTCCAAATGAATCAATAATGCAAATAAAATCATCCACAGCAGTGTCGAACCGCTTCATTCCTCCTGTTTCCCATTTCTAAGTACCAACTTCCCTGGAATTGATTTTTTAAAGGGCACAGTCCTCATATTGGATACTAGATTAGGGTCATCACAGTAGTCTAAAAAACACACACGAAGAATAACTTGATTTCCTTGTAATTCCAATGTTCTTACACCAGACCATGATGGGATAAGGGGGCAATGTTCTGGACTAGGAATTATGTCAGCATTGCCACTGACTTCCGTCAAAATCTTCCTGGAGTCTCAAAAACCTCTGGCCCTGTTTCCTCAGTTATAAAATATGATGGTTTCACTTAAGAGCCCCTGAGGAACTAAGAGTCTACCATCCAGAATGCCTCACAAAATATGAAAGAAAATGCATCAAATGGTAAGCTTTGTTTAGGCTGAAATGCAAAATATTAACTCAAAAGATAGAATCAGTGATTAACGTTAAAATGTCTCATTGTTACTCTTCTGGGGCTAAATTATTTCTTACCTTGTCATTTATCATAAAGAGTTTGGTATTATTGATTTCTATGTGTCACTCTCATTTACCCAGACTATAAATCCCTTCAAAAAAGGAACTGTCCTTTGTAAAGAGGTGGTATCTAAGTTAAGCACTTGGTATTTTGACTCTGGGTAACAACTCTACATACTTTCGGATTCGTTCATCTGACTTGGAGACATAGGAGGAATCCTCGCTTCCACGTGCGGTCCTTCTCATGCCAGGATGCTGTCTCCAGGAAGGAATAATTAACTGAAAATGATCTTTCCACTCTCAATGTGCCCTAGAACGCCCTAGGACCAAAGACCTTGCAGCCATGGGACCAAAGATAACCAATTATTCCAGGGCATTAGCACTGAATAAACAGCCCCAGAGAAGACAGTATATGTGGCTGTGAAGTCGGGAATCTGACAAGTTCACTTTGGTGAACATCACCCGACAAGTTTCTGGGTCAATCACCCCAGGGCCAGGAGAGCTGGTCCAAAATTTTTGAGTTCAAGGGCAGCCAGTCTGGTGGAAAGAGGGGTTGAAGTCACTGTCTTCCTGAGTTTGAGGGACGGCTGAACTCCCCCAACTCCTAGGTCCTGTGGCGCCACCTCGGGAGCAGGGAACGATGCTGACCCAAGAAGGGTAGAGAACGTTCCTTGGAGAGACCTCCACAGAGGGAGGGCGGGCTCTGAAGAGGCCTCCTCACAGAGGGAGGAAAAAAAAAGTAGGGATTTGTCGGTCCGTTTGGTTCAAAAGGTCCCAATTCTCAGGAATTCATTCCGTGACCAAAGCACTTGTGAAAACGCCAAGGCCCCACACTTCGGTCCGCGAGTCTCAGGACATTTTGCGAGGAAAGCACTAAGAGGTCCACGTTGTCCCGCCACCAGCTCCCAGCGCTCCCTGGACGCAAACTCCTGAAGAGCCGCCCGACCCTTCCCCGCGGCGCGCGCGCCCCATGGCGCGCGTGCGCCGACAGCCCGCGCCGCCGCGCCGCGCAGGCGCCGTGGCCACTTCCGGGAACTGTCAGCCGCTCCCTCTGGGCCTCGGTCCTCCGCCCGCGCCCGCCGGAGCCTGTTCGCGTCGACTGACCAGAGTCCGCGAATTCAACGCTCCGAGCCCGTCCGTACGGCCCCGATCCCAGGTAAGGGGCAGCAGGGGCGAGCTTCGGGCCCTGCTAGCCTCCCCTGGCCCGGCCTCGCTCCCGATCTGAACCTGCGGGGGCAGTAAGGCGGGGGCTTAGGCCGCGGGGCCCGGAGGCGGAGGGGAGGGGCGGACCGGGGGAGGGGGCGGGGAGGCGGTGTTCTCTGGGGGCCTGCCGAGCCCTGGGGTCCCCACATGCCCAGATCCATTTCTCAGCGATTTTCAAGTTCCGATGCTCCTCCAATGCCAGAATGAAAGACTGCTTCTCCTGCGCTTCCTTCGTGGGCATTTATCACAGGCGCTAAAATTGTAGTGAATGGGATCACCACCCTCACCCCCGATCGCGCGTCGCGAGGCACAGTTCATTCCTTTCTTCAGCGTCTAGAATAGGGTCCCTGAGCGCAGTAAGCGCCCCTGGAATGTCTGTTCCTGTCTAGGGCAGCCCTGTATCCTTCAGCTATAGGGGGAACCTTTCCGAACCCGCGAAGAAGCCTCCGCCGAGTTCTTTAAGAATCTCCCCGCTTGAGTGCCGCCTTCCCCTAAGTCATGGTCGACCCCTGGCGCTCCGAGTCCTGCGTGCAACCTTTTTTTTTTTTTTAAGCACCTTTCTCATTTCTAATCCTCGAGTCGGACTGCCCAGCCTCCCTCCCATCCCGGCACCACCACTGCTTGGATGGCCCTGGGAAGGTTGCTCGTCTGAATCCCCGTTTTCTCATCTACATTAATAAGATCCTTAAGGGGTTTCTGAGGCTCCAGTGAGCTTGTTTGCGTACATTGCTTAGGATAGCCCCTGTCCCTTAGTATGTGCTCAGTTAAGTTTTATTCGTGCTTCTTACATTCTCTGTGTGTCTTCCCTTCCTCTTCTACCCTTCTCTCCCCAGATTTGTGGACCAGAGAAGTGTCAGATTTATGTTTCTGGCCCCAACCTGGTATTGCTCCACTGCTGGGAATATGGTAGGCCCTTTAATACATTGTGGGCTTTCCTGGTGGCTCAGATGGTAGAGCATCTGCCTGCAATGCAGGAGACCTGAGTTTGATCCCTGGGTTGGGAAGATCCCCTGGAGAAGGAAATGGCAACCCACTCCAGTATTCTTGCCTGAAAAATCCCATGGTCAGAGGAGCCTGATAGGTTATAGTCCATCTGGTCGTAAAGAGTTGGACACGACTAAGCTACTTCACTTTCTTTAATACATTGTAGTTTAGAATCTTTTATTATAAAGCCATCTGTTCTCATACTGGGGCTTTGGAATCAGAAGGCAGTGCTAACCTACTTTTATCTAATTCAACTCCTTGCTGAAATTACCTAAATTATCCTAGTTCTGCCCTCTTTCTTTAATCAGTTTTTAAATCTAACCTTTTAGTATCCAATAGACCCTGGGTGTTTCAGGTATCTATAAAAAAAAAAAAAAAAAAGGAGAGGTATCATTCAGGAGGATATTTTTGCCAGGTGAGGGAGTAGGTAGATGTAAGTGGCTGCTTCTCCCTCAAAGTATTCGGAGACCTTCCAAGGTTAATTCATCTGCTTATCACAGTTAAAGGAGGGGATCATCTTGGAAAAATAAACCTCCTGCTAGGAGGGAGAGGATCAGTAATTCCATCTAGTTAACTAATCCTAAACAGGTTCTCCCTAATGAGGTTTAGTCTGCTGGTCGAGGCTGGAATTGGAACCTGTCTCTGAACACTGTAGAGGGTGTGGTGACCTTGTCAGAGTACCTGGTATTGCTGGGTTGGGTGATGAGAGCAATTAAAAACTGGATGAATCACAGTCTCAAACACTGACCTTAAGTAGGAAACTGACATCCCTACTGTACAATTACTTTAAAGCTCCAGGGCCAGGAAGGTAAAGCCTGTGTAGGTGTTTCCAATTGAGAGGGTACTCCCTGGGGTGTATTTCTGGGGCAGGTTCAAAAGCCTTGGGTCAGAGGGAGAAAGGGAACTCATTTTTTGAGTATGTCTTTGGGGGTGGGCTTTGAACCACATGTGTTCACGTGTTCTCTCATTTAATCCTCCTACCACTGGCCTTGCTATGTCAGTTCTATGTCCATTTCACAGATGAAGAAAAATGAGTTTTGGAGATAGCAAGTGACCTGCCCACGGTTTCCTGGCTAGTGTGTGTCAAAGCCAGGATTCAAACCCAGGTCCCCTTCGCTCCACCACCCATGGCTAACCAAACATTAGGATGACTCAAGTGATAGGTAGAGAAAGGAACTGAGGGATGGACGGGTCCCCTGGAGTCATATTGTGCTACAGAGAAGTCATTTTCTCCCTCTCCATGCTGGCCATTAAAAAGTCATAAGTAGAAGTTTGTTAATATCATCACCTTTTTTGTCTGTCCCTTTTTCTTCTCTCTATCCTCAATAAGACAAGCTTTCCAGTTTTCACTTAAGTAGAAATCACAGTTTAGAAATGATAATTATCACCCTAGGACAGAAGGTTTCTTTTTCCTAGTGAAAAAAAAAAAAAAAAACCCAAGCTGTCATTATTCTCCTTTCACTGAGTTTCATGAACACATGCTGTGTTCACTGGTGGTGTCTTATGAATTGGACGAACATGAATGTTGTTTTGGTCTACAGACTTAAAATAGCCACATGATTATAGAAGTACAGGTCCTGAGTGTAGGTCCAAATATGGAACCTGAATGATACAACAAAATTAGAAGTGCAATTTTAGAAGTTAATTATGCCATTGAGTAAATGTTTACCTCTTTTGAAGGCTTTGCTCCATTGCTTATAACCCTGAGTTTTCGAATGAGAAAGCCTTTATGTTATTTTGAGTAACTGAGTAAAGCCTTTTGTAATGGCTAAGCATCAGAGAAAAAGAATTACGCATTGAGCATCTGGAAATTTATTTTTCAGAAGAAATTTAGGCGGTTTTACTTGAATTCATTAAAAAAAATTAATTTTCAGTTAGAGACTTCACCTGTGAGTTGCAACTTGCAGAACATGTACAAGTAAAAAAAAAAAATTAATGATCTTGAGCTTCCCCTGTGGTCCAGTGGTTAAGAATCTGCCTGCCAATGTAGGAGACATGGGTTTGATCCCTGGTCCACAGAGCAACTAAGCCCAGGCACCACAACTACTGAGCCTGCTGGCCGCGACGACTGCAGCCTGTGTGCTCTGGAGCCTGTGCTCTGCTATGACCCTCTCTCCTCAGCTAGAGAAAGCCCTCCTGCAGCAGTGAAGACCCAGCGAAGTCATAAATAAATAAATAAATAATTGTTTGATTAATTACCTAAATATCGTCATTCTTAGAATAGAATGGAAAACACATTTCTCAGCCAGTTCAAGATATCAGATGTTTTATTTAAGGGTATATTTATCTCTTTTTGACCCTTGGATTCCTTTACAACAATTAGCAGAGGCATTTCCTTTGCTTTCCACTGAGATTGATTTCTGCTTTGTCTGCTGAATTCTTATTGTTCACCTCATAACCTTCTGGTGGCCTTCCCATTCATTTCCTGCTTACATCAGAATTCCTGTCTCACATTTCTGTCTCCACCCTAAGTTGACTTGTACTTAAAGCATAGAATCTTCAGTGCTGTGAGAATGCCTCTTAGATATGATTTTAAGGGGAGAGGTGGTAAGGGTGGGGGGAGGGCACCTGGCTACTTTGAAAACATTTCTCCTATTTCAGGTAAAGCTTGCTTCATTAGTCTCTCTAGATTTGGATGCCTGTAAAAATAGAGAATTTGATAGGATTTTTTATTTAATGAGTTTCACAAACTCTGCTTTTCATTTAGTTACAATAACAAGTTTAGAGGATAAATAACAAACACCTGCCTAATCTTCACCAGTTGTTAACATGTTGCCACATTAGCTTTTATACATCTACTTTGTTGTCCTGAAGGAATGAAAATAAATTACAGGGGACTTCATCCCTAAAGCTTCATCTCTATCTCCTAAGAGTCGGAACATTCTCCTACCTATGGCCAACCATTATCATAGTTGGGCTTCCCAGGCAGCGCAGTGGTGAAGAATCTGCCTGCCAGTGCAAGAGACTCGGATTCCATCCCTGGGCCAGGAAGGTCCCCTGGAAAAGAGAATGGCTACCCTCTCCAGTTGGAGAAGGCAATGGCACCCCACTCCAGTACTCTTGCCTGGAAAACCCCATGGATGGAGGAGCCTGGTAGGCGGCAGTCCATGGGGTCGCACAGAGTCGGACATGACTGAGCGACTTCACTTTCACTTTTCACTTTCATGCATTGGAGAAGGAAATGGGAACCCACTCCAGTGTTCTTGCCTGGAGAATCCCAGGGACGGGGAAGCCTGGTGGGCTGCTGTCTATGGGGTCGCACAGTCGGACATGACTGAAGTGACTTAGCAGCACCCTCTCCAGTATTCTTGCCTGGAGAATCCCATGGACAGAAGAGCCTGGCGAGCTACCTTCCATGGGGTCTCAAAGAGTCAGACATGACTGAGCGACTAACACACACATTATCATAGTTAAGAAATGGAAAATAATTCCATGTTATGTGATAGATAGTCTAAATTCAAATTTTTCCTATTTTACAAAATATATTTTTGATGGCTATTTAAAAAATGTAGATTTACAGTCAAGTTTCATTTATAAAATTTGGTTTTTATAGCTCTTTTAATCTAGAACAACCTCCCCCAGGGACTTCTTTGGTGCTCCAGTGGTTAAAACTCCGAGCTTTCAACAGAAGCAGCAGGAGTTCAGTCCCTGGTTGGGGAACTAAGATCCCACGTGCAGTGCAGCAAGGCCAGAGAATTGAAAAACTAAGTGTACAATTCAGTGACTTGTAAGACAGCCACCCCACCCCGACTCCCAGCTTTTCTGAATGGTCCCGGTCAGTTCTTTTATAGGATGGCACACATTTCTGGTTTTAACTGTTTCCGCTTTATGTTATGTAACTAAGGCCACTCTCCTTTATTTCCTATAAACTGGAAATTAGATCTTGAATGGATTTAGCATAAATGTTTGGCATAAATATTTCATAGGTAGGTTCACCATCTCTTTTATTACCAAGCTTCTTCATAGTAGCCCTGTGTCCTGTTTTCATGGCACAATTATTAACAGGGCCCGTTTTGCTCTCTTGGAAGTATTAAGTGGTCACTACTTATAAGCGATGATGTGCACTTCAAACTGCCTCCCTTCAGGAAGCCCATCAGATTATTGTTCCACTACTTAATGATATTAAGATAGATTACTTGGCTAAGGTGGTGACAGATTTTTTTTTATGGTAAAGGCATGTTTTTTTGTTTGTTTGTTTGCAGTTAGTAAATAATCTGTGGGTGGTTCTTTTGAGACTATGACTATCTCATACCCCAGCAGTCCTTAACTCATGGTTTTAGAGTCCTTTGATGACCTTTGACAGAATAAATTCCACATTGGTGGTTACAGTGCTAACTGTATTTAAATGATTAAGATTTGAAGTTGAGATTGATTCTCTTTTAATGAGAGAATAATGTTTTATTTATTCCCCAAACATTTCAGGATCCCCAGACAACTTAAATATGGGTTGCCTACTATTTTAAATGCTTTTTTCTATTTCTTGTTGCAGCTTCTATCCTTTGAAAACACTAAGAATAATGTCCCTGCATCAGTTTTTACTGGAGCCAATCACCTGTCATGCCTGGAACAGGGATCGTACCCGTAAGTATGCCAAGTATCGACTTGGCTCCTTTATCTCAGTACCACTGATTCTCTTAGATGTTGGCATTTTTAAGAATCACATATTTCAGTGTCATATGTAAACAGGGACATAGCTTCAGAGAACTAGGTCAGTCAGCTGGGATTTTGATAAGGATTACTTTGAATCTGTAGCTTCACTATCTCTTTTAAAGCAATTCAGACTTGGTTTACTTTTTTTTTTTTTTTTAATGAATTTATTTGTTTGTCTGGGCATGTGGGATCTTTAGTTGCCACATGTGGGATCTAGTTCCTTGATCAGGCATCGAACCAGGGGGACCTGGACTGAGAGCACAGTCTTAGCCACTGGACCACCAGGGAAGTCCCAGTTTGCTCTTATTTTTGAATAAATCTTTGGCACATAAACAGTATACTTAAGGTTGTTGTTGAATAAAGTGAAAACCTAGATATGGGCCTCTATGTGGATATTTCAGAGAAGGTGATGGCACCCTACTCCAGTACTCTTTCCTGGAAAATCCCATGGACGGAGGAGCCTGGTAGGCTGCAGTCCATGGGGTCGCTAAGAGTCAGACATGACTGAGTGACTTCACTTTCACTTTTCACTTTGATGCATTGGAGAAGGAAATGGCAACCCACTGCAGTGTTCTTGCCTGGAGAATCCCAGGGGCAGGGGAGTCTGGTGGGCTGCCGTCTCTGGGGTCGCACAGAGTTGGACACGACTGAGGTGACTTAGCAGCAGCAGCAGCAGCAGATGGATATTTGAACCATGGCAGAATGGTGAATTCAGAGCTTCTACTTTGTGATCACGTCCTAAAGCTTCATAGCTTAGTTTCCTATAATTCTGTCTCTACTGTCCCATCTAAAAATAGGGTTTTAGAATATTTCCAATTATGTTTAATAGAAACATAAGTTATAATTTTTCTCATTTAAACTAGTCGATATACTCAGTATCTTAAAAGTCACATTTTTTTGTTAGGCCACATTCTAATCTGAAACATAGTTTTCAGGTTTAAATTTAGATTTGGATTTTGAAATCCCTACACACATCTTGGAGATTTAAAGAAATATGTAACTGGTTTCCAGAAAGCACTTAAAGTCTTAGAATTTTAGAGCTAGGTATTTATTCCGTAGTTTCATCTTTAAACAGATGTGGCTTTCCTAAGGAGTGAAGAAAAGGGGATATGATAGATGAGGGAGCTGTTAAATGATTGATCTAAAGTTTGGGTCATAGACTTTAATTTTAAGAAATCAATTTTTATTTTTTAAAAATGGATGAACTAGAAAGGAGAAAAATATCATATAAGTTCAAAAAGTCCATTATATATGTATATTCTTAATATTTTAGATTGGTTAAAGAGATTTCTCTTAAAAACAGATTTGTATTTTGTGATTTATATTGGCTTTATTGTAAAGAAAAACTTCAATTTATTTTATCAGTAGAATCAAAGGTATTTTTCCTTAGTAAACGAGTGGTTCCTATTTCAGTTCATGATAGCAATAATAAGAACCTACAAGCTATTTGCGGTGTTTCAGAAAGTCTACAGAAATTAAATATTTATCATTCGTAACATCAGACAGTAAACTAAAACGTCAAATATTTTACTGTGGCCCAAAATCATGTCAGTTAAGTATAGCTGTGTTGTTTGTTTGTTACTGGTTAGAATCCTTAATTGATAGTTGTGTATGTTTCTAATAAAATGAAATTTTTAGTTTCTCTTTAAAACGCTTTAAAATATGGGCTCCAAGTAGAGGTAAAAATAATAAAGGAATTCTTTAGGAGCCAAAATTGGAAACCATTTTCTAGAATTGCCTTCCTGTTCCTTCCTTCAATCTGTTTTTAAAATGCTCACTGTAGGAATTCCCTGGTGGTCTAGTGGTCATGCTCCAATTCAGGAGGTGCAGATTCAGTCCCTTCGGGAAACTAAGATCCCACATGCTGCCTGACATGCCACCCAGCGAAGCCAAAAAAAATTTCTTTTAATAAGTAAATAGATAAGTAAAATATCCACTGTGGGAATTCCCTGGTCATCTAGTGGTTAGTACTCCATGCTTTCACTCCCAAGACCTGGGTTCAATCCCTGGTCAGGGAACTAAGATCCCCACGAGCCATGCGGCACAGCCTGGAAAAAAAAAAAAAAAAAGCCCGCTGTAACAGATACCTTTTTTGGTGACAGGTTCAAATATTAACCTTTGACTTTTTTTCCAGAGATCGCCCTTAGCCCCAATAATCATGAGGTCCACATCTATAAGAAGAACGGGGGCCAGTGGGTGAAGGCCCATGAACTCAAGGAACACAATGGACACATCACAGGTAAAGGGAGTGGGCTCAGTGCGGCATTTCCCAGCACTGCACACTCTTGTAGACAGACAGCCTAGTAAAGAAGTCAGCCACCCCACTCAGAGTCGTGCAGCACTTACTGAGCTGTCTTTAGAGAATTTGAGAAAATATCCTAATATTGACCTCGGTCTTGAAGTGTGTCTCTGAGCCCCACTGGTACACAGAACTCTGCTAGTGTTCCTGAAAACACAGCCTCTGGGGACTAAACAGCTTAGATGGAGATGAGACATGAAAGCCAGAACCAGACAGCACGTCAGCTGGGTGAAACTGCCAGCCAGGCTGGGTTCGAAAGTCCTGAGGGAACACCGTGTCTCCCAGAACTTTCCTGTATGTTGTTTTTGGGGCGAGGAAGACATTCCAAAATACCGAAAAGGACAAAGAGGAGTGTAACCAAATACCCATATTCCTGCCACCCAGAATTAGCCGCTGTTTATCTTTTTTCCTGTGCCAGAAAATTTGGGAAATGAAAGATTGGATTATAAGGAGTGTTATTCTAGACAATGGTAACGCACCCTCTCACCCCCGTGCCCATTCCTGTTCCCCAGAAGGCGGTCTGAAGTTTGGTATGGTACTGTCCCCGTCTGCTTTTTATAGTTTCACTTGCATGAATATGTGTTATCGTTCAGTCACTCAGTTGTGTCCAGCTCTTTGAGACCCCGTGGACTGCAGCATGCCAGGCTTCCCTGTCCTTCACTCTCCTGGAGGCTGCTCAGACTCACATGCATGGAGTTGATGAAAGTGAAAGTCACTCAGTGGTGTCTGACTCTTTGCGACCCCATGGACTAGTCCATGGAAGTCTCTAGGCCAGAATACTGAGTGAGAAGCCATTCCTTCTCCAGGGGATCTTCTCGACCCAGGGATCGAACCCAGGTCTCCCGCATTGCAGGCAGATTCTTTACCAGCTAGGCCACCAGGGAAGAAGTATGTAGGTGGAGGTAGATCCAGCTGATTGCTTTTACCCACTGGTTAGCATTTCATGCCTCATTTGTTTATTCATTCCTGCACTGAAAAACATTTATTTCCACTTTTTCCTTGTGACATTGAAGTGCTAAATTGAGCGTGCCTAGGAAGATCTCCCGGAGAAGGCAATGGCACCCCACTCCAGTACTCTTGCCTGGAAAACCCCATGGACGGAGGAGCCTGGTGGGCTGCAGTCCATGGGGTCTAGAAGAGTCGGACACAACTGAGTGACTTCACTTTCATGCATTGGAGAAGGAAATGGCAACCCACTCCAGTGTTCTTGCCTGGAGAATCCCAGGGATTGGAGAGCCTGGTGGGCTGCTGTCTATGGGGTCGAACAGAGTCGGACATGACTGAAGCGACTTAGCAGCAGCAGCAGCAACAGGAAGATCTCCGTCCAGGAGCGAATATTTGTCTCTGGGAGACTTGCTGTACCCCAGGGCTATGCAGATCTCAGCCTTGCCAGGCGTCGTCAGCTCGCCTTCATCCCACCCACCCTGACAGGAGAGCTGGCCTTCCCAGGCTTGATAGAGTCAGACTGGCCCATGAGTGAGTGGTGGTCTCTCTCTGAGTTGCATTTCCCTGGTTCATAGAAAGGTTGCTGCTGCTGCTGCTAAGTCGCTTCAGTCTTGTCCAGCTCTGTGCGACCCCATAGACGGCAGCCCACCAGGCTCCGCCGTCCCTGGGATTCTCCAGGCAAGAACACTGGAGTGGGTTGCCATTGCCTTCTCTGCATAGAAAGGTTGAGCCACTGTTTATTAGCCACCTGGGTTTTCTTTTTCATAACTTCACTGTTCATAACTCCTAACCACTCTTCCACTGAATTTTTGTGTCCTTTCTTCTTGTCAATTTGTAAAAGACTGGATCTTAAAGCGGTGGTTCTGAGGCAGATTCCTAAGTGTGCAGTAACGTTCATCTTTGACAAAAACCCTCAATGAATAGCTGGGGAAGGTAACATCAGAGCAGTGTTGTTAAGAAAGCGTCAAGTAAAGGAGAGAGAAAAATGGAGCATTTTTACAAAGGTTTTCAGAACTTGGTGAACCGTTTCTTGATGCCAGATTTCAAGAGAATGTATTACTGTGCTGGGAAATCCTATCTGACAGCTTTTTAAAAAAAAAAAAAACATACTCACTTATTGCTGTGTTCGGGAAGAACTCTTTATTCTTTGACCCTTAACTACTGTAGTTTCTTTTTTATCCTGTTTTCTGGCTGAGTGATTGAGCCTCTTGCTTTCAACAATTTGGCCAAGCACATCAAAACTTACTCTCCATAACATTTCACTTACAAATTTCTCACGTCTGTCTTGGGTCTCCCTTCTTCTCGAAGTAATTTTTGCACTTAAGTGGGCAGCACAGGGACTGATGGTAAATGTTTTGTTTTTTTTAATTGGGACCCTTGAGTTTTGCCTCTGATGTTGATTAGCATAAAGATATCTTTCCCGCATCAGAAAAAAACAGCATATTTTGACCTTCTGCACCCCTTAGATTGTGTCCCCAGCAAAAACTCATGACTGTCTCTTCTGGCTTTGACCAGTGATTTGTGTGTGATGCCAGTCAGGGGCCAACTGGCTGTATTACCAAACTAGCATCAAAGACATAATTTCTATTTTGGTTGCTGTTTCTTTCCCACGGCCTTATTTCTATGAGGTTTGGCCTATTTCCATTAAGTCCCTTTGCCGGTGGCCTTGCAACCTAAAAATAAGCACCCTCATATTTTAAATTGGAATTTTAGCATTAGGAAATACTGAAAAAATGAGAAAAGGCCAAGATGAAAGACCAAAGAACTAGCCAAGAAAGTGAAATAGTTTTGTCCTTTCTCTCCCCTGCTTCTCCTTTGGAATCCTTTGTACTTGGGCCTGTTTTCTGTCCAGATGCTCAAATGACATTTTTCTTTTTTAGATCTGAAGAAAAAACTGTTGTTGGAAAAGTCTAAATATAACTCTGTGGCAGGAGACCAAAGATCAGACATACTTTCTCAGAGAGATAGTAACTATGGAAAAAGCAAACGCCCCTCTGAAGTTTTTTAGAAGAAAAATCTGCTCAGTAGTACAGAGGAAAAGAATATGGTGTGCATCAAAGGACAGCAGAGTCTGGTGCTTTTCTTTGACTTTTATTGTTGTTAAATATTTGATCACCATCTCTTAAAAAAAAAAAAAGATTTTACTGTGGAGTTTTAAACAGATGGCATATAAAAGAGTAATGCAATGAGCCCAGCCCCTATATACCCATCACTCAGAGTCAACAATTACCAATTGGTAGCCAGTCTTGTTCTCAACTCACTTTCCTTCTTCCTGTTCTGTTTTCAAGCACATCCCAGACATTGCCTCATCTCACATTTTCAGTTCCTGTCTCTAAAAGATAAGGAGTCTTCAAACAGTAACCAGTACAGTTGTCAGTTGCTTTAACTGGCATCCTCATAAGGTACACACATGGTTGGGATTAACTGATGTCTCTCCAGTTCATGGGTTCCTTCTCTTTTCCTTTGCTATTTGCTTGTTAGGAAACTGGAGAGATCGGTTGTCGGTCCTGCAGTGTCTGCCAGAGCCTGGGTTTTGCAGACTGCAGGCACTCAGTGCGTCACAGGTTTCTTCATGCTCTGTTTCCGTGACTTGCTGGTTGAGGTTAGGAGATGGCAGGTTCATGAAGGAGGCACGTAATGTCAGGTCATCTTTCTCTCTGTGATGTTAGCAACTGTTGATGATCTTTCCCCTACCCGTTATTTTAGAAGTGGCTGCACCATGGTAAGACTCTCTAGCATTTCCTCTCTATTAATTGGAATGCATTTATAAAGGACACGCTTACCTTCACCTACTGTCTGGTTATCCTGGAATGCAGTTTGTAAAGGAAAAGATGGGACAGACGCTCGAGTCCTTTCCTTTTCTTTTGAAGTCTTCTCATGGCAGGAAAACAGAAAAAAAAAAAAGATGCAGCACTAAATTAGCAAGAGATGAGAACTTGCCTTTTACTGACCGTCTGCCTTCCTCACTTTTTAACAAGTATGTGCTTTTGCATTACATTTCTGGGAATGTATCATAGATCATTTTAACCAAAGCAAGAAGGTATGTGCCTTAATGTTCATGCCGATTTTATCTATTCTATTAATAATAAGTGATTGGAAACCAAACATACAACAAAAGGATGTTTTGGGAAATTATTGTGATGAGATCCGTGTTCTAACATAATGTATAACCACTGCTAATTTACTGAAAGCAGAAGAAAATGCTTGCCATGATATTAGTGTCATTTGAGGGAGGAACATGTGTAGATATGAGATGGAAGTAGAGCTTTTTTTACTTTCCTGTATGTCCCATTGTGATGTGTATCTTGTGATAATATGTGGGTTTGCTGTTGTAGTTAAAAATAAAAATTTAAATCTTAATAACAAAGGCTGCAAAGCTATCCTGTAATGAATGGTTTTAAATAAAAAATGCACATCACTGAGAATATACTCCCCCATCTTTGTCCCTTTAGTGGTATGAATAATTGAGCTGACTGCTCCGGTAGGTGAATGAATATAAACTCCTCACACTCCTAAAGTCACTGCGATTTATGACTAATGGAGACTTTGATTCCTATTTTTTTATATAAATGTTAAGAATGTTGATTATTTTTAAGGAAACACCTATAATAAAAATTTCTTAGTGGTATTTCTATAACTTTAATGTTAAATTATATTTATGGAAAATACTTCATCAGTAAGTATAAAATGACTGAGTCATAGCAGATTTTACTCTTGGTGTATAACAAACTGCCCTTGACTTTGGGATCCTTCAGAGAGGCTTCCCAGGTGGTGCTAGAGTTCCGTTAGTGGTAAAGAACTTGCCTGCCAATGCAGGAGACTTAAGAGAAGGGGGTTTGATCCCTGGGTCAGGAAGATCCCCTGGAGGAGAGCATGACAACCCACTCCAGTATTTTTGCCTGGAGAATCCCATGGAAAGGGAGCCTGGCGGGCTACAGTCCATGGGGTCGCAAAGAGTTGGACACAGCTGAGTGAGCACCGGCAGTACTGACTCTGTTTAGGTCTCTTCCTAGTTTAGATACAAAGATACTCAAAGACTCTCACAGAACCTGTATCATATAGGAAAGGCATTTTGTTTAGTTTAAATAGCAGCTACCTTCAGAAGAATCACAATTTATATTTTACCCTCTCTATACTGAAGGTCGTTCACCCTGTACATTGCTATATTAGACAACGGTCTTCAGATCAGAATTCTAAAGCCATGGGAGTGGGTGGTGAGAATGCCCCTGCTTGGTTTGGAAGCTCCACAGTTATAAAGCTCTGTTCTGCCTGGCCTTCAGAAGATCCTGAATTACAGAACTTTGCAGAGGAGCGTCCTTGCCTTGGTGATCAGGACCATCGGTGGGGAAGGACGGGCTGGGGAGGAAGGTCCCAGGCCCACCTCCAGCCCGGCCCACCTGCCAGTGCCCCGTCTGTTGCGGCTGGCCAGGCGGAGCTGACGCCCACCATGTCTCACTTGCAGGTATTGACTGGGCTCCCAAGAGTGACCGCATCGTCACTTGCGGGGCCGACCGCAACGCCTATGTCTGGAGTCAGAAGGATGGTGTCTGGAAGCCAACCCTGGTGATCCTGAGAATTAACCGGGCGGCCACTTTCGTCAAGTGGTCCCCGCTAGAGAACAAGTTTGCCGTGGGCAGTGGAGCACGACTCATCTCCGTCTGTTACTTTGAGTCTGAAAATGACTGGTGAGCGCCATCCGAGTATTTTTATTTCTGTCTGTGGAGTTGTGTGTTTGGACCGCTGTGTCCTCGGTGACTTCTTGAGGCGCTGGGTACAGGCTTAACTATAACTTGAGCTCTTCCACATCCAGAGATGTTTTTTTCCTTTGAAATTCTCCAATCTCTCTGAGCATTTTTTCCTTCTTCTGAGTACAAGTCCAATCTCACATCTTCCTCACATTAATATCGAGCTGTAGTTTCCATGTTCTGATCTCCTAACTTGTTTGTTCTTTAAGATGCTACGACTCTTTTCACTCTGCACTGTCTACATTGCTGTTTTCTTACCCTGATGTATATAAATCTTAAACTTGAAAGAGTCCCCATGCCCTAAGGAATAGTTTTTTTTCCCCTATCTCTATTGACTAAAATATCTAGAATTCCTGCAGAGAGCAGTATTCTCCTGTCTTTAAAGTTTGCTAACGAAAACTGTGTCCTGGTATAACATTTTACTTATCTAAACTGCTGAAGTAAAAATTGACCAAAATCTCAGAAATAAATCAGCCTGTTGTACATGCTTTATACTGTAAACCACTCGTAGCTGAGCCCGTCAAAATACCCAGGTGTATTTTATGGCTAAGTAACTGATTTTAGCTACTCCTTCCTGCTCACTTTGATAAGGAAACCACTCTGCTCTACCCGGCACGTGTTCAGAAAGGGTGGTAAATGCCCTCCAACACGGAATTGTCATTTAGTGCGAAACTGGCAGTGTTTGTGTTTGTACTAAAAATAGCCGAGTACACAGTATTCTTCCTGTGTCCCTGTCTGAAGCAAGGAAAGGAAGGGATGGTCATGTTACATTATGTAGTTTAGTAAAACCTCAGAAATTTTGATCATCTGTGAATTTGCAACAAGACTGAATTTTGAATTAAAGACTGGTGGCCTTTCTTTCAAGCCCCTGTTAAAATAAGGATAACAAAATACTGCCCGCAAGAAATTGTTCAGAAGGTCACTGTAACAGGAGAAGCAGCTTTTTTCCTGGGTAGCCTTCAACCTCAGTGATTTGGCATTTTTATTCATTGAAAAATAGTTTCAGTACAGGTAAATTGGGCTTAACTGTGGGACACAGTACTGTCCCTTGAACAAGACGTGTGTTCAGTGGGATGTCTCAGCTATGGCACGGTACTTCATTGGTGGGATGCAAGGACTCTTAAAAAACCTCTAAAGGCCTTTAATGTCAAATAACTGGCACAAAACACATCAGACTGCTGTCTGTTTTCCAGAAAGGCCCCTATGAGAAAGATTCTCTAGAAAAGTGACCTAGCATTCAGCTCAAGAGTGAGTCTCCCAGCTCCTGAGTAATAGAACGGGATTGGTTTTTAAGCAGCAGTTTAAGGACAGAAATTGAATTAGGCCAGAATGATGACTGATCTTAGATATAAATAAACTATTTTGGGGTTGTTGTTGTTGTTGTTGTTGTTTGGAATCTTTTTTGGCATGTGGAATCTTAGTTCCCTGACCAGGGGTTGAACTCATGCCCCCAAATTGGCAGGAGGAGTCTCGATCACTGGAATACCAGGGAAGTCCATAGGCTTCCCAGGTGGCTCAGTGGTAAAGAATTCGCCTGCAGTGCAGGAGTCTCAGGAGACCCAGGTTCAATCCCTGGATCGGGAGCAGCCCCTGGAGAAGGGCATGGCAACCCACTCCTATGTATTCTTGCCAAGAGAATCCCATGGACAGAGGAGCCTGGTGGGCTACAATCCATGGGGTCACAAGAGTCAGACACGACTGAAGCAACTTAGCACACATGCACAGAGAATTAGCCAGAGGCTCATATTCAGCAAGAGGTTCTCATTTCTTGACTTTTCTGTGAAAAAATAAATTTGCAGCTTCATAGAGACTTAGAAAGGGAATTAAACTATTTTACAACCAACCCAAACTTAACCCAAAACGAAGGAACAAATCACTGAGTTATTTGTAATAAAAATTTAAGTGATGTCAAACCTCCATTTTTATTCCTAAGGTTAGGAATCTGAAAGTCCATGGTGGGGGGCGGTGGTACCAGAATTAATCTACAAATACACTCCCTAACGAGGATCCCCTGGTAGCCAGGAAAGTTCAGAACCGGCTGTTCTGGTGAAAATGTCAAAGGGTGAAAAGGAGCAGAAGGGCCTCTGCGGGTCCCCCTTGTCTTTTCCTTTATAGACGCACCTCCTCTCCAGCAGGAGCCCCGTGGGGCTGGTTTCACCTGGCGCACATCTGTGGGTCACCTGGGGACGGTTGCTTGATGCGTGGGTAAACTGAAATGGGTTTTCTCCTTTTGTAGGTGGGTGAGCAAGCACATTAAAAAGCCCATCCGCTCCACGGTCCTCAGCTTGGATTGGCATCCCAACAACGTCTTGCTGGCCGCGGGATCCTGCGACTTCAAATGCAGGTGGGAGCAGGCGAGGGTTGGCAGCAGCCTTCAGCTCCTCGTTCTCCGTCCTTCAGCAAGTGTTTGTGCGGTTCCTTTCTTTTATAAGGGACTGTGCCGGGCCCCACGAGGGACTCAAGAGATGAAAGGAGCTTGTGATCTAGAAAAGGAACGCCAGCATGTGCGGAAATCAGGAGGCAGAAAGAAGAGGGCGAGGAGGGGCAGGTGGAGGGGCTGCAGGGGCCAAACCAGGAAGTGTCCTCTGGCGGGGGGAGGGGGGCGCAGGTGCAGGGTCCCCCACCCCCACAGGTCATTTCTCATCTCACAACCCTGGCAGGGGACTCGGCGCGTTCCAGAGTGAGGCTGAGATTAGCAAAACAGAGCTGAACAGGGCGCTGCTGGGTTCCTTCTCAGCTGAAGCTCTTTATTTGTCATGAGCATGGGCCTGGAAGAAACAGGGCCACTTTGCTGAGCGCTTTAAGGATCATACGATGTAATTGCTTTTTAAAGCTGTTCTTTATCAAGAAGGCTCCCTCCCCGCCCCGCCCCCCCCAGCCTTTAGCCAAAAGAAAAGCAAATATATGTTGCTTCATTATTCGCTGGTTCGTGGGTTGGGAGATGGGGGTGCAAGCTTTCTTTAGTAAGCTGTGTGAAGACATTCCAGAAAACCTGTCTAATGATTTATATTCAAGAATACCCAAGTTCTTTTGGTTTGTTTTTTTAAGGATGTGTGTAAGAATTCGGCTGTGGGATGAGAGGACGGTAGCATCAGGTGCTTTGGGGAAAATGCTGACCCTTCTACTTGAGCAGCAGTGTAGCAGTTAGGGTTCAGAAGTTTTCAAAGCGAAGCCGTACAAAGAAATAGCACTGGAGGGCCAAGGGACTAGAAGGACCGACTCCCAGCTGTTCTCCAGCCCTTCTGCTTCCGTCTGGGTCAGAACAGCTTCCCACAGAATTAAGTCTTGGAATTAGAGAAGGAGACCGATGACCTGAGGCTGTAAAGGACCCGTCTTCATCCCAGGCGAGCCCTGCTACCCAGGCTGGACATTGACACTAGGGAGAGCCTGCCCCCTCAGCCTCCCTGGTGCCCTTGGCTTTCTCTTGGGATGTCCCTTTCATTCTTCAAATGAGTTAGTACCGGTGGTTTCCTGCAGGGCGGCAAATCGTTTCCCCTCTCCTGCTGTTTGTCCCTGTGGGCTTCCTGGACCACTGTTGTTGAGAATAATGGCGGGTAGCCTCGTTTAGCAGAGACCGCCGTGGGCTGGGGAGGGGCAGGCAGGACAGCATGGTCCTCCTCCAGATGCCCTCCAGGAGGGAAGGGGAAGGGCTTCTGTGTCTATCACCTGCAGATGCTGTGCCCGAAGAGCGATGCCTCATGGGCCGTAGGCCACAATTGAACTGACGCGGAGGCAGCCCGCCGAACCTTCTCCTTCTTGAGAGGTGCATGTGGGAACTTGCCTGTCGTCAGGTTTTGGTTTTGCTGAGTTGGTACCTTTGCGTCTTGGGGCGCCTGCCAGCAGCTGCCCATGGCCTGTTTCTAGTAGTACATATGGATGTTTTCATTCCTTTTTCCTTCTCTCTCTGCCCTTAAACCACAGAGTGTTTTCTGCCTACATTAAAGAAGTGGATGAGAAGCCAGCCAGCACGCCCTGGGGCAGCAAGATGCCTTTCGGTCAGCTGATGTCCGAGTTCGGGGGCAGCGGCACCGGCGGCTGGGTGCACGGGGTCAGCTTCTCGGCCAGTGGCAGCCGCCTGGCCTGGGTCAGCCATGACAGCACCGTGTCCGTTGCCGACGCCTCCAAAAGCGTGCAGTGAGTATTAGCCTTTGTCTGGGCTTACAGAGGAGCAGCGTGGGGTCTCTCCGCAGCTGGCCTGAGGCCTCCCAGTCCTGGTGGAAGTACAGGACACGAGCGTAAAAGTCCCAACCTGGCTGCACAGCAGCCTTTAAAGTCACCTTCACACGTTTAGATGGTCCATCTGGGGAGATTTTGAAGATTCAGGTTTCCCTTCCAGAAACACTTGTTAATGGAAATACCCATCATGAATCCTCCGAAGGAGCCTCCTGGTTTGCTCCTGGTCCCAGAGTTCCTTCAGGTGGCAGTTAATCCATCCCTGAGAATCCCTCACAGCACGTGAGCGTCATCCCACAGCTTTAGATGAAGTGGGGGATGTGTTCTTCCTCTCTGTGGTCGGTGAGCAGAGCTCCATTCACCCGGGGCCTTGGTGATGGCCGATCCCTGGCAGCCAGCCCACCCGGGGTGCACGCTGGAGGGGCCAGGGTTGCAGGGACTCGGGGTGAGGAGGCCCCAGCTCAGCCCTGAGGAGGGCGGAGGGCGTCCTTCAGAGCTCAGAGCTCGCATCTGCTGCTCATGCCTGGAGGGCAGAGGGGGCGACCGCAGTCCTTGCCGCTTATGAATCTCCGTTCTTTCCTGGCGCATCCTTCCACTGGCAGCTAGAGGGAGCCCACCTGTAAGGGTCTCCTGACCTGGCACCCTGTTCCCGGAAGCCCTCACATCTGATTCCCCCTGCCCCATGGCGGGAACAAAATGACATTTCAAAGAGAATGTCTTTTTTACTACTTGGATTGAACTGGTTGGTTTTTGTTTTGTTTTTAAATTTTTTTAAACATTCCCCCCAATCCTAAATTACATCATCTTCAAGATGATTTTTCTGCACATATATAGACACACACATCTTTTCATTTTCAACGCCAGTGGGATTATGCTGTGCATCCTGTACAGTAATTTGCTCCTTGTCCTTCAGTCATGTTCTGATGTCATGGCTGCTTGCTTTCTGTAGTTTACTATAACGCATAATGAGCTCTGAGCAAATGCTCACAAGCCCCTGTCTACCGTCCTACTGATGTATTATTTGCCTTTTCCGGTGCTGCAAGTCAGATTACATCCTCCACCCTTCTCCATCTCAGACATAAGTATTTCATGTAGTAAGAGCTAGGTAAGCCACAGGAAAGCCTCGGATGAGGTGTTAGGACTTTAATCCAATGCCAGTCATGCTGGCGGAGGAGGCAGTTGGAGGTTGCAGGGGTGACTTTCACATGGAGCCGTGTGAGCCTTCCCTGGTGGCTCAGTGGTGAAGAATCTGCCTGCCAGTGCAGGAGATGAAGGTTTGATCCCTGGGTAGGGAAGAGCCCCTGGAGAAGGAAGTGGAAACCCACTCCAGTGTTCTTGCCTGGAAAATCCCATGGCCAGGGAGCCTGGCGGGCTTCAGTCCATAGGGTCACAAAGACTCAGACATGACTGAGCACAACCATGGACGCATTTCTGCGGCATATGATCCTCCTTCATCAATCAGCACATTTGCTGCTGCATCTATCATTTCTTGGCAGATGACCATGAAGCATACATGTACCCACACACATGGCCCATTCATGTGTGAGGTCCTGGCTGGCTAACACTGTGTTTTGTTCGTCAGTGGCCATAGCTGCAGGCCCAGTGCCTGACGGGCACAGACTAGACTTCCATGAGTATCTGTGGTCCCGGCCCACTAGGAGCCCCTGTGAGCCCAGACGAGGATGGTGTCAGAGAAGGGCCTTCGGTCGTGACAGTGACAGTCAGCTCTAGGAGGCCAGAGAGAGGGGAAGCCCTGCAGGCTGCAGTGGTGCAGGAAAGCTGCTTGTGGGGGTGATGAGACCCAGGCCGAGTTTCAGAAATCAGGGTGGACTTCAGGTGGGCAGGAGGAGGGCATGTGGGTAACGGGGCAGGGGGCCAAGGCCAGGGCAACAGAACCAGGAGAGGGGGCACAGCCAGAGGGGCAGAGGCCCCTGCTGCTGCAGGTCACCTCGGGGCTGGCCCATGCTGGAGATTGCTGGAGGTCACAGGGCTTCTCTTAAAAAAAAAAAAAAAGATTTATTCACTTTAATTATTTGGCTGCGCAGGGGCTCAGCTGCCGCATGTGGGATCTTTCATTGCAGCGTGTGGGATCTACTTCCCTGCAGGGGACCTCATCTGGGACCCCCTTCATTAGGAGCACAGTCTTAGCCACTGGACCACCAAGGAAGTCCTCACAGGGCTCCTCTCGCGAAGTGTCTGTCCTTCACGCTGTGACGCCCCTTGAGAACATGTCCTCTGTCACCCCCCGTGTCTGACAAGGCTGCATGGCCCCTTCCAGTGCGTGTTAACCGGGTTCTCGTGTTCAGGGTCTCAACTCTGAAGACAGAGTTCCTGCCCCTCCTGAGTGTGTCATTCGTCTCAGAGAACAGCGTCGTGGCTGCTGTAAGTATTTATCTTATCTTCCCGCACGTGCCCTGCGTTTCATTCTTGAGACCAGAACAGGCCGTGCACTGAGGCTGTGTGCCCTGAGGCTGAGGCACAGGGAACAGCAGCCTCGTAGAAGGAACGGATCCAGAGGCCTCTGTGGTGGGACCGTCCGCTGGGGGAGCTGGTGGGCACCCCCGCAACCCGGCCTGACAGCTCCCCCATTTCAGGGCCATGATTGCTGCCCCATGCTTTTTAACTACGACGACCGCGGCTGCTTGACCTTCGTCTCCAAGCTGGACATACCCAAACAGAGCATCCAGCGCAACATGTCGGCCATGGAGCGCTTCCGCAACATGGACAAGCGGGCCACGACCGAGGACCGCAACACGGCCCTGGAGACGCTGCACCAGAACAGCATTACGTAGGTGCCCCGCCCGGCCGCCAGGGGGCGCCGCTCCCCTCTGCTTCCTGCCAGTCCCGTGATGGTCTGTCTGTGCCCTCCGGGCCCGGGCGACCCTTCAGGAACGGGGTGACAGGAGGCTGTAGCTTCCCGACTGCGGGCCCTTGTTTCCAGCTTGTCACAGAGAGCCAGCTCCACCCGCACCCCGTAGTCAGCCTGTCCTCCACACGCAGAGCACGGGCCCTGCCTTCAGGCAGCCTCTTCTGAGTCTCGCTGTCTCAGAAACGTGACTGAGAACAAAAGGAGACCGTCCTGAACGGCGTGTTCCTCTCGTAGGGAGCATCCGGCAGGAAGGTCAGTCAGACCCTGTCTGAAAAGTGACCGTAGTTGTCACTTCAGTCCTAGATTTCAAGTAATATGTACAAGTAAGATCATTCAGTTAGATTTCTCAGCAGCATCACGGTGCACACGAGGAGCCAGGTGGGTTTCAGCCATGCTTCACGAGGCCTCTAGTTTGTTCAGAAAGCCTGTCCTGACTGTGGCTGTGCCCGCCCCCTGCTCCCCCAGGGCCGCGCTGTGTGGCCCGGATCGCCCTGCTTCTCTTTACATCCCTGAGGTTAATGCCCATCCTTAACTTTTCCCTTTTGGCAGTCTCTTTTCTGGATACCTGGTAATAAAATTCATCTGAGCATTTTCTGAGTCAGGGTGCCCCAGACTACTATCCACAGACACCTTAAAGGAACTGGTGGACACTTGGTTTCCTGGAAACGCCGCTGCGCATCTAGGAAGGCTGCGTTCGCTTCCGCCACGCCCCTCACTGTCTCTTGCTTGTGCTTCCTTTCAGTCAAGTGTCTATTTACGAGGTGGACAAGCAAGATTGTCGCAAATTTTGCACTACCGGCATTGACGGAGCCATGACCATTTGGGATTTCAAGGTATTGTCTGTACCTCTCAGAACACATCTCTTTGGTGCTTAAATTCTTCTTGTGAGAAGACTGTTCCCCGTGCCCTTAACCCAACCGTCACCTGTAACGCTGGGCAGGAGTGTGGTGCGCTGGGCTGCCCCCAGGGGCTATTAGCAGGAGAGAGCCGCTCTGTCTCACTGAGGTGTCCGCACAGTCCCCGACGGGGAGCCGAGCGCTGCTTTCGCGGCAGGCCCGGGGTTGGGTCCAGCCCGGTCGAACTCTGTAGCTATGTTTTTATGAGCCACACCAACTCCTCTGACCAGCACTGGCTGCCGGCCTTCGGGTGCCGGGCCCGGGGGCTGGCCCTGAGGATTGGCCATGAAAGGCCCTGGAAGGGCTCGTCTGGCGGGAGAGAGAGGACAGGGTCGGGGAGCTGGGTGAGGAGGAGTCAGCACCTGTTTTCCCGTTGGGGAGTGTGGGGTTGGGGGGTGCTGCACAGACTGCCTGAGCGGCCTCTTCAGGCGGGGTGAGTTTCAGGTAGCAAGTGGTCTGGGCTGTGGTGGTCACCGTGGGCTGGGCAGAGACCCCTGGAGGAGCCTGGCATGTCTGTGGGCAGTGGGGGCAACTCTGGAGCCCACTTGGAGAGGCGCCCGCCATGATGTGTGGGCGGCCTGGGCTCCGGGCCTAGTGAACAAGTGACCAGGACGTGCCTCCAGCTATGGTGGGGGTGGCCAGGAGGTTCTGGACCAGCGAGACTTAGGGGGCCGGATGGAGGGGTGTTGTGAGTGAGGGACAAACCCCGGAGGCTTCTGCAGCCTCCAGCTTCGGGGTCGGGCGGGTGGCGGGGGAGGAGAGGCGGACCAAACCTCCAGAAGTGGAATGTTCACAGAACTCTGCCTCTGCCTATAGGGCTTCCACGACGATTGATGTTTCTGCCCCTACAAGTCTCTCCCCCTTGTTACTTCGCCGCTTTGGGGCGTCCGCACCTGTGTAATTAGCTCCACCTGGGTGGGTAGCGCCGTCCTCCTTTGATCCCTGCGGCCAACCTGCCTCTCCTTTTGTGCGCTCGTGAGCACGTCCTCCTCTGTGATCCGTCCCCCTGTGAGCCCACGCTCGGTGTTGTGGACCCGACTGGCTGCGTGGGGGTTACAGACGTGGGAGTGCCTGCCATCAGGGCACTAGAGTGCGGGGCCAGCGACACAGATGATATAAGCACATAGGAGCCTTCCCTCCCGGGGTGTAGCTCCCGGCCTGGGGACAAGGCAGCGCACAGCCTGGAAGGACCAGCAGGGGGCGCCCTGTCCTGGCGAGTCCGGGTCTCCGATGCAGGTGGGGTAATGGGTGAAACGCTGGGCTGGCCAGTCCCTAGTGATGATCCGTGTTCTCCCCGCTGCTCCCCAGACCTTAGAGTCTTCCATCCAGGGTCTTCGGATAATGTGAAGCTGAGCGAGCCTCCAGACCCAGCATGAGGACGGACCGGCTGCGCTGGGGCAGCGCTGCCATTCGCACCGGGAGGGGAGCCCGCCGCCAGGAAACACTGAAGATGCACGTGGCGCAAACCTCGTTGTGTGTTTTGTTTGAATATAATTGGTGAAAATGTTGGTTTTTTTAAAGCAGCCGTGATTTGGGTTTTGTTTGGGGGGTTGTTTTTGTTTTGTTTTGCAATTTCATTCCATTCTTGACCAAAGCTTCTCTTTAAGTAGTTTATTATGGAACGTTGTCAACACTAACTTAAAGGAAGGGGTGGGGAGGTATGTAAATTGTCTGCTAAAAAAAAATAAAAACACTGAATATGTTTTGGGTTTTGTTTTCTCTATACTGTTTGCATTTTTAATAGGGAAATGTGGGTGAATTCTTTGTCAGACTAGTGAATTTGGGGGGCAGAATCTTAGACTTAGTTTCCTGAATCGAGCCATCTGGTATACCCTTCAACCAAAAGAACCATTTCTCTAGTGCAGTCTTTAACCCGGCAGGACTTGGGCAGAGGAGGCACCCTGTTCCCAGCTTGTTTAGAGACGACAGACAGACCTCTGCCGAGCCGCCTCTTCCCTGTGGGTGTGGTGGGGGGCAAGGTGTGCAGTGGGAGAGAAAAAGCACATGTTGTCATTTTGGTTTAGAGATGATTATACCCAAACTCAGTTATCTTCATCATAAGGAGAAGCCAAGTTTGACATTTCAAGGCTAAGACTCCTGAGAGGCGCAACAAAGAAAAAGTGACTGGCGGGGAAAATGAATACAGCATGGCCTTGAGCGTGGCCTGGCCGCGTGCCCAGAAATGAGCATTGGTTCCCACGTGACTCTAGTACTATTACCGTGGGTAACTGCGTTCTCAAAGGACATCGTGATGTTCTGAAAAGAGCATATTTTGCCCTGCTGCTGACCCACGGGAAGCACCACTTCCCTCCTGGAGGGAATCCCGGCCCCTGGCACCTGCCTCTGTCCGTCTGCTGTAGCGTCCGCAAATGGTGCAGACGCTGAGAGCTGGAGGAGGAGCCTGGTTCTCCCCTGGGGCCTCCAGAAACCTCCAGCACCCATTCAGGTACTGAGGCGGGCTGTGGGCCTCTGACCTCCAGCGCTGAAAGAGAAGGCACCTGCGTGGTCTCAAGGACCGCCCCCCTGCCTCCCCAGCTGTGTGAGTTCCAGCAGTAACAGAGAAGGAGTCCACAAGGTCCATTCAGGAAAGGGTAGGAAGGAGTTCCCTAGGAGTCTGGTGGTTAAGACTCGCACTTCCATTGCCGGGGGCATGGGTTCAGTCCCTGGTCGGGGAGCTAAGATCCAGCAAGCCGGGTGGCACAGCATAAAAAGAAAGGGAAGAAATAGGATTGGGAGCAGTTTTTCAAATAGGGTCAGAGCCCATTCAGAGGTTGTAGGAGAAAGCATTCTGCACCACGTGGAGTCACTTCTGTTTCAGACACATGGGGGAGTGTGGAAAAGGCCACAGCGTGTACCCATGGGGATCGTGACCACAGTACAGTTTGAAAGCCACTAAGGTAGAGTCACTCACCTGAGTGGGGGTTGACGAGGAGCCAACACTGCTGGTTCTTGCTCGGTCCAACACGGCAAGGTGTGCCTCACACCAAGGTCCCCGTGCCAACACCAAGGGGAACGGTCGACAGGCATGCACTCCTCACAGCGGGCTTGAAACTGGGACTGCCACATTATAGAGATGAAAAAACTCAAGTCCAGAGAGCAAGTAAGGGCTGGTATCTCCAGAGCCCAGGGGGGAACCGCCAAGCATGCTCCCTGCTGGGCCGGGGCAGGGAGGGGAGCTGCCTGGCCACCCAGCACCACATTTGGGATATGGGTGCTGTCACTGAAACCAGGAAGGGATCTCCACCCCCCACGCCCCACCCCTGGCAATACCTGTGGGGTCTCCTGGTAGACCTAGGTTTCTCATTGAGCCATGTTGATTGATAGGGACAGAATAAAGAGACACAGTAGGTGATTATTTAAACAGTTAAGCTACCCCATGGACTGCAGCCTACCAGGCTCCTCCGTCCATGGGATTTTCCAGGCAAGAGTACTGGAGTGGGGTGCCACTGCCTTCTCCAATCCCATGAGGAGACTAAGTAGAAAAAAATATGGGACTGTAAGTAGGAAAAAAATACAGCTAGCTGCTGTAAGCTAACGAGCAGGTTTGCTTAACCACAGAACCAAGCAGGCTTGCTTGGCAACAAAACCATGCGACAGACGCACGAGATATGCCCCCAAAACAATGAGACAATGGTGGCACGAGCCCCACATCCTGCCCAGTGAGCTCAGAAAGGTAATAATCCCTCGGACATGCTCTCTGCTCTCATGAAAAACAGTCATTGGTGGCCGTGTCAGGACAAGCAATTCCCCTGCCCAGCCTGGAGGGGGAGCTGATGATGGAAGCATGACGTCTACTCAAGAAACAGGTGTTCTCCCCCTCCCCACTTTTCCTTTGATTATAAACCTGTAGCCCACCAAGTTCTCGGGCTGCAGCAGCCCTTCGCCCACCTGCCTGTAAGCCTCACAAGCCCCCTAATAAATCACTTATTATCTATCACTTTGTGGAATTCTTTCTGCGCTGAGACATAAAGGGGTGGTATCAAACCTGTTCAGAGCCCCCAGATGACACCACATGGGTTCAGCGTGGCTTGGGCCGTGAGTAGGCCCAGGTTGAGGCGCACTCGGCGTGTGTACCTGGCCTCCATGCGGCATACCTCGGCCATCCCAGGCTTACCTTGGAAGGAGGCTTAGGGTCTCTCCTCTTTCTTCCTCCCCACAGGGTACTGGGTGGCATCCTTTGATCTCAGGGAGAGACCCAGTGTCCCCATCTGGGGGTGGGCACGGGCTGAGACTGAAGGAGACCAGGGTGGGCGCTGCTGGAAAGACTCCCTCCCTGGCCTCCTGCTGCCCGGGCCGGCCCACCACCTCCTGAGTCCGGAAGCCCAGAGCGAGGCTGCCCCCTTGTGACCGAGAGGCAGTAAGGCCAGTGCAGCGAGGAGGAAGGCGCAGAGAGCCGGGGAGGAAGGAGTTGGTGAGCCTGAGACCCTGCACCAGGCCTGGGCCCACAGCCCTCCCCAAGTGGGCCGGCCCTGAGAAATCGGCAGGGGCGCGGGGCTGTCTTCCTGGGAACCCTGAGAAGGCAGAAAAGAAGGGAGTGTATCGCATTTTCATCCCAGGGAACCGGGGGAGGCAGATTCCAGGAAGACACACATCTTAGTTCTTGGAATTCCAGGTTCTCCCCACCCAAGGACTTGCTCCACTGGAGGCTTAGAGCACTGTCCCCCAATGGAGCCATTTCAGATAACACCCCCCGTCGCTTCCCAGCTTGAGGTGTGTTCCCTGTCGCTTGGGTCTTCCCACAAGGACTGCAAGGCCTGTGAGGTAGGCGAGCAGGGCTTGTTAGGACTCAGCCTCACTTTACAGATGCGGAAACCCAGGCACTGCAAGAAGAGTGGTCTGAAGTTACACTCCAGGTTAAGCAGCTGAGTCAGAGCTGGGTTCAAGATTCTGACCCCACGAGTTCCTTCATTCATTGATTCATTAGGCAAATGCCTACAGAGTGCCTCCTGAGCGAATAACACAAACACGCTTTCTAGCATTGGCTAGCCAACTGGCTAGCCATTGGCTCATCAAATCAGCTCAGTTTCACAATGAGGGAAGGGGAGGCCTTGGATGTGCATATTTGTTAGAAAGCTGCTGGGGATGAGTAACAGAGAAACAACTCAGAAGTGGATTCCCCGGCTCATGGCTCACGTATCTGAAACCCCTGGAGGCAGGCTGAGCTCAGGCTGCCGTTGGAGGTTGACCAGGGAGGGCTGTGGTCATTTCCTGGGACTTTCTGCATCTCAATCCCCACCACCCTCACTCCCCCACTCCCCGTGTCATCTGCTGCTGCTGCTAAGTCGCTTCAGTTGTGTCCGACTCTGTGCGACCCCATAGACGGCAGACCAGGCTCCCCCATCCCTGGGATTCTCCAGGCAAAAACACTGGAGTGGGTTTGCCATTTCCTCCTCTAATGCATGAAAGTGGAAAGTGAAAGTGAAGTCGCTCATTCGTGTCCGACTCTTAGCGACCCCATGGACTGCAGCCTACCAGGCTCCTCCGTCCATGGGATTTTCCAGACAAGAGTACTGGAGTGGGGTGCCATTGCCTTCTCCGCCCTGTGTCATCAGGCTTCCCAAATTCCAGAAGGTATTGCTTTCCTCTCTGTCTTCATCCGAAGTCCTGGGCTTTGCTTTGACCAACTCTTAGGTCACAAGTCCAGGACTAGGGGATCGGGTGAGAGCGTTGCAGAGGGAGGAGGCCACCATCAGAGGTGGGGCTCAGTCCCACCTGGGGGAGTTCCCTGGGCATCTGCAAAGCTGGGGAGAGGTAAGTGGAACCCAAGGATTCAAGTGTCACCTCGGCATTGAAGTGCACTTGTCCTTATGGGAGGGGGGGTAGCCGGTACAGTTCACTTGAAACTTTTTTCTGACTAAAGCCATCACTTATATTTGCCACGGCTGGATGTGGTGGTGTGGAGTTGGGGGTGGGGGTCCTGCTAATAGCCCCTCAGTGTCTGCCCAGAGCCAGGAAGGAGCTAAAGTTTACCAAATACCCTGTGTGCTCATCTCAAAGTGCTCCTCACCTTTGACGCATTTCCTCCTCCCGGCCACCCGCAGGTTGGGATTGTGTAATGGGAGCCCGGACTGGTGAGCCCAGGACTCTGTTGAGGGGGTCAGGGACAAAGTGACCTAAGAGACACTGACTCCTGTCCTGCAAGATAAAGGTAAGTGGGCCAGGTGTGGACATGACATGACATGACAATGTTCCAGGCAGAAAGAACAGCAAGGGTCAAAGCCGGGAGACACGTGGGTGCCTAGAACCTCCTGAGACCCCACACCATCCGCCCATGCCACCTGGTGTCTGGCTGAGCGAACGCTGGGGGAAGGGCCACCTGCCGGTCATCCCTCTTGATGAGGCAGGGGGCAGGGATGGAGAGACCCTCCTGGACCACCTGGCCCAAGACCCACCACATTCAGGCGGCTGGGAGTCCGCTGTAACTTAAGGACCGGAAGCGGTCTGCGGTGGAAAGAGGGTCAGGAAGTGGGCCCTGGGAAGGGGCTGGACCAGCCGAGGGCGGCGCCTCCGTTTTGACGTGAGGACCCCGGCGGCGGGCAGGCGGCCCAGACTGCCCCTGATTGCCCACACGCCCCGCACATGAGGCGACCCGCGGCATCCGCTCCCGGACGGAGGTCTGGTCCCCGCTGGGAGGGGGCCCGAGGCCGACAGAGGCGGGCGCCCCTCGCCGAAGCTCCGTCTCCCCGACAGACAGGCGGAGAGCAGAGCATGCCTTCCGGACGGCCCGTGTGGGCGCGGCCCCAGGCCGGGAGGGAGGGCAGGCCCGGGGCTCCCCGCCCGCCGCCCGGCCCCGCCCCGTCCCCACGGGGCTGAGCCCGGAGGCCCCGCCCCCCGCCCACGAGGAAGTGGCCGCGCAGCGCGGCGCCCAGAGCCGGTTCGGCGCGTCGACTGCCCAGAGTCCGCGGCCGCGGCGCCCCGAGGTGAGGGGGGCGCGGGGGCAGCCCGGAAGGGCGGGATCGAGGGGAGCGCGGGGAGGGGGCGCGTGCAGGTGGGGAGGGCGTTGCGGGGGGGTCGCCAGGAGATGGGGGGCCGCGGGGAGCTCAGGGACGAGAAGGGGCACTGAGGGCCCCCCTGGACGTGAGCGGGCGCGCTCGGGGCGCGGGGTGCTGGCGGGTGAGCGACCTCCTTCGGGCGAGGGCGCCGCAGCGCTCCCCACACTCCGTGCCTTCGGGGCGCGCGGGTCCGCGCGTCCACCTCCGCGCCCGGCCGTCTCGGCCTCCCCTCTCTACCGTCCCCCCACCCCTGACTCTGCCCGGCCGTCGGTGGTCCCCGTTATTTCGAGCCGGAGGGCCCCCACGCCCAGTCACTTCCCCTCCATCCTTCAGCCTTCCGGGTTCCTCCAGCGGGTAAATGAGCTGGCGCCCCCGCCCGCCTCGCCCCTCCCCTCTCCCTCCTTCTCTCCCGGCCCCCAGCCCGCCCCCGACCCCGGGGCCAGGTCGAAGGGGTCCGATGCGGTGGGGGGTTGCCCGGGTCCGGAAGGCGGACCTCCTGAGCTCGCGGGCGCTGGACCGCCGCGTTCCGAGCGGCCCCTCTCTCTCCGGCGGCCCAGGGGCCGCGGCCAGGACTGGGGCAGGGCCGGGACCTCGGGGCGGCGACGGTGACACAGAGGTTTACTGGCATGAAGCAGCCTTAGCGGGCCCGGTGCAGTCGCGGAGCTGGAGGGCTCTCCGTTTCATCTGGGCTGTCCCGGGAACCCCTCCCGCCTGGCGGCCACTGCTACCCGGTGATTAAGAGCACCCTGGCTGGCAAGGTCTTCCAGACCAGAAGCTGCTAAGAGCGCCAGGGTCTTCCTTCACTGGCCACTGACCTTAGCAAGCCGCCTAACCGCCCTGGGCCACAACTTTACTTACCTGGAAAATGAGGAACTTTCAAGCTGGGAGGCTTACATGTGATCATGTGTGTAAGACACTTGGCAGCGTGCCAGACACACACACGGGCTAAATGTGGGCTGTTACTGTCCTTGCTTTTATTATAAGGCCTGCCTATAAGCTTATCACCTCTGAGATTTAGGGTCAGAATCCCACACGGTGCCATTTTAGGCTCTGGGTGACTTGGCGCAGTTTGCTTTTTGTCTGCATCCATTTCCTACTCTACAACATGAAGGTTAAAACAAACACTAGAAGAGTTCTTGGGCTTCTCTTAGGGCATACAAGAGAATGTATGTCAAAGTCCTGGGTAAATTCTGGGCATTTAAAGAAGCCAAGTAAATTAGTTACGTATGTGTATGTAATCCACATACATCTTATCCCAACGTGTTCGCTGTTTCTCTTTCCATGTTTGTAGTCATCTGCATTTTTCTGTCTTGTCACCATTATAAAGAGAGTTACTATGAACATGTTTGCTTTTAAAAAAAAAAAGGCAGTGGCTGTGTTTTTTAGCATTGAAATGAATTTATGCCACAAAAAAATGTTAACAATTTTTAAGTTCCTGTTAATGTTATTTTGTTCCATTTGTTTCCACCTGGTTGGTTTGGAATCAGATGTTACCAAACTGCCCTTCAGAGAGACTTACAAATCAGCAACAAATGAGAATTTCTCCATAGTCTTGCCAGCATTGAGTTTCATGTGTTTGGGGGTTTTGTTTGGTCTGTATTCTTTTAGCTAAAGTTTTATGGTGCCTTAGGATGATTTTCACTTGTCTTGCTTGACTTGACTTTGCCTGGCTTGTAAGACCTCAGCAGTGGAGTTGGGGAGGAGGGATCGGTTGGTCTGTTGGGGTGACTAGGGTTGTTCCACACACAACAGGAAGTTGAGTAACAGCTCAGCACCAGTGCAAAATGGCTTGCTGGCAGCTCCCTCGGGTGGCTGAGCTGGGTGGGGACTTCCCTGAGTGTCTGTAGAGCAGAGTTCTTTGCTCCAGGCAGCTCCTGCCTAGTTCAGCCTCAAATGCAGCCAAACCTCTGGATGCAGAAAAGGCCGGGCTGGCAAAGCTTCTCTGGAAGCAAGACAGGACGTACACCCAGTGCCTCGTCCAGCCCCAGCCTTTTCTGGACAGAGATGTGGGGAAGCATTGGCAGGGAGCACCCCGTCAGTATCGAGAGAATCGGGATGTGAACCCAGCGTGTAGGGAAGAGACGTGAGGCTTGAGACCCTTGGCTGAGCAGCTGGGAGCTTCACCTGGTTTGCTTTGCTTTGGAAGGGAGCTGTATTCTCCCCAGATCCTCACAGAGGACCTTTTAAATGAAAGATCCCCAAGCTTTTCTGATCATGGACCCTATCAGGAAAAAGCCTTGAGCACATACTCCCCAGTAAATATTTACAAGTTGCATATATGTACCAGTGAAATAATAGGGCTGGTCTGTAAGGAATAAACTAAGATAGATGTGATTCATTCATGCAATCACAGTCAAGGAATATTTACTGAGCACCTACTATGTGCTGGGCACTCTGATTGGTACTGGGGAAGCACTTACAAACAAAACAAATACCCCTGCGCCCATGGAGTGTATGTCCCCACCCTGGTATGTGGTCCTTGGCACCCCCTGCCTGGACACCCAAAGCTCCTCCAGCCTTCAGGCTGCTGTCCCTTCCCTGCACCCTCAAACCCCAGCCCTGGGTGATTCCCCCATCCATTCATCCTGAGCACCACCATATGCCAGACACGGGGGAAGTGCTACCTGAAGCACAGAAAGATCCTGGCTCCAGGTTGGTAGCGGGCAGCTTGGAGCCAGTGGGGTAGCGGTGGAGTAGGGGGAGTCTGTTGGGGTTTGGCCATGCTCCCCCAGACTCACTGTTTCCAGGGTGATGGGGGCATGGAGCACTAGTCATGGGGTCCCAGTTGCAATGCCATCCCCAGGGTCCTCTCCTCTCTCTTTGTCCTCGACAAGCAAGTGGGTCCACAGAGCTGGCTCAGAGGCAGGGTCACAGGGATAAGTGGGTAAGTGTCCCCGGGGCCATGGCCTCATCCCGCCTTAGTCTCCACCAGAAGGCAGCACTGCAGCATTGCCTTGTCCGCATCCTTGGGCAGAGCAGCCCCCAGGGCACTTTCCTCTGGGGTGACTGGCGAGCAGTGGCACCCACCCCCAGCCCCTTGGCAGGGCGGAGATTTCCCTGGGAATGATGAAGGCACAGTTCCTATGGCTGGTGGCCTGGTGTGAAGGCTGCTTTCCTGGGTCTGATCACACAGAATGATCCCCTGACCCAGGAGCCAGGAGGCTGAGCCCCAAGGCTACAGTGGCTGGAGAAGCCACACCCCTCCCTGGGCTCCCACTTCCTCAGTTGTAACATGTGGGGGTTGGGAGGCCCTGCTGGCTTCAACTGCTTTGCAGAAGTTATGAAAAAGGGGAAACACGTCTGTCTTCCTCTTTCCCACTCCTTTCAGCTGCACCCCCTCGCTGCTTTAAGGTGTGGGTTAGTAGACGAGGGAGTATCCCATCTGAATTTATACTGAGGTGTGACTCGCTGACAGGTGTGCTCTGAGCCTGCCTGTCCCACTGCGCTACCGTACCTCCCTCTCACACTGAGAAATTTTGGGTCCCAGGAAACAAATGGCCAGGGCTCCCCGAGTCCTCTCAGCTGTGTTATCTGTCCTCTGCAGACCCAACCTCTCCATCTTCATAGCCTGAAATCCTGAAATGTCACTAGACTGTTAGGAGTCCGACCCACAGGTCTGGACACTGTCACCAAGAGCCCACAAGGGCAGAGGTACCCGGCCACACAGCAGGACTGGGACAGAACCAGGAAGTCAGGTTCTGCTCTGAGTCCCCAGGACGCCTGGGGCTGCAGCCATGAGGCTTCTTTCCTTCTGGGCCACCTAGGGTGAAGGGCTCCAAGATGGTCAGCCTCCCCTGGAGTCAGGGCCAAGAAGAACACGGCTGGCGTTTGAAAGTGGGCATCTAACCTTATACCTCCACCCCCCACCACCACCACTGGTGACCTAGGGGAAAGTAGGGCAGATAAGCACAGCTTAGCGGACAGGCCTGGTGCACCCACCCTGCATCTTGGCATCTGCGGTGTAGACATGGATGACCCCCTGCCTGCCCAGCCCGGATGCAGCAGAAGCACTGGGGAAACCCCGTCTGGCCCGCTGACCTAGGCCTGTGGCTCCCAGGCACCACTTCCGGGGTCTTTACTGTACACAAAAGAGGCCTTATAAGGAGACAGAGGCTGGGGAGGCAGCTGCCCTGGGAGCTGCGTGTTCGTGTTTGTGTGTGCAAGGCTGAGCACACGTGTGTGTGTGGGAGCAGTCATGCGTGTGCAAGGCTAACCATGCACGAACGTGTGTGGCCTCAAGCCTGGCTGTGAGTGTCCACTTTCTTTCTTAGCAAAGGCTGCCCGAGGACCCACTGGGTCTGGGGCTGAGGGACCAGGTGGGCCCTGCCCCGTCCTGTCTGTGCACCTGTGCGCGCCTGGCCGCTGCTGCCTTGGGAAATTTGCAGGACTTCCTGCTATAAATTAAAGTGGGATTTGTGGTCGCTGAGCACCAGAGTCCCCAGCAGCACAGTGGGTGACACCGCAGCTCGATAGGCCCCAACTCAGCGCTGTTCCTCCCTCAGGGGTCTTGGCTGAGACCCCTGCTGGGGGCAGAGAGAGACCCCAGAGTTCCAGCAGCAGCCAGGGCCATCAGGGCTCAGGCCTGGGCTGAGAAGTGGCCTTCCCAGGGCCCAGCCTTGGGCCACAAACCTCCCGGTCAGATGGGGGAGGTGGCTGAAGGCCTGGGGACATCCAGACATGAGGGGGTGGGGGTGCTGCAGGTCTGGGCAGGTGGCCTCCCCCCCTAAACCACCGCCTCCACAGCCGTCATCTGGGGTTCAAGTTGAGAATACAGGAGGGCTTAGAGCTGGTGAATACAGAGCGCTCAGGAAATGTTGCTTGGCCTTTTTTTTTTTTTAACATTTAAAAAAATAACTTACTCAGGCTGGATGCTAATGGCAGTAAACAACTGTGTTCATCAAATATTTATCGAGCACTTATATGTGCCAAGCATTTAGGCGCCGGGGATTGCAGTGCGAACAAGATGGCCAGAAGTATATGTCTCCATCAAGCGAGTTACATTCCAGCAGGGGAAAAAGACACCGCAGAATAAAGGAGGACAATGCAACCTGTGCTCAGTAGGGTTATCTGAGGGGAAAACAAGGGACTTGAGAGTCCCTGGGACTGCAAGGAGATCCAACCAGTCCATCCTCAAGGAAATCAGTCCTGAATATTTATTGGAAGGACTGATGCTGAAGCTGAAACTCCAATACTTTGGCCACCTGATGTGAAGAGCTGACTCATTGGGAAAGACTGACCACGGGAGGATAAGGGGACAGCAGAGGATGAGATGGTTGGATGGCATCTCTGACACGATGGACATGAGTTTGAGTAGGCTCCGGGAGTTGGTGAAGGACAGGAAGGCCTGGTGTGCTGCAGTCCATGGGGTCGCAAAGAGTTGGACACAACTGAGCAACTGAACTGAACTGGGAGAGTTTGGGGCTGGGGCGGGCGGCAGCCTGGCTTAGAAAGTGGCCTTGGACCCAGACTTGAATGGCAGTGGGGAGGGCGGGAGCCATGTGGGCATCTGGGATAAGAGCTTTGAAGGCTGAGGGAACAGCCTATGCAAAGGCCTGAGGTGCGTGTGTCCAGGATCAGCCCCCGCTGGGAGGCCCACCCTACACAGGTGAAGCACGCCGAGGGCCAGCACATCCATTCTAGACCAAGAGTTGCTGTTTCATGAACACCTACTATGTGCCAGGCGTGATGTGTTGTCTTATTTCACCCTCTTAAATCTCCGGGAAAGCGGGGGAGGGCAGGATTCCTATTTCCATTTTGCAGATGTGGAAACCGAGGTTCAGAGAGGGCGAGTGACGTGCCGGGGTCACACAGCTGGCAAGCAGCGTGGCTGGGCTCCACCCAGGGCTCCCTGTGACTCTGGGAGGCTGAGGCGGGGAGGGAAGGGGTTCAAGTTCACTTTGGGTCTTTCCAGATGAGTAGGAGTTTGCTGGACAGAACGGGGGGAGCATTTGGCGGCATGGAGAGGGTTAGCACGTGGAACTGGCCTCCCAGGACCATCAGGCTTGACCTTCCCTGCAGAGGGAAAAGAGCACACGCGAAGGCCAGCAGGCCTGGCGTGCTCCTGGAGGGGGACGGCGCTCCACCCGCAGGGAAACTGAGGCACAGGTGATGACACCCTCCCCCGAGGCCAGAAGGGATGCTGACCTGCATTCCCTCCCTGTCTTGGGCACAGAAGCCAAGCAGCCATGGCCTATCACAGCTTCCTGGTGGAGCCCATCAGCTGCCACGCCTGGAACAAGGACCGCACCCGTGAGTCCCCGAGGCTCCCTGTGCCAGCTGCACCCCTGCTTCACCCCTGACCCTGAGATCCTGAGTGTCAGGAGAGAAGGGACCCCAAGCAGGGCAGCCAGGCGAGCGGGCCTTGAGGGTCAGAGACCAGAGGGCAGCCCCGCCTGTGCTGGGCACTACTGTGGGCGCAGGGCAGGTAGCCTGTCCTCTGCTCGTGAGGGTTTGGGGGTGGGAAATGTGGCCTGCAATGAAATGAGCTCCAAGGGAACAAGCAGAGTAAGGGGAAAGCGAAAGGGTGGCCCGTGAGGCCTTTCGGGGGAGGTGGCATTTGCACGGAGACCCGAAGGAAGTAAGGAAAGTCAGCATGCAAAGGAGGTGAAGGAAGTCAGCGTGCAAAGGCCAGGGTGGGTGCAGCGACCCCAAGGGTCATCAGGAACAGCCCAGAAACCGTGGCGGGAGCCTAGTATCCCCAGGGGGCAGAGCTGGGTGGGGGCGGGGGGAGGCAGGGAGAGCTGCGTGGCTGGAGCCTAGTATCCCCAGAGGGCAGAGCTGGGTGGGGGCGGGGGGAGGCAGGGAGAGCTGCAAGACTGCCTTAGGGATGTTGGGGGTAGTGGGCAGAGGTAAGGAGTGGCCAAGTCCTGGGGAGGTGTCCCAAGGAGGAGGCCGTCCAGCGGGACCTGAGGCAGAGGAGAGGCCAGTGACGAAGGACAAGGTACTGCCCAGGTGGCCCGTGAAGAGGGGGACTCGTGGCAGGGAAGGGGAGTCTGAGCACGTCCGCCCGTCTCTCCTGCAGAGATCGCTATCTGCCCCAACAACCACGAGGTGCACATCTATGAGAAGAGCGGGAACAAGTGGGTCCAGGTGCACGAACTCAAGGAGCACAACGGGCAGGTGACAGGTGGGTTGGGCTGCTGGGATCACCCTCTTGAACGAGGGCAGGGCAAGGCAGAGCCAGGCCGTCCACCTACTCTTAGGTAGGAGAGTTCGGGTTGCAAGCATTGATGAGAGAACCCTGATTCAGACTGGCTTAAGTTATAAAGCAGTTACATGGATGGGTTCATGTTACTGAAAAACACAGAAGTTTGAGGGCTTCAGGAAAGGCTTGATCCAGCACATCAGCATTACCAGGGACCCATTTCTATTTTTGTCTCTTGGCTTGGCCTTCCGGTGTGTTTACTGATAGCTGAGAGAGCTGTAACACCCCCAGTGAACTCTAGCAGCACTCCCTGATTCAATCCTGATTGTGACCTCGAAGCCCCTCTGTGGATACTGTCGAGCCACCTCTGCTTGGATGGCCCCAGCCTAGTCCTTCCTCCCACCCCACAGGCATTGACTGGGCCCCAGATAGTAACCGCATCGTGACCTGTGGCACAGACCGCAACGCCTACGTGTGGACGCTGAAGGGCCGCACGTGGAAGCCCACGCTTGTCATCCTGCGCATCAACCGTGCCGCTCGCTGTGTGCGCTGGGCCCCCAATGAGAAAAAGTTCGCTGTGGGCAGTGGCTCCCGTGTCATCTCCATCTGCTATTTCGAGCAGGAAAATGACTGGTGGGTGCCTGGGCAGGGTCAGAGTGGGTTTGGAGGGACCTGGGGCTTCAGACCAAGAGGTGGTGGGACAGGAGGGTCCCACAAAGCCACTGGGCGGGGAGTCAGGACCCTGTTCACAGGACCCAAGAAGGGTGTCCTCTCCAGCCCTTGGCAGTGAGGCGAAGGGCTCTCTGCACAGCGCCTGGCCCTCCCCCAGCCCCCCTCTAGTAATAAGGGTACAAGCCACACCAGGGCCGCCTCTGCGGGCATCACACTAAGCCCTGTACGCAGTGACCCTGCAGCTCCCCGGACTGGGCGTCTGCTACCATCCCTGGTGGTGGTGGTGGTTTAGTCGCTCAGTCGTGTCCAACTCTTGCGACCCCGTGGACTGTAGCCCGCCAGGATCCTCTATCCAGGGGATTCTCCAGGCAAGAATACTGGAGTGGGTTGCCATTTCCTTCTCCAGGGGCTCTTCCCAACACAGGAATATGAACCCGGGTCTCCCGCACCGCAGGCAGATTCTTTACCGACTGAGCTATGAGGGAAGCCCCGCTGCCATCCCCACTTTCCAGCAAAGCCCTGAGGCAAATCATCTGCCCACGGCACCAGCCGTCACGCTCCAGGGCCCACTCACGAGTTCCAGCCACGTCACGACCTTCTCCCCTGGGTCGCTGAGGCAGAGGCCGGGCAGGAGCTCGGACTGGGGTCCGAGAGACTCGAGTTCAGGTCCCACCCTGACCAGTGAGCAGACTTCTCCTTAACCTGGCGGCCCCAGGGTAGTTGCGAGGTTGAAAGGTGACCAGCATGGTGCTCCTATCCAGGGAGGGACCCAGCTGGCCTGGGCCCTTCCCTCCTGGGACCTCTGTGGTCTGCAGGGCCCAGTGGGAGCCTGGAGCCCGAGGCGCTGAGGTCCGAGGGCGCTCACCTGTCTGTCCCTCTCTCCCCTGACACCTGTGTGACCGCCGCCATGTCCAGGTGGGTGTGCAAGCACATCAAGAAGCCCATCCGCTCCACCGTCCTCAGCCTGGACTGGCACCCCAACAGCGTGCTCCTGGCCGCCGGCTCCTGCGACTTCAAATGCCGGTGAGAGTGGGGGCCCCGCCGTCAACACAGGATTCATCGGGGATCGGAGGGTGGTGGGGAGCCCTGTCACAAGAGCCCCGCCTTCCAGACCAGCTCTGCTGCCAGCGGGTGACCTGGGCCTCAGTCCAGCTTCTGTGAGGTTTTGCTCTTTGAAGGATTGTTCCTGGGTCCTCTGTCTGGCCTATGGGGAGTCTTAGAAGGACATATACCTTTGCCACTTTTTAATGTCAGCAGGATCCCTTTTCTAGGCCCTCCTGTCCTCATTAGAACCTCCCACTCGTTCAGCTTCCTGATTTCCATCTGAGGGAAAAAGAGTGGGTGTTTTTATTCACACTGAGATATAAATGACTGAGGCTGGAACGATCTCTGCCTTGTCATCTTAAGACCTGGAACACAGAGACTCCAACTGCCACTGGCTGTTTCTCATTTTGGGCCCAGCACCCCTGAGTCTCCCAAGGCCTCTGGCTCCCAGCTCCAGGCAAGATGGCCTGCGTTTCTGAATCGCCCCTGGGCCGTGAGGCTACAGCAGGCACCAGAGGCCCCGGGCACGGAGCGGATACGGTCCTGAGAGCTCCCAGGACTTGGAGCTGGGAGACGTCCTGGCCCCACTCCATTGCACAAGTGGGCACTGAGGCCCAGACTTCTCCAAGCATGAAGGCGCAGGTCGTGAAAAGCCAGCCCGGGTACCCACAAACTCAGCTAGGTGCTCTGGCCTCAACAGGCCAGTTTGGGAGAACGGGGCAGTGGGGGTTCCTTCTTGGGTCCCTCTCAGATCCCATCCATCCCCTTTTCTGCCTCTCCCGGCAGGATCTTCTCAGCCTACATCAAGGAGGTGGAGGAGCGGCCAGCACCCACCCCGTGGGGCTCCAAGATGCCGTTCGGGGAGCTGATGTTCGAGTCCAGCAGTAGCTGCGGCTGGGTGCATGGCGTCTGCTTCTCGGCCAACGGCAGTCGTGTAGCCTGGGTCAGCCACGACAGCACCGTGTGCCTGGCTGATGCTGACAAGAAGATGGCGTGAGTACGGGTCACCCGAGTTGGGGTGCGCCCCGGCACCGAGAACCAGGAGCCAGCGTGGCTGACATTGCGCTCTCTCTCTCAGCGTCGCGACTCTGGCCTCTGAAACGCTGCCGCTGCTGGCCGTCACCTTCATCACGGAGAGCAGTCTGGTGGCAGCGGTAAGGAGGGGGCCTGGGAGAGGGGCTGGTGACAGCAGGTCTCCCAGGGGCCCCAAGATGCCCAGGCAGCCCTCAATTTGTCCCCGCTTGTGCTTCTCCTGCCTCCCTCCCTCCCTCCCTCCCATCCATCCATCCATCCGTCCATCTATATCTCTATGCGGAATAGGTGGGGTTACACTGGGGTGACAACAAAAATTCCCAATGGCACCAACTGCAGTGGCCTAACACGGGAAATGTTTGCTTCTTGCTCACTTTGTTCGGTCTGGGTGCTGGGAGCGGGGCTCTGTCTCCCATCTGGAGACAGGGGAAGTGGGGAGATGTGCCCTGGGCCAGACCTTCCTGCTTTTACATTTTATTGGCCAATGGAAATGACAGGGCCACACCGCACTCAAAGAATGGGTGTTTGTGGTGGGCAGGGGCGGGTGGGGGTCCTACCGTGTGTCCAGAAAGGTGCCACTCTTCCTCCGTCCCTCCTGCCCAGCTCTGTCAAGTCTCTCTTCAGGCCTCAGCAAACTTACTGGGGTCCCGGAGGGATCAGGCCCACTTTGCCTAGGGAAGGGTCCCGTGTCTCCCCCAGAGCACATGTGACTGGATGGAGCGGGGCTGCTGGCCTCCCAGGGGAGTCCCAGACCAGCTTTCTCAACCGGATGCTGGCCTTGCGGGCAGAGGGGGCCGCTCTTAGGTGCTCAGCCCCAACATCTGGCCCCTGTTACTATAGCCGGGGTCCCTGAGCGGGCATTGGCTGCCTGGCGCTACACCCACGCCCTGCCTCCGGCTCCCCCTGGATTGGTGGCCAGGGGTGCCTTAGCCTTGCACCTCCCCCAGGGCCTGGGGTTCCCCTAGAGGAAAATGGGGGCGCTGCGCCTGCCCTGGCCAGTGCTCCAGTGGCACCCCGCCCTGCCCTTCGCCGCAGGGCCACGACTGCTTCCCGGTGCTCTTCACCTACGACAGCGCCGCGGGGAAGCTGAGCTTCGGTGGGCGGCTGGACGTGCCCAAGCAGAGCTCGCAGCGCGGCCTCACGGCCCGCGAGCGCTTCCAGAACCTCGACAAGAAGGCGAGCTCTGAGGGCAGCGCGGCGGCGGGCGCCGGCCTGGACTCGCTGCACAAGAACAGCGTCAGGTGGGGGCGGGGCCTGGGGGCGGGTCCACTTAGGAAGGCGGGTCCGTCTCTTCCGGCGGCGGGACTAGTATCAGGCGGTGGGCGAGCAGGCAGCCTCCCTCTGCGGCCCCGGGACGGTGTGGGACTGTCGCAGGGCCGGGTGTGCGGGTCTGGGGGGTGGCCGGGCAGCGACCCACGGACTCCTAGCGGGCGGGGCCTGAGCCTCAGCGGCTCTGGGGGTAGAACCTGGAGGGGAGGCGCGGAATGGAGAGTGTGGCAGCGGTCTCCTCGAAGAGCTAGGTGGGATCGGAGCGAGAGACCCTGAATCCTGCCAGCCGTGGGTGTCCGACCCGTGGCAGATGAGAGAGCACGGCCAGGCCTTGACCCTTGTCTGTTAAGCCCTCCTGTGGCCGCCGGGTCCCATGTCTTCAGACCAGACCGCTTTGCCTGCCTTCCAAGGCTCTCTGGAACTAGCCCCGCCTCCTCCCAGCCCCACCTTTGGCTGCTTCTCATCAACACCACCGTGTTGTCACTGACTCCCTGGGCGCACGTCCCCTGCCCACGCCGCCGTGTCCCTTGCACACAGGCTGCTGCTTGCCCCTAGAGCAGACTCGGGAGCCCTGTCCTCTGTGATCCTTCTCAGCTGGGCGCACACACCTCACAGAAGCGGGCTCCCCCAGCAGTCAGGGGGCTCCTGGAGGGCAGGGTGGGATCTGTAAAGCCCTCCTTCTCTTTGCAGCCAGATCTCGGTGCTGAGTGGGGGAAAGGCCAAGTGCTCGCAGTTTTGCACCACCGGCATGGACGGCGGCATGAGCATCTGGGACGTAAAGGTGAGGCCTGCCCTCCACCCCTGCCTCCCCCCAGGTCCCCAGGGCGGGCCCCCTACCCCCCACCTTCTCCCTGGCAGCCACCTGGACACTCCAGCCCTTCGTCCCTGCAGAAGGGCCCCTCAGTGGAGTGAGGACCCCTTGGCACCCTGTGCAGCACCTTCCTTCAGGGCTGGGATTCAAACCCAGATCGCCTGACCCCAAAGGTCAGGTTCTGTGTCTGGCACCAGGTCCCTGCGGGTGGTGGTGGGGTGTCTACAGGACAGCTGAGAACCAACCTGTCTGTCCTGCTTGTCTCCTCCCAGAGCCTGGAGTCTGCCCTGAAGGACCTCAAGATTGTATGACCTGCGAGCAGTGTGCTGCCCTTGGCCCAGGCTGAAGAAGCGGGTCGGGGAGGCTGAGGCCGCTTTGCTGAGTTTCTAGGGTACCGGGTGGGGTCCCCACCGGGGCTGTTCCCGCAGGAGGGGAGGGACGGGAGGCTGCTTCTTGGCTCTGGAAGGAACGATTGTCTTTTTCTTGAAGAAATGCTTTAATTGTAAAAACTGTTCTCAAAGCACTCGTGGTCATGAACTGCTTCAGAACATGAAGGTAATAAAAACGCAACTGTAGACACGCTGGCCTGTGTGTCTGGAGGAGGGGTCAGTCTGGGCAGGGCACTGGTAGCTTCCTGCCGTTTGCCAGCACAGCTGATCTTCACACAGAGGCGGCTCCCCTGTGGTTGCTTCCCGCCGCAGTCCAGCTTGGGAGCTGCCAGGGTCACTCACTCAGCAGTCAGATGCCAAGAGTGGTGACTCTACACTCTGGGCTGGTTCTGGGCTTTAAAGGAAATTACTGTTTCTCTATTTGATGTTTGAGGTTGGTTTCTAATAACTGCTCATTTTTTTAGGACCTATTTTACTGGGTTTTTTAAATCACATGGTTTTTAGTCTAGGTAATGCGTTACATCAATAGATCTTCTAACGGTGAACTAGGCCCACATTTACAGGAAAAATGGTACCTAAAGGTGGCTTCTCTCCCACTGTCCTGGGGCCTCTCTGTTCTCAGAATAACCTCTGGAGTTGGAGGACACCCACGGATTTTTTAAATCAGGAAATAAAAATCAGGCTATATGGTTTCCCATGTGCCTGTGTCATCAGCCGCATCTGACTCTGTGACCCCATGGATGGTAACCCTGTCCATGGACGGCTCCTCTGTCCATGGGATGTTTCAGGCAAGAGGACTGAATGCGGCTGCTATTTCCTTCTCCAGAGGCCCTTCCCACCCAGCAATCAGACCTGCATCTCTGGCATCTCCCACCTTGGCAACCAGGTTCTTTACCACTGCACCACCTGGGAAGCCCCCCAGCTCCCCATTATTCTTGAGCAAACCTGTGCCTGGCACCTGTTCACCACTCAGGAGGCTGCTGTTTGGGAAGTGGCGCCCCTTCCAGAGGGCTGGCCACATAGTAAGATAGGCACTGTGGTGGAACCCACGTGACTGAGCCAAGCCTGGGTTTCCCGACCGCCACCCACCGCGAACGAGGTAGTAACAAGTAAGGCCAAGCAGTAGTGCTGGGTGTTGGGTCGCTTCCTCCCAGCACTGAAATCCTGGGGCTGGCACCACCAGGGGACACCAGGAGGACAGGACTCAAACCTGTGCGCAGGCCCCGGCCCCTCTGGCTTAAGGTCCCTGGGTGGTTAAAGAAGAGACGGGTGGTTCCTGTATCCTGTGGTCCTTCCTGGCTCGGATGCCTGGGGTCCAGTCCCGGTACCCAGGACTGGTGGCACCGGAACCCCGTGGGGTGGGTCTGAGAGGGACACTGGGTCCTGCTGGGTGAAAACAGCTCAGGCATGGGGGCCCCCAAGAGCGACCACAGAACCAGGATTACGATAATGTCAAGTTTAATTTGCCAAATATACAAGTTGGATTTGTGGAGCGTGTTGTGCCTGGGTGCTGCACAGTAAACAGGTTTCTTGAAGTGATCTGTGGGCAAGGTTACGAACAGGCGAGGGCCTGGCCAGAGTAGGGGGCAGGGAGTGGGGTGGGAGGGGCAGGGGAAGCATCTGTCAGAGGGGACTGGCCGGGATGAGCCGTGACCCTCAGGGACCCATGGGCACGGGCTGCCAGCTGCCAGCCTCTCTGAGTGAGCACCCAGGGAACACAGACCGGGGAGGGGTGGGCAGACAGGCCATCACAAACTTGTCAGCCCCTACTGCAGCCCCAGCTGCCCCCTGCCCCGCAATCTACCAGACAAACGGAAGCTCCTCTTAACCTACCTCCCAGGTACCCCCCAACAAGGGTTCTGAATTCTAAAAACAGCCAAAACATTTGAATGGTTACATATGAAATGCTGTCCTGCATCTTTCTGTCTTAAAGATAGCAGCTGCCCCTCCCCCAGCCCCCCACCCACCATCCCCCCAAACGATTTCCGTGCCAAGATGAAGAGGAGGTCCCAGGCCATGGGGGGCTCCTCGCCACGAGGGGCTGCTGCAGCGGCGCCAGGGCACAGGGCGGGTGAGACGCAGCAGAGGTCCTGGCAGCACGGCCCAGTTCCCTGGTCTCTCCTCGCACAGGTTCTACTTGTTCAGGGAGAGAGACTGCATTCGTTTTCCTGACAAGGTTGCATCATCTTTTGCTGAGAAATAGGAAGAGAGAGAGTCACAAAAAGACGAAACCACCCTTCCACACACACAGCCCCGCACACCCCAGAATCAGCGAAATGTAGGTTCAGGAGGCCTCAGAGAACAGTCTGTGCAACTGGCTCAGCTGGCAGATGAGGAAGAGACCAAGAAGGGCCCTGCCTGACGCCCTCCCATGGAAGCCACTGGACCCACGTGTCCAGACATTCTTGCTGAGTTTGGGTGGTTTCCCCCCTCCACAAAGGCCCACCAACATGCAATCTACTGGGCAGATAGAAACTCTTCTTAGCCTGCTCCCAGAACTCTGTAATTCCAACCTCTCCCTGTGGCTTCTGAAGTCTGAAATCAGCAACATTCAAGCAGTCACACACGCAGCCCTTTCCTGCTTGGGGTTTGTGAAACAAGCGACTGATGGGCAGCTGAGATCACCTGGTATCTCCAACGTGGTGATAATGCCCTGGGGCATCTCTGCTGCTGCTGCTGCTAAGTCACTTCAGTTGTGTCCGACTCTGTGCGATCCCATAGACGGCAGCCCACCAGGCTCCCCCGTCCCTGGGATTCTCCTGGCAAGAACACTGGAGTGGGTTGCCATTTCCTTCTCCAATGCATGAAAGTGAAAAGTGAAAGTGAAGTCGCTCAGTCATGTCCGACTCTTCGCGACCCCATGGACTACAGCCTACCAGGCTCCTCCGTCCATGGGATTTTCCAGGCAAGAGTACTGGAGTGGGGTGCCATTGCCTTCTCCGGGGCATCTCTTGGCCTCTAGAATGCAGGACAGCAAGATTCCCAACACTCATGGCTCCCCCACAGATGGAGAAAGGAGTGCACAAGGCCAGAAGGTCCTGAGACAAACACTCCTTTAAACCAGACCAATTCCTCACAGCCAACCTGGCCTGGAAGAACCCTACCACCTTCGGCCCCACTGGAAGGAAGGCATGGGGAACAGGGACACCTGGGCCAGATTTCATCTGGGAAGCCCAGCCCACCACACCCTCCCAAGCCCCTGAGACATACAATGGTGATGCCAAGCAGGTCTCCTGGCTATACGAGGCACCAGAGACTTAGTGGAACCTTCTAGCCTCCAAAGTAGGTGCATTCTGAGGCCTCCCTCAAATGCTGTGGACATTGCTCTGCTGAGATTCCATTCTCCTGCTGCTGGACCCTTCCAGAATCCTGGGAGGTGGCAGGCAGGAACGCCCACCTCCATCTGACAGAAACACACACACACACACACAGCCTCCTGAGCAATCTGGCCCAAACCCACCTCACAGCAAGACATCGAAGTACAGGGCTTCACTCCATCCAGAGCCAGGGTCAGGCTGCCACGCCAGTGGCTCAGACTTACCTTTCCTCTCTTCTTCCTTCTTCCTGGCAGCCTCTTCCCGCTGTTTTCGGATGATCGCCAGCCGGGCAAGGTCAGCCTTGGCTTGCTCTGTCTTCCCCGCTAAATGCATCTTCATGTAACGCTCTTTCGCTTTCTGCTTCTCAATTTCTTCTCTGTTTGGGTAAAGGGGTGTCACAGGGGACATCTTCCCCACCAGTCAGCTGAGCCGGAGGCGGGAGCCAGAATCAAGGCCAAACACTGGGGCCGAGGCCCAAGTGGAGGAGGGGCTGTGGCCAAGTGGCCCCTCCCTGACAGACACTCACAAGCAAGTTAGTAAAGGCCGTCTGTCACTCTGCTACCTTGGGGGGTGGGCGGTCCTCAGTGGTGAGAAGGCAGTTGGAGGGGGAGGGTCTCAGGCAGCCTTCAGTCACACCCCAAGCTGGTGGGCCTTCCCCGTGGGGTTTACAGAGACCCTATTCAGCTCTCATGGGGTCAGCACAGCAAGGTGGATTTAAATCAAAGAGCACAATCAGGAGAGAAATCACGGTGGCTTTTCCTAGTGGCCCACAACCTCCTGTGAGGCCCCAGACACCACTAGGTAAGCATGAAAACAGAGACGAGCCATCTGCAGGGCACTTTAGCCCTCAGGTGCGAGCCTCACACCGCCCACAGGGAGCTCTCTGAAGCCTCGTTTTCATCTGAGACGAGAGAGGACTGGGCAACTGGTGGGTCTCCCGAAACTGCCCATCAGTACAGGCCCCCAACCCCACAGCCATGACGTCAAGGACAGACGCAGGACAGGAGGGTCTGATCAGGCTGGATAAGGGAGGTGACCCTGGAGCAGAGTGTCCTGAGGGAGGGGCTGTAGCATGTCCGCATCCCCAGGGATTACCTCAAGTGTAACGCTCAGGTCTGAATCTGCTGTTGCATTTTCCCTATGTTTCCACTGGTGAAAAAAACTCTTTTTTTTTTTTGTTCCCGAGAAACTTCTAAAGGGCCTTTGGGGAATGAGATCATATAGAAATAAACACCATAACTGGAGCCCCCATCCGGCCACTGGAGACCTCAGGGCCCAGAAGTGAGGGCAGAGGAGCTGGGGCCTCAGCCCCCAGCCGAAGCCACGAGGCTCAGAAGCAGCAGTTACCTCTCTCTCCGTGACAGTTCCTTGGGCCCGTCCAGGTCCAGCTGTGTGACTTTTTTGGTTGTCTGTGCCACCCGGTTGGGGTTTTCAATGTCGATGAGCCCTTCCACGCCTTTGCGCTTTTGCTAAGATAGGACAAGAAGCCGGACATTGGAGAAACTTGGTCCTGCAGTGCCCGAGGGCCACCCCCATCTCCACAGCCTGCCTGGACTAGAACAAACTGCTCCTCCCCAGGCCGTGTGACGCTCAGATCACACGGTCACGGTGGGAACAGAGCTCAGGCGTGTCTGCACCAGCCCAGGAGATGCAGCGGGAGTGCGGGTGACCAAGTCCAGCCTGTGCCGTGTCCAGGCCACCAGGGACTGTCACCCTAGTTTCACAGGCAGCAGAGCAGAGACACAATAAAATGCCTGACATCAACCAAGAAGTAGACAGGAGATGTGAACCCGAGCCCAATTTACAAGCTCTCAGCACAGAGGTACTCCCTCACTTAGAGCTCAGCCTCTGAAAGCCGTTTCCATGGAACCTCACGCCTGGCTGCTAGCCATGCTGGGTCCCCAGAGCAGTTGCTTGCGGGGAAGTGGGACCTGGGAACGAGCTCAATGTCTGCAGGTTTGGGAGGCGGACCTGCAGCTTGCACCTCCCAGCTGCCCAGGGAAAGTGTAGAAAGTAATGAGAGCACAAGTGCTTGATGCAACAGGTTTGATCAAAGTTTCAGGCCCTGTCAACCCAGCTGTTCTCTTTAAGAGACCAGGGAGAGTCTCCGGCCTTATCAGCCTGAAGGCGCCCGATCTCGGAAGAGACCAGGGAGAGAGCTTCCAAACACCTGTTCATCAGAGCACTGCACAGAGCTCCAGGTACCTCTACCCAACCGGTACGTGGACATACCTTACCTAGATACCTGACATCCCAAGTTTAACTCATCTAAAACAGAACTGCAGACTCAGCCCGTTCTTCCCCACAAGCCCGAGCAAGGCCTTGTTTCTCTTTCCCCTTAGTCCCACCACCCCAACCCCGGACAAATCCCAACGAGTTCATCTTTAAAACACAGCTTGAATCTGCCCACTTTTCTCCACTGCTAGGCTTCAGCAATATGTGAACCATGAACTTCCTGATGTTCAAGCTGGTTTTAGAAAAGGCAGAGGAACTAGAGATCAAATTGCCAACATCCGCTGGATCATGGAAAAAGCAAGAGAGTTCCAGAAAAACATCTATTTCTGCTTTATTGACTATGCCAAAGCCTTTGACTGTGTGGATCACAATCAACTGTGGACAATTCTGAAAGAGATGGGAATACCAGACCACCTGATCTGCCTCTTGAGAAATCTGTATGCAGGTCAGGAAGCAACAGTTAGAACTGGACATGGAACAACAGACTGGTTCCAAATAGGAAAAGGAGTACATCAAGGCTGTATATTGTCACCCTGCTTATTTAACTTCTATGCAGAGTACATCATGAGAAACGCTGGACTGGAAGAAACACAGCTGGAATCAAGATTGCCGGGAGAAATATCAGTCACCTCAGATATGCAGATGACACCACCCTTATGGCAGAAAGTGAAGAGGAACTCAAAAGCCTCTTGATGAAAGTCAAAGTGGAGAGTGAAAAAATTGGCTTAAAGCTCAACATTCAGAAAACGAAGATCATGGCATCCGGTCCCACCACTTCATGGGAAATAGATGGGGAAAGAGTGGAAACAGTATCAGACTTTATTTTTCTGGGCTCCAAAATCACTACAGATGGTGACTGCAGCCATGAAATTAAAAGACGATTACTCCTTGGAAGGAAAGTTATGACCAACCAAATAGCATATTCAGAAGCAGAGACATTACTTTGCCAACAAAGGTTCATCTAGTCATGGCTATGGTTTTCCCTGTGGTCATGTATGGATGTGAGAGTTGGACTGTGAAGAAGGCTGAACGCCGAAGAATTGATGCTTTTGAACTGTGGTGTTGGAGAAGACTCTTGAGTCCCTTGGACTGCAAGGAGATCCAACCAGTCCATTTTGAAGGAGATCAGCCCTGGGATTTCTTTGGAAGGAATGATGCTAAAGCTGAAACTCTAATACTTTGGCCACCTGATGTGAAGAGTTGACTCATTGGAAAAGACTCTGATGCTGGGAGGGATTGGGGGCAGGAGGAGAATGGGACGACAGAGAATGAGATGGCTGGATGGCATCACTGACTCGATGGAGGTGAGTCTGGGTGAACTCCGGGAGTTGGTGATGGACAGGGAGGCCTGGCATGCTGCGATTCATGGGGTCGCAAAGAGTCGGACACGACTGAGCGACTGATCTGATCTGATCTGACTGCCACCCCCTTAAGTCAAGTTACAATTTCTTGTCTGGATACCTGCTACCAGCTCTCGGCTTCTACACTCAACACTGTACAACTCACTGTGCAGATATAAGCAAATCTGGCCCGTATTCTTGCCTGGAGAATCCCATGGACTGAGGAGCCTGGCAGGCTGCAGTCCACAGGGTCACAAGAGGCAAACGTGACTAAAGTGACTAAGCACGCACGCACGCACCGGTGCTCTCTCGCCCACATCCCACTTTACCAGCTGCCCACTACCTGCTACGATTAAACCAAAACCCCTTCACAACCGCACACGTGCTGCCTTGCCAACTGCTCCTCCTCCATTCCTAACTCCACTTCTTACCCACCAAGTCACAGCCCCACTAGCCTCTCTGTTCCCTGGACCTGCCTAGGTTATTCCGACCCCCGGACTGCACTTGCTAACCTGGCTGCCTCAACGACTCAGCCAAACAATTTTCATGTGACTGGCTCCGCCTTGTTTTTCAGATCTCAGTTTAAAAGTCACCTTCTCACCACGCACCACTCCTCAATCATGTATCCTCAATCATGGATCATCTTATTCATGATATTTCTGGCTACCTGAAATTATACTGTTCACGGACTTCCTTATTGTCTCTATCTTATTTCAATGCAAACCCTTAAGTGTAAAGACTCTGTCTGCATGTACCATGGGGGCTGCGAAACCACTGATGAACATTTGCTGAATGGATGAGTCTAGAACCCAGGTCCCCATCAGACTCAGTACCTGGTAATCATCTTCTTCATCCTCGCTCTCATCTGAATCTAGGGATTTCTTCTCTTTTTTTGGGTCACCTGCAGCCCCATCTCCACCTTCTTCTCCTTGTTCCTCTTCTTCCTGTTTCAGAAATGGGCAATCTGAGGAATCAAAAGATGCAAACCAAACTCCCAAGACCATGATCCTCCCATCCCTCCTGCCCCAGATTGTGAACCTTGAGAAATTAAGCCCCCAGAAGGCTGGGACCAAGTATGGTAAGAGTCCTACTCTGCTGCGCTGGCCCCACGGGGGACCTGGGTCACAGGCAGCCTGTTCATTTGGCTCCACAGCCTAGAAGCCTTTCCCAAGCCTTTGCCAGGGATTGTGAACCAACCCCTCACACAGCCATACAAGGCCCTGCTCCTCTTTTCAGCCCAGGTGCCTGGGACCGCCTTGGTACACAGCTTGTCTCCCAGAGTCCACAGGACTTGGCTGTGGGGCTGGAAACCACTGTCCCGCTCGGTTTCCCTCCCACTGTCCCTGCTGCCACACGCAGCTGCCAGTTTGTACTCGTTTTCCCAGGCAAGCCTCCTCCCTCCCCCACTTTCCACTCCCACAGTCAGGGGCGGGTCAGTCACTCCAAACTGCCCACAAAGATGCCCTGCTGCGCCGCCTCCCTCTACCTTTCTTGCCTCCCTACTAGAAACATCCCTGACAAAAACCGTAAGCATTCCCACCCCCTTAGCTCCTGCCCAAACATCCTCCAAGGTCCTGCTCAGCCGCAGGCTGCTCCATCAGACCCTCCCCGACCGCGGCTTCTTCCTCACACGTCACACTTCAGTCATCTGCACTGACAGCTCCCTGTGGCCCTCATCCAGGTGAGGATCTAATGGTGTGGGAGGGTCACGGACACCAACGACGGAAACATGCTGTTTCCTGACAGTGGGCTGGACAAAGCACGGAGGGACAGAGGGACCTCCTAAGCTGAGACTGGAGGGGGAAGGGTGGGGAGCACCAGTGAGGGGAGCAGGCAGGAGGGGGTGCTAAGCACGGATGGCACTCTCGCCAGTGGCGGGAGGGGGAAGGCAGGGTGTCAAGTCCCAGCAGGGCTGGCGGAGGCCGGATCACACAAGGTGGGTGTGGAGTGCCCGCGCTGCAGATGTGCAGGGCCGTGGTAAGGGAGAGCCCCCACAACACAGGAGCAGGGACCCACTGCTGAGAAAACAAAGCTCTAAGTGGTCAACCAAAGGCCTGCCGCCTGCCGCCTGCCCCCTCCAACCACACCCCAGGTGTTGGCTTCCTCCAGAGGATGGGTGGTCCTTGCCCGGCCTCTCTAGGTGCCACCCTGGGCCACTGGAGTGGCCCCAAGAGTCGCGTACTCACCCGGGCCTTCTGCTTTTCAGCCTGGAGCTGCGCATCAATCTCCTCGGGGCTCGTGTATTGCCGGGCCCGGCCTTTGTGGCCTCCCTTTCTCCCTGCACAAGGACCGGAAGTTTAGGAAGGCAACAGGAAGGCAGCTAGCTCCCTTGATTGCCCTGAACTTCAGACTGTGTCCCGCTTGAGCTGCTCTCAGCAGAGGCTGCCGACCTCCCTTGCCCCTCACCAAGACCGCCCACCCACCTGTACCTCCCCCTCACCTGTTCAAAGGGACAAAAGAGGGGACATGTGATCACCTGATGCAGCCCCAAACCGCCTGCTGGATGCGGCTCCCACCACCGAGGCCTGAGGGGGGATCCGGGTGGGGGGCACCACAGGGAGGGACCCGCTAAGTCCCCTGGTCCCTTCATCCACACGCAGAGGACTCAGATGCAATCACGAGAAGGGGTAACCCTCACCCCTGCTGTCACTACAGTGCTCTTTATTTGCAATGCTCTGTCACAGCCAGGGGCTCATTTGAGTCCCAGATTAAACCTAAGGTGCACATCACGGCTGGTCACATTTTATAGACAAGGAGACTTAAAGCTAAAGCAGAGTGGTGAAGAGCACAAATGTTGGGGTCCAATCCCTGGGTTCAAATCTCAGCTCTACCACTTAATAGTTTTGTGACTTTGGGTAGGTACTTAATCTTTGAGTCTCAGTTTCCCCACCACATAGGATTGTTGTGAAGATGGACTTGTTAACGTATGTGAAGATGTTGGATCAGTGCTCGGCACTAGACGAGCACTACAAAGTAAGTTTGCTATAACTGTTACTCTTCTAGTGTGTATATATATTGGGTTGACCAAAAAGTTCAATCAGGTTTTTTGGTAAGATATTACATACCCACCCACCTCCCAATAATACCTGGTGTGGGGGGAAAAGAAAAAACAAAGCTACTGGTCACAATGACAATTTACTACAGATGCAGGGAATATAAGCTACTTAATAATTATTTAAGTGGTATTTATGGTAGAAAGGGAAAACTTAAAACCTATATGAGAAAACTTTCTGTGCTCGGAGTAGAAACACAATTGCCAAACAAAGGTAAAGTTGAAAATAAAACTGACTACCTTCTAAGAGTTAAAAATGTAACTAGCAATTTAAGTTCATCACAGAGAATCAGTCAATTTTATAGCCTGACTCTCTCAAACCAAGACACTAGACTGACCCCTGCCACAGGCTTCCCAGGTGGCTCAGTGGTCAAGAATCCACCTGCCAATGCAGGAGACACAAGAGACACAGGTTCGATCTCTGGATTATAAAAATCCCCTGGAGGAGGAAATGACAACATGCTCCAGTATTCTTGCCTGGAAAATTCCATGGAGAGGAGCCTGGCAGGCTACAGTACATGGGGTCGCAAAGAGTTGGACTCGACTGAGCACACACACACAAAGCCAACAGCCAGTTTCATAGCAGGGCGGCACCTTCTCAGCTATTCTGGAGGATGCTGGTGGCTGTGGCCTGGATCCATTTCACCTCTCCTGGAAGCTGCAGCCCACCTGGTTTCTCATGACCCTCTCACTGAGAGCAGAGAATCTATAATGAGGCAGCCAGAGCTGCTCTGAACTCCAGAGACAGCAGCAGAGATACTAGCCTCCTCTAATTTCCTAGACAGCAGCTGCAGAGCCATAATTGGGCTGCTACAGACCACACCACCCATTTTTAATGACTACCTGGGATTCCCAAGGGTGTCTCAGTCAAGGATCATCAAAGTCCTATTGTGAGAGATCAAGTTTGCCATCCAAAACCCCAACATTTCTTGCCCTCTTAATGGTCTAAGGAATAGAAACAGCTCAAAATTGACTACTACAGGCTCTGACCCTGCATGTCTGGCTATGGGACACTGATCTTAACTTGGTCTACAGTAACTTTTATTAGAAGCTCTCCACACCTTTGAAAATGTTTCACAGGTTTCATGACAAAGACAAGAGTTGGTCCTTGGCTCTTAGAGAATTTTACACTTTTACATCTTCATGTTCTCTCTTACTTTTCAAGCAAATTAACACCAGCAAAAATGTAAATGTTATCTGCCCATAAAGCTTTCACAAGCCAAAAGGCCAAGTCATTTAAACAAGTATCCCTATTTAGGATTTTCTAATTGTAACCGCCAACCTTGGCTCAAAGCACCTATTAAGTAGGGCTCTTAGAATTCTGGCACCAGAAGTGAAAGTTGCTCAGTCGTGTCTGACTCTTTGCGACCCCATGTACTACACAGTCCATGGAATTCTCCAGGCCAGAACACTGGAGTGGGTAGCTTTTCCCTTCTCCAGGAACTCTTCTCAACCCAGGGATCGAACCCAGGTTGGTACCCCTAATACCCCTCCTTTTGCAGAACATAAGACTGAGAGACACAGAGGAGACAAAGCTCTTCCTACCACAGAATAAACCACTAGAAAACTACGTTTAAAGAGATTCAGCTCTGAAAACCCCAGCATCTCTGGGAGCAGAGTCAGGAAGTCATTTAGGTTTGAAAAAGCTCCAAGCAGATCTTCCTGTGGGCTGAGACATCTTAACCAACATGTCACAGGAGAGACCAATATTAACTGAACACCTCTTCTGCGCCAGGAGTAGTCAGGCACGGCGAGGGCTCTATGTAAGACCCCGATCCCAACTCTCCAGGCTAAGGGTTATTAGCTAGGTGTTCCAGATGGGGAAAACAGGCTGGGAGAAGTTAAACAACTTGTTCAAGGCCATAAGGCTAGACAGTGTAGGGGAAGAGGATGGAGAACGGTGTACAAACGTACCGGGGACGCCATGGATTCTTTACTTTCTTGGCCAAGGAACTGGCAAAGTCTGAGGAGTAACAATAGATAATGCTTACTGGACACTCAGCGACTATTAACAGCATACAGCGCCCTCCACGTGGATCGCCTACTTCAAGACTCGCATCAGTATTATGAGGTAGATACAATCATACCCCTATACTTGCAAACACACAGGGAGGTTATGCGGCTGGCTCAAAGGCCCACGTCTAGCCGCTCGAAAAGGGCAGTCAAAGCTAGGTCGGCCAGGCTCAAGAGCATCCAGCTAGGTCGCAACAGGCAAGCCTAGCTCGCCCAGAGGCCGAGAAGGCCCACGTTTTACGCGCGAGGCAGGCGGGCCCGCCTCTGGCGCGGGACGCGGTGACTCAGTCCCCGGAGAGCCTGAAAGGGGTAGGAAACTCCAGACCCCCCCAGGCCGAGAGAACGCGCCCTAGATGGGCCATCCGGGTGGGCGAGGACCCAGAGCCTCCAAATCTCCTCAGCCCCCCGCGGGAGCGGCTCGAGGCCACTACTACGGTCCTCAGTTTCTCCAAGCGGGACAATTGGGCGTCGAGGCCCAGCCCAGGCCCTCAGGCGGAGCGGACGCTCTCCCTCCGAGTCGCTCTCTGAGGCGCCCGCGGGCTGACTGGACGGCGGGAGCCGGACTCGGGCCGCTCCTCGAGGCCCGCGGGCGACACGCGCCCGCCCCTCACCTCCTTTAGGCATCGCGGCTCCGGCGGCTGCGGCGGCGGCGCCTCGAGCTGACACCGGAACCGGAAATTCCTCGGGCTCGACTTCTTCCGCCAGGCCAGTTTCCCGCCCCCCCGCCCCGCCACCCGGGCCCTTCTCAGCGCGCCGCGCCGCCGCGAGAACCGCGGCCCTCAGGGAGGCCGGGCGGGCCCACGCACCGCCTGAGCCCAGGCTCGCCGCGCGCTGCTGGGCAACAGAGCCCCTCCCAACCCCCGCCGCGGGAGGCGCGGGAGCCTGCCAACCCACCCCGCCGGGCAGTGCGGACGAAAGGAGACAGCGGCGCTGGAATTCTACACAGGCAGGGCTGCGGACACCTAAGGTAACGCAATCGCCGCGCTCCATGGGGCGGGGCTCCGCGAGGACCTCATCGTGAAGAGATACTTGGGGAAGCTGAGGCGGTGGATACACAAGGGACGTTGTTTCGCGACGGAGGGCCTAGTGAGTGTTTCCCTTCTCTTCTCTAGGACCTTGGTAACGGCTGGGGGCCAGGGATCGGACGTCTGCGTTGGCCCAGAAGGCGATCTGAACAGCCCAACTGGGACAGGTTCGGGCCTCTGGACCCGAAGGTCGAAGTGAGTTCCCGAGACTAGGCGGCGTCTTGGTGGGTCCGCGGAGGGCATGGGAAATTTGGGGGTTCCCTTGCTTCTAGGCTTCCCCGCCCTTACTTTTCGCGCATTTCCCTCCTCGCCTAGAACGTTTGTTGTCTAAATATTGCTTTTCCTTGTAATCCCGGTTCAGATGCCGTAGTCTCCCTGAGCCTTTTTACAACCCGGGTTGTAGCGTCTTCACTCAGCTTCTTCCGAACGCCTTTCTGCTCGCCGCCCCTCCCGAGCGCTACCACTTTTCTAACACCGCCCCACATCTCGTTCTTCCTGACCAGGTTGCTTCTTAGCTCTTACCTCCCATGGGAGGCCTCCACTGACTCCCAAGCTGGGCCAGGCCCTCCACTCCCCGTGGGTCTTAGTTAGCAGAGTGGTCATTCCCTTGTCTTTGTCCACCCAGCCCGTGCTCCTTGGGACAGGGACCAGATTCCATTCGTCTCTAGCTTCAGAGCAGGGGAGACAAGTGTAGAGACCTCAGATTTGGGAGTCAGGAGCCCCTGGTGAGTCAAACTCTGCCGGTTCCCAGCTCTGTGCAACCCTGAGTTTGATCTTCTGTAAGGTTGTTGCTGAGAATTCACGATGGGGCGAAGAGGGCGGGGCTTCGTAAACATATCAGGAGGGAGGAACTGAATGAGCGTGGGAGAGGAGTCTGCTCTGCTTAAAGCTAATTAACATGAGTTCTCTTTTAGTGTATTTAAAAAAATATTTTGAAAATATTTATTTGACTGCACCGGGTCTTTGTTGAGGCATGTAAACTCTTAATTGCGGCATGTGGGAACTAGTTCCCTGACCAGGGATGGGACCCAGGCCCCCTGCATTGGGAGCTCAGAGTCTTAGCAACTGGACTACCAGGGAAGTCCCACCCTGAGTTCTCTTTGCTAGCTATGAAATGCCTTGCGGTTTGAAAAATGACTTGCTATGTAGATCTGGGCTGGTCTTTTCTTTGGGCTTTACATGACTTCCTTTATATAGTATGTTTGTTGGGTTTAAAAGAGACCTTGGCAATCCAGTTAATACACTGTCCTCACCTTATAGACAAGATTGAGGACCATAAAGGGAATGTGACCTCTCCAAAGTCGTAGCTGGACAAGAATCCGAGCCTGTAACTGAAGAGACCTGAGATCTTTCTATTATACTCTTGGGAAGCAGACCCTAAGGTACTTTGGTTTCACTCTTTTTCTTCTTTTTTTTTTTCTCTTTTTCCTTTTTAAACACTCATCTTTGCTCTCCCAGTCAGTCTCCCTCACACTGTGTTATAATTCCCTTTCCACTTTGCATTTCCTTGCTAGAATATCACCTTCTCAGGGACAGTGTGTGTCTTATTCTTTGTATGATAATAGCAAAACCCTACTAAGCAAACATTAAATACCAGGCACATTACATATAATCAAGACCTCACATGGCCCCATAAGTAGATTCTCTCCGTTACACAGATGAGGAAACAGACTTACGGATATTAACGTGCACCAGAGTTGTGGCTTGTGAAGTCCTCTGGGGATCCTGAGGCTCAGAAACCAATTCATTTTAATTTTTTTTCCCCACAGATTTTTGCAGACTATCTTCTGGGAAAAAATGCCTAAAGTCAAAAGAAGCCGGAAAGCTCCCCCAGATGGGTGGGAGTTGATTGAGCCAACACTGGATGAATTAGATCAAAAAATGAGAGAAGGTGAGTTGGAGAGTTTCTGTCTGGGTGGGCTGTGTCCCAAAGATAAATGGGAAGAGACAAGCTGCACCAGCAAGGCTGCCTGACACTGACATGTTTTGTTGGCTTTTTAACTGATAGGAATACCATAAATGCCAGAAAGTAAGATAATACAAATGAGAAGGTCCTCAAAAATGTTTTTGAGTATATAAGACCTTTAGGGAGTATAAATCAAATAGTCTACTTAGAATTATTTACAGTCAGTCAGTTCAATCCCTCAGTCATGTCTGACTCTTTTTGATCCCATGAATTGCAGCACACCAGGCCCCCCCGTCCATCACCAACTCCCAGAGTTCACTCAAACTCACGTCCATCGAGTCAGTGATGCCATCCAGCCATCTCATCCTCTGTCGTCCCCTTCTCCTCCTGCCCCCAATCCCTCCCAGCATCAGAGTCTTTTCCAATGAGTCAGCTCTTCACATGAGGTGGCCAAAGTACTGGAGTTTCAGCTTTAGCATCAGTCCTTCCAAAGAACACCCAGGGCTGATCTCCTTCAGAATGGATTGGTTGGATCTCCTTGCAGTCCAAGGGACTCTCAAGAGTCTTCTCCAACACCACAGTTCAAAAGCATCAATTCTTTGGCGTTCAGCCTTCTTCACAGTCCAACTCTCACATCCATACATGACCACAGGAAAAACCATAGCCTTGACTAGACGAACCTTTGTTGGCAAAGTAATGTCTCTGCTTTTGAATATGCTGTCTAGGTTGGTCATAACTTTTCTTCCAAGGAGTAAGCGTCTTTTAATTTCATGGCTGCAGTCACCATCTGTAGTGATTTTGGAGCCCAGAAAAATAAAGTCTGACACTGTTTCCCCATCTATTTCCCATGAAGTGATGGGACCAGATGCCATGATCGTAGTTTTCTGAATCAACAGTTGAGCTTTAAGCCAACTTTTTCACTCTCCTCTTTCACTTTCATCAAAAAGTATATTTAAAATCATACAAAATGTACTTGGAAAATCCTGTTTTCACTCCAAATTTTCTGAAATGTTTTTATTTGGATTTTTCTTGTGGGTTTGTTTTCATCATCGCTTTATTTTTGCATCATCTACCAGTTGTCCAGAATGCACAGTCTTCACCTCCCCCTAAGTGTTATGTGATCTTGCACTTGGTGTATCAGTGTAGTGTGCAGTTTTGGGAAATTTAACCTGAAGCCACAAGCATTGTTGGCCCTGTTGTTGTTCAGTCCCTAAGTCGTGTCCTACTCTTTGTGACCCCATGGACTGCAGCACACTGGGCTTCACTATCTCCTGAAGTTTGCTCAAATTCATGTCTGTTGAGTCGGTGATGCCATCCAACTGTCTCATCCTCCGCCATCCTCTTCTGTTGGCCCTGTCACAGTGTTAACTACTTACTGAATTGCTTTTTAAAGCAATCTTTTTTTCTTAAAGGTTTTTGGTAATTAACCCTTGTTATTCTGAAGTTATCCCTTCAGCAATAATTAGTAAGTGGATGTTAACTTTGCTTCCTTTTTTTGAAGCTGAGTATATCAGGTAACTTCTATTAACTACCCAGAACTTGCAATAATCAAGGTCATTTGGGGCTGATTTTTTCCTCCAAACAGATCTTTATTCAACATAAAGGAATTTAAAGAGATTGCTGTGATAGAAGAGGTAATTTGTGAGTCCTTGGAAATAAACCTTTTTTTTTTTTTTTAAATTTTTAAATTTTATTTTATTTTTAAACTTTACAATAGTGTATTAGTTTTGCCAAATATCAAAATGAATCCTCCACAGGTATACCTGTGTTCTCCATCCTGAACCCTCCTCCCTCCTCCCTCCCCGTACCCTCCCTCTAGGTCGTCCCAGTGCACAAGCCCCAAGCATCCAGTATCGTGCATCGAACCTGGACTGGCGACTCGTTTCATACATGATATTATACGTTTCAATGCCATTCTCCCAAATCTCCCCACCCTCTCCCTCTCCCACAGAGTCCATAAGACTGATCTATACATCAGTGTCTCTTTTGCTGTCTCGTACACAGGGTTATTGTTACCGTCTTTCTAAAGAAAATAAACTTCTTTTTAAGGGATGACTTCTTGAAGGGAGAGCATTTAGATAGATAAGATGTTCTTTACTGTCAAAAGTGTTCTTTTTCTTTAACCATCTAGTTCTTCTTGGCTTTCCCATTTTTAATATGCAGGTTTTAAGCCCCAGTTTCCTGTTGCTTTCACTTCCACTATAAAGAAAAAGAGTGGCTGGCAGGTGGTGGCAGAGCTGATGCAGTGTTGGGGACAGCAGCAAGCTCTGGGGTGGGCAGAAGCTGCTGCCCACCCAGGCCCTTTCTGTCACGTCAGATGCAGCCTCAGCTTTTCCAGATTTGCTGCTCTTTTTCCCCCCAAGATGAGCAAGAAATCAGGTTTTCTATGTGAACTCTTCCAATTTAACATTCAAACCTAAAAAAAAGCATCTGTGGGGGAACCAAAGCCTGCCTCCAGGCCGCAGGGCTGCCAGCCTCCAGTTTGTTGCCTTCAACTCAAGTTTTGCCTTTGGGATTTGCAGCCACACTCTGGGGCCGCCGAGGACCAGAGCTAGTGGCACCGCTGGCCTGCCCCTCTGACTGAGCTGTTCTGTAGAAGAGCTCACACTTGTTGAAGCAGTTGGCACTGTTACCTTAGAAAGCAAAGTTGCTGTTTTCTCTTTTAGTTTGTCCCTGTATTTCCTAAGCTCAGCACAACTGCCCAGCTCTTTGTATATCTCCTAGCTTACTACTCAAGTTTTTGTACAGCCACTATTACCCTAGAAGTTTCTAGACAAACAGAGCCTGATTATAGGGACTGAGGAACAGAGAGGGGTGTGGTGGGGGGTTTATGTGTGACTGAGAAGTATAGGCACTATTTCTGTGGACTGTAACCAGGACTTGTAAATAACTTTGCTTTTACAAGTACTTTGAACTAGTTGAAAGTCAAGCATAATCAGTACTTGAATAATGAACATGTATTTAGACTTTTTAAGAGTGGCACTTTAAAAGAATTGTTGCTCAGGTTCTGGAGTTAATAGGCCATTTGGGGCATTAACTAAGAGGCAGAAACCTGAGTCTACCCTGAGCCACGAGGGCCCTACCCCTGGCCTCTTCATACCTTCCCAGGGGCAGGACTCCACATTGCCCACTGTAGGCTGCCTTCCACTGTGTGTGTGGACCTGTCCAAAGTGATATCCAAGAATGTTCACACGACCTTGTGAAAACAGGTCCAAAGAGAAATGCTGTGATTAAAACCTTAAGAAATGATTCTAAGCACAGGAGCTTCTCTGGTGGCTTAGTGGTAAAGAATCTGCCTGCAATGCAGGAGATGTGGGTTCCACCCCTGGGTCAGGAAGATCCTCTTGGAGGAGGCCATGGCAACCCACTCCAGTATTCTTGCCTGGAGAATCCCATGGACAGAGGACCTTGGTGGGCTACAGTCTATGCGGTCTCAGAGTTTGACATGACTGAGCAATTAAACACCACCACCAAAGCGTGGGAAGGTTCCAATTCCAGGACAGCCAGGCCTGAGGTGCTCCGTGGTCCCCACTGCCACCTCCCTATCATCCCATCCGGCTACATGGCTTTCCACACTAGACTCACCACCCCCTTCCATGTTTCTTTCTTCTCCGTGGCCGTTACCCTGCACCACCAGGGGCTGGTCTGCCTCCTCCTCCCCAGACCTTGGCTCTGTGGTCTGTCTTGTTTAATGCTGTACACTGGGTACCCAGAGCATGCTCTCACCCACAGCAGACACGTGGTGTTGCCGAATCCTCGTACCTGCCTTTGGCTTAGATCACAGAATCCTGTTTGTTGAGCTGAGTTATAAATCCTCAGTGATATGACAATACTATATCCTGTGCAGACTAACCCTAGTCTCCAAAACAAAGCAAACACCCGTGTTTTCTCCACAGCTGAGACAGAACCTCACGAAGGAAAGAGGAAAGTGGAATCTCTGTGGCCCATCTTCAGGATCCATCACCAGAAAACCCGCTACATCTTTGACCTCTTCTACAAGCGGAAAGCCATAAGCAGAGGTAACTGGCCGAATGTTCTCTTGGCCTTTCCAGCTTGAATGGCGTCCGATTTAAATAATTCTTGAAACCTCAGCAAGTATCATGATGTTTGCTGTTTCCAAAAAATGAAAAGGGGCCAGTGTTGACTCAACACTTTTTCTCAGGGTGGGCAGTGATGGGCTGCGGGCCGGAGAGCTTTGTTACACTGTGGTCTGATGGCCTTTCCCCGTCTTTTTGCAGAACTGTATGAGTACTGTATTAAAGAAGGCTATGCAGATAAAAACTTGATTGCAAAATGGAAAAAGCAGGGGTATGAGAACCTGTGCTGCCTGCGGTGCATTCAGACTCGGGACACCAATTTTGGGACAAACTGCATCTGCCGGGTCCCCAAAAGCAAGCTGGAAGTGGTAAGGCCACCGCCCCCCTCCTGTCTGACAACTGAGTGTGATGCTAGCATAAGCAGTTCAGCTGACCACAACAGGTTTTATGTTCTGTCCTGTGGCTGGGTGTTCTGCTGGCCCTCTCTGTGAGAGGGAGCCCCTGTGGTCAGGGATCCATGCCAGGCAAGTTACTGGTTCCTACCCTCACACAGGATATGCGGGTGATGACCCCCACCCCAGCGTGGCTGGGAGGCTAAGCCAGGGGAGGGTGGGCCAGGCAGTAGGGGTTCATCCCTCTTTTTTCCCGGCCTCCTGTTGCTCCCAGTGACACTTGAACTTGAGCCTCAGTGCATTTTGCGCCAGAACTCTCGGAGCGGCTAGGGAACGGTGCTGGGGTGCAGTGGTGAGCTCCGTGCGCAGGCGCCCCTGAAGGGGAGTGGCAGCAGGCGCAGAGGAGGGTCACTGGGCCGTTAGCGGCCTGTGAGTACAGCCCCTCAGCTGCCCATGAGTGAGGTCAGGCCAGATGCCCTCTTTCTCACGGTCCCTTCAGGCTGCAGCACTGGTTAGCTTCTGTGGAGAGCCTTGGCTCTGGCCCACGGGCTTCAGCTCAGCAGGCAGGTCTGTCCCCGAGTCCTCTGGAAGCTCAGGATGGGCGTGCGGAGCAGCGGAGGGCAAGCACAGTCTGCCCTCCGAGGAGGCTCTGTGCAGGTCTGGGGGGGCGGGCGCGGGGCAGAGCTGCAGGAGCCCCACGGTCCACTGCCCAGAACAGGTTTAGTTGAGTTTCACCACTGGATCCTGTTTCCTTAGACCAGTCTTGCTTCTCCAGAAAAGAGGGAAACAGAGAATAAACCCCTTTTCTGTACTGGGCAGGCCCTTGGCCGGACACTAGAGCACACACCTGGGCCGGGGTACAACTGTCCTGCCGCCATACAGATTCAAGGACACCCTGTTCTCCCCACACCCCTATTAGAAAGTTCCCAGCCCAGAGGAGACCGTGAGGCCCCTGGCACTGAGCCCCGAGAGCAGCAGCACAGTTGCCTCCAGCTCATTGAAGGGTGTGTCATGCTTGCTTCACAGAATAACAGGAATCACTCAGAGATTTTTTTTTTCCTTTTTGGGGGCAAGTATGTACACTGAGTTTGTATAAGTTAAATCCTCATAGAAATTTAACTGTCAACAGCAGCTGTTCTCATCGTCACAAGAGAGCTGAATTTTCCCCATCCCACACCATCATGGAGGGTTTCTGAGGAGGGTCCAAGGGGAGTGGGTGTCCCATGGTCATGCCTCCCTCTGGGGGGCTCCTGCATGTGGGCGCAGGGTCTCAGGTCCTCTGTCCGCAGGGTCCATGGGGAGTGGGTGTCCCATGGCCACACTTCCCTTGGGGGGCCCCCATATGTTGGCACAGGGTCGCAGGGGTCCTCTGTCCACAGGGCCGGATCATCGAGTGCACACACTGTGGCTGCCGGGGCTGCTCTGGCTGAGCATCAGGCCCCAACCTCCACCCACCCCGGACTCTGGGCTGCGCAGGACTCTGCCCGTCACGCCACCCTTCCTGGGAGCAGCTCTTACTCAGAGTGGTCCCCAGGCCCGACTAGGAGCATGGTCTCTCTGTGGGAAGGTTTTGGTGTTCATCAGCTGTGATTTGTAGAAATAAAAAAAACTAAAGCTTTTGGGCTTTGCGTCCCTTCTTAGAGCCAGTGGTCTGGCACCCAGGGGACATCACCAGGCCCCGGAGACTAGTCGCCCTTAGGACTCGATCCCGACTCCTCATCTGTGTTATGTGACCTGGAGCAAACTCACCCTCCTCGTTGTCACCCTCAGATGGGGATGGCCTGAGATGACGGACCAAGGCGGCCCATGCTGCTCTGGCGCTTGCCATGACCTTGTTGGGCAGCTGGGCCAGCAGTTGTCCTCAGGCTGATGCCTGAGCTGGAGCCCTGACCCTGGACTTGCCCTCGTGCTTGCAGCTGCCCCGGCACGCTCAGTGTCTTTCACGTGAAGGGGACTCGGGGTTCCCACAGAGCCCCATGAAGGCTGTGCACGTTGTTCCGGCTCTGCTGGGGGTCCCCTAGGACCTCCTCCTCACCTGCCCCCAGGGCCTTTGTCCATATCAGCCTCGGTGCTAGTGTCCTGGTCTCCTTTTGGTTTCGTCTGGAACTTCTGCCATGGGTGGGGGGTTTCCTCCGCTGGCATCCCTTTCAGCCACTGCTTGTAATAAGCCCGGAAGCCATCAATCTTCTCCAAGTAGGTGTTTTTCCCTTTGTACTGTAATTGGAAAAACATGGAGTTCAGAGGGGCCACGATGAGACTCATTGCCTGCTACCTACAGCAGACCCCAAACCTCGGCAGGTGGCTCAGGCCTCAGGGAAGCTGTTCTTGCTTCCAGTTAGTCAAAAGGAAAAGGGCAGAGAAGCTGATCAACACAGAGTAGAGACTTCCTTTAAGTCTGTGCTGCTGAGCCCCTCTAGCCAGCGATGGCACCCCAGCCCCCCAAAGCTAGACTCGCCGGGTGCCACTGCTCTGCCCCCACTGCTGAGCACCTCCTGCTTGGCGCAGGCACTGCCACCCTCCCGACTGTCACCTCTGCACTGCTGCAAGGGTCTCAGGAAAGGTGGGACAAAGAAAAGGAAACAAGACGTGCCAGGTAGATACCAAGAGAAAGTTGACACAGGAGCACATAGATAAAAAGACAAAGATGCATGAAATAAACACTGCTACCACATGATGATAAACGAGTTGATTCAAAAGGTTGAGCAATTGTGAGCTGTATCTGATAGAGCCTGAAAGTTCCTGCAGCAAAAATTTGACAACAGACACAAGCTCCACATCGTGAGTGAATACAATAAGGTTTAGGCCCGTGGTAATTGGTGACTCTTGGTTGAACCTGAGAAGACCCCTAGTGGGTCTTCCACAGAGGACTCTGCAATATGGAAGGACTAGAAGACACTTGCAATATGGAACCAACAAAAGCCTAGTCTATGGAGTATGTAAAGCACTCTAAGCAATCAATAAAACAAACCATCGGACGGTCAAAGATGCCCAGCCCCGCCCTCTGCCTGGTACATTCTCCATGGCCGTCGCACTAATTCTTACTAAGCCTTCTTTTCAGTGGCACTCAGTGTCCTTCCTGCACAGCCATCCCTGACCCCAGCCCCATGGCTTGGTGTGTCCTGGCTGACTTGCTCCCTACCCATCAGGCCACAGAGCCTGACGAGGTAGACCTCAAAACCAGAACCCCAGAGCCTGACACCTTCGGAACAGCAAGGAGACAAGTGGCCACTACAGAACATTCTGTCACCACCCTCCTGCCATCCCCATTCATTCAACAACAGTCTGTGCCAGGCACCCGACGACGGGCAGGGACCCGGGACCCCGGTGAGCAAGACAGACAGTCCCGTCCTCTAGGGGTGTTCACTCTCCTTACAGTGAGGGTCACACATGAGTCCGTGTGAGTCCGTGTGAGTACGGGCCGTGAAACAGGATGAAGAGGAGCTGTGACGTAAGGAGGGGGCCAGCGGGGCCCTGCTGAGGAAGAGCCACCTCAGCTGGGACCAACGGGATGAGAAGGAAGCAGGAACGTGAAAAGCAGGGGAGCCTGCTGGGAAGACGAGAACCCTGAGGCATGGAAGAGGCCCGTGTTATCTAGAAGTGACCACAGGCCAGGGGTTGACAGGGTACCAAGGGGAGAGCGGCCTGACGGAAGATGAGTCACGTGGACAAGGAGTGGCCAGCTATGGTCTGAGGAGTGTAGGATCCTCCCCAAGGGAAGCCGTGGACAGTTTAAAGCAAGAGGATGCCAACCCCAGGAGGTCAGCATGAGGGTCGGGTGGACGTGAGGGTGACGCTGGCCAGGGAGATGATGGGCACGTCAGAGCCAGGTGCACTCACCCGGTCAAAGCTGGGTGGGTACTGGGCCGCGAACTCCAGCTGGCGGATGACCACTTCATTCACGGGGACTCTGTTCCGCCTCATGTCCTTCAGGATGTCAATGAGATAGGCGTAGTCCAGCTTCTTGACAGCCGCGTTGATGAGGGTGCTGTAGATGTGGGTGTTGGGGCTCATCTGGGACTCCTGCAACATTCAGCGAGAGGATGGCGGTGGTTGGGAGAGTGCGGCCCTGTGGGGCGTCATACTTGGGGAGCCACCCTGCTGCCCAGGCCTGCTCTGCAGACCAGCCCCCAGGGGAGAGAAGGGCAGGCAGGACCTCGCAGCAGCAACAGGCTGTACTCCCCACTCCACACGCTCCATCCCAAGCAGCTGGAGGCCCTGCCCTCTCAGCCCTGAAGAACTTGGAGACAGAGCAGAGGGTTGTTCTGAGATCAACACACTCAGGCAGTAAACCATGGGCAGGAGATGCCTCCTGGGGGTTCACTGCACACCTGTCCCCCGAAAATTCTGGCCCTCCCTGCTTCCATCACAGCCTCCATGCCCCTAGAGGGTTGGCTCCCCTCAATCTCACCCCACGGCCACACTTCAGTGAGAACACCCCTGGCTCAGTGTTCGTGTCTGCGGCCCCTCACCAGGGTCTTCTTTCTCCCAAACTGGACTAATGACCCTTCTCACTGGAAGCTCGAGACCCCACTCTCCCTACCCTGCTCCCCCGCGGCTTACCCTGAGGACAGAGGCCTGGGGGGTTCGGGAGGCCCCCACACCCCCAACCCTCGCTCCCGGGGCCTGCGTGGGCGGGGCCCACTCACCCTCATGTCCGAGAGCAGCCGCAGGCCATCATCTGGCCTGCGACACCCAATGGCCAGGCTGCAAAACGTCTGCAGGTTGGGGACGATGCCCCTCTTTGCCAGGACGGGCAGCAGGGCCTGTGGGGACAGAGGCAGCGTCACTGTGAACTGTAACCCACCAGCCCAGTAAGAGCCTTCTCTGGTGAAGCCCGCGGCTGGATGCTGGAGATGCCAGGGCACGGCTCTTCTCCAAGGCCTCGCGGCTCCCCCTGCTGACCACCCTGGGCGCCGGCCTCGGCCCAGCACTCAAGGCTGGGGGTCCTGCCCAGCACCTCACTGCTCGGCTCCCCGGATTCAGCTGCTCTGCGAGGACACCCTGCCTGCCAGCCTGCCGGTCCCCAACAGGCCATCTCTCCTCCGGATCCTCCACGTTCCTGCCCCTTCTGCTCCTTGACCAGCCACCATCCACACTGCACTCAGGACTTGGACATGGCTCGAGCACCAGGGGCCTCGGGATGGCGGTCCTGTGGTCCGGGCTGGAGACAAAGCCGACAACAGTGTGTGCAGTGCAGGGAGGGAGCCCCGGGCAGGAGGAGAGGAAGAGGATGCCTGCTCAGGCCGGCGGGGTCAGGGCGGGTCCGGGGAGGGGCTCGAGAGAAAGCTGTGATGGGCACAGAGGGCCTGAAGGCAGAGGCTGCTCTGTCATCTTTGATGCTTGTGAGAGCCCAGGTCAGAGCTTCTGGCAAAAGGGGCAGCACACAGAAACACGTATGAACAGACAAAATACCGTGAGGACCCTGGTGTCCCCGTGTGTGAAATGGGTAAAGCCACGGGCGGCAGAGCTTCCTGGTGTGGTCAGTAAAGACACAGATGATGCAAAACTCTCAGGACAGCATCAAGCAAAGTGAGTGTGACAATGGATGATGTCATTGAGGCTGGCGGGGGGAGGATGCAGGGGCTGAAGGGTGGGGACACTCAGGAACCACCAGCCTCTCAGGCCACACGTCCCCGAATGCTGCGTCAGTGCGAGGACTTGTTTGGGGTCTGCCCCCATCACTGGGGGCCCCCCTGGGAGGGCTGGCGGTATGGCTGGTCCACCACTCGATTCCCAGTTGTCACCCAAGCCCAGGCCTGGAACAGGGGCTCTGGGCACTCTGCCCACCTCGGGTGAGAATGACTGACACGCCTGCAGGAGAGAGTCCAGGGAAGAAGGAGAGGAAGGAGCCCTGTGCCTCCTTATCCCCGAGCCCCTCACCTTTGCCCCCTCCAGGTCGCCCAGCTTGCTCTTCTTCTTCATCAGCGTGTTGAAGAAGGTCAGGTCGGGCTCCACCCCGTGCGCATCCAAGACGCTCAGCAGTGAGGACTCTGCGGGGCTCCCTGGCTCCACCACCTCCGCCAGCAGCGTGAGGGTTTTGATGTCAGGGCGAAGCCCATGCTCCGCCATCTTGCCGAGGAAGCCCTCCAGGCCCCCCATCAAGGCCAGTCTGTCGGCAGGGGTGCTCACGGTCCCAAAGGAGACCACAGCCAAGGGGGCCGCCCCCGGGGTCAGGAGGTTGGCCTCCAGCCCCCAGGGAGGCGGCTCCGGGGCCACAGAGGTGAGAGCCACCGGGTGGTCAGGCTCTGCCTTGGTCTCCATCCCAGACTGGGCCTGCTTGGGGGCTCTGGCCTCCTCAGGCTCCTGAGGCCCCTCAAGTGCCTGAGAAGGTTCCAGAAACAGCTGCCTCTCCAGGGCCTCCACGTGCAGCTTGGCTGACAGGCTGCAGTCTGCCCCCACCCGGGCTCTCCTCCTGGTCCGCCGCCCCCTGGCCGGGGGCTGGAGCAGGGCTGTCTCCTCCCTGGGCCTCAGGAGCACCGCTGAGGCCACCACTGGGTCCCCCAGCCCGCAGTCCCGAGCTGCCGCCAACAGCAAGTTGTAGCCATGCCGGCTCGGCTGGAGCCCCAGACTCAGCATCTGCCTCCATACCTGCCGGGGAGAGGCAGACCTCAGCCCCCAGCCCCTTCTCCGACGAGCCTTCAGCAGAGCAGGCATCGGGGCAGCAACCAGTGGGCAAATGGGGCATGGGAAAGACTCCAGGCTCTGGGCAAATGAGGACCCAGGAAACTGAGAGCCCCAGGACCCTACACAGGCACCCTCCTCCCCTCCTTCATATGTGTTAGTCGCTCAGTCATGTCTCACTCTTTGGAACCCCATGGGCTGTAGCCCGCCAGGTTCCTCTGATTCTCCAGGCAAGAATACTGGAGTGAATAGTCATTCCCTCCTCTAGGGGAATCTTCCCAGCCCAGGGATCACACCTGTGTCTCTTGTGTCTCCTGCAGTGGCAGGTAGATCACTAGCCCACTTCGCTTCCCCAAACTGTGTCCCACTTCTACCCCTCTGCTTCTCCCAGCCCTTCTCCCTACTCCCCGGGGAGGAACGGCCAGAGAGGCCAGGTTCTGGAGGAGTCCAGGCCAACTTAAGGGTTGGCTTCAGTTGCACTTTCTGAGTGCCTGCTGTGCGCCCATCTGTAAAACTCCGGGAACAGTGTGCTCTGGGAAAGCCAAAAGATCACAAATATAAAAACACCCAGCACAGGGCAGGAGTGGGTGCTCAAGAAGTGCACCCAGCATCATCATGCGCCCCCAGCACAGGCACGGGGTGGCGGGGCGAGCAGCGCAGCAGGGACAGGAAGCAGAGCCAGGGGACGGACCTGCAGGGCATATCGGAAGCCAGTCTTCTTGTCTTGGATGCAGCCCATGAGCAGGTAACTGAAGGTCTCCTCTGTGACCACATGCCCTTTCTGGATAATTTCCTGGGGGAAGGAACGAAGCGGGCCTGCTGAGACTCTGCAGGTGAATCGAGGCCCAGACTCAGGCCCACTGGGTCTGGCTCAGGACCAACAGACACCCCACGGCAGGGCCAGGGCTGCATATCCTCAGCAGTGGGGCCCGAATCCGGCATGGGCCAGCTCAGCACCAGCCTCGGAGCAGAGCTCCCCGGGGCCTGCACTCCCACTTTCCCAGGCCTGTCTTCCGGGCTCTGCTCCTATCACTCCTGTGCAGCCCCTCCGCGAAGATCTGCCCAGTAGCCACTCAACCCGTGCACATGAGGCTTTGGAACTGACCAGAGCTGGCTTCATGTCCCGGCTTCACCGCTAGCCTGCTGTACAAATGTGGGAAGCATTAAGCACCCATCTCAGTTTCCTCATCGGTTAAACGCCCATCTCAGTTTCCTCATCGGTGAAGCAGGGGCCACAGGACTTGCCTCGTAAGATCTTTGGAACGATGCCCTGGCGGGCACCGATTCCTCTTCAGCGCTATGCATCTCACCAGCGAGTGCCCTCAGCAGGACACAGCACACGGCAGCACACACGACCCCGCCCCCCCCCCCCCCCCCCCCCCCCCGCCCTCACAGGGCAGGGGCCTTCCTGTCCCACCCAGGACTCTGACCACAGGGACTCCTCGGTGAGTCCCAGAGGCCGACAGGGGGCCTGTCTCATCAGCATCTGAACCCTCCCACACGAGGAACACAGAGGGCAAAGCCTTAGCCCGGCCTCGCAGGACTCACTCTGAGTGGGGAGCAGGAAGGAAGGGATGGCCCCACCTTAAACACATCCAGGCACATCCTGAGGTCCGCGCACAGGGCGGCCATCTTCAGCAGGGCATGGTACGTTTTCAAGTTGAGTTGGAAGTTTCTGGCCTGAAGCTGCTGCCGTAGCTTCAGGGCGCTCTGCAGTGCGGAGTCCTTCCAGGGGGACTCGGCGCACACGTTGAACAGGGCTGTGTAGGTGGCGTCTGAGGGCTCCAGGTCCCGCTTCTTCATCTGAGGAGACAGGGAGAAACTTGGAGGTGGCTCTGGGGTCAGCTGGATGCATGGGACATGGGGATAGGAGACTAGAGAGGACTCTGCTAAGAGGCAGAGCCGACTGACACACAGAGCTGGGCTCTCCAAACCCGACTCAACCTGAGGGGTCCTGAGAGCTGGCCTTGCTCCCCAGAGGCACCAAACAAGAAAGCATCCTCCCCAAGGCACTCAGCAGCCCACCCTGGGCCTGAAGTGCTCTTACGGCAGGCCGCTGTAACTGTTCCTGCCCTCTGGCCGCCCAGGTTGCCCTAACTGTTAAGATCTGTGGGATAGATCTGATCTGGGAAAGGGCAGGAGGGGTAATCAAACCCCAGCTCCAATGTTTAGTAACTGAGGGGTTGTGGGCAATCAGCTTGTCATTGGAAAAACGGGGGTGATACGGTCACACTGGAAGGCTGTTACCAAGGAGACCGTCTTGGGAGAGTGGCCCCTGGAGCGGCAGCCGGGAGCACAGCCCTGCAGCACATCTCAGGCCTCCCCAGCCCTCCTCCTGCCCGGCTGACACTGCTTCGCAAGCCCTCCCGGTGATGAAGCTTGAGAAGCTCCTGGTAAAGCCAAGTGCTCTCTATTTCCCAGAGAAGGGCCACCTGACCGAGGGCAGCAAGCAGCTGCCGCAGAGCACACAGAGCCCTGCTCTCAGGCCGTGGCTGGGCTCAACTCCAAATCAGCACTCGAGACAGGTAACCTTAGACACGGCACTTCATCTCTCCAGGCCTCAGCGTCTTCACTGGAGAAACAAAGACAGTGATCCCAGCTTCGAGGATGGGGGTACGCTCTGTATGTGTTCACATATTCCACAGACGCATACTAAGGACTTAATACAGGCCAGGTACTGGCCACTGGGGTTACCAGGACAGGCAAGGCCTGTCTTCACTGAGCTTACTCTCTGGAGGGGAGACACACGACAGGCAAATAGGTAATCAACAACAATGATAAAGATGTGAAGGACACTCAGTGAAGAGCAGCTGGAAAGGGCACCTTCGTGATGGATAAAACACTCTGGCCTAGGTAATGTCACCTGTGCTAAGACCACAAAACTGAGGCTGGAGAGGCGAAACTGGCCACCCAGGGTAATGCACTAGCAGGGAACACATTCAGGACCGGCACCCAACTCTTCTGGGGCCCAAAGCCCGTGTTCTAGGCCGCCTGGCCTGCCGCCCCCCTGCCCCATGCTCACGTCGTTGTAGAGCCTGAAGGCCTTCTTCAGGTAGCCGGCCCGCCCGCAGCCCCCGATCAGCACTGTGTAGTTGCACTCGAGGGGCTGGAGGCGCTCCTCCTTCAGCATCTGCCTCTCAAACAGGTCCAGGGCCTCGGCCAGCTGGGGAAGGGGTTGGGGAAGGGAGGACACAGGGAAGGGGGCTCAGCAGAGGGAGGGAGACCAAGGCTAAGGGACCCTCCCTGAGTTCAAGCCCAGGCCAGCCCAGGAGCCAAACACGCACCCTGGGCCTCTGCCACCAGCCTCCCAGTCCCTGTGCTCCACTGCAAGGGGACTGCGTGGTGGCCAGGAAGGAAAGCCCACCAGACTCCCACCACCTATGAGCGCTCTTGGCCCCACGACTGTGGGGGAACTCTCTGAGCACAAGGGCAATGCCCAGGTAAATGAAGATCTGAAGGAGGTGAGGGAAGGAGCCAGGTGGCTCACTGAGGGAACAGCCGGCGCAAAGGCCCTGAAGCAGGAGTGTGCTTGGGAGCTAGGGGGGTGGCTGCGGGGGAGAGAGTAAAGGAGGGGAGGTGCAGGCAGACAGGGAGGGGAGGGTCGAGCGGGAGAAGAGGCAGTTTTTGCAGGCTTCATATGCTATCATGAGGACTCTGGCTTCTCTTTATTTCTCAACTTTTCATTACGGAAAATCTCAAATACACACAAAAGTAGAAAGCTGTAATTACAACGACTATTAATGTTTGGCCAATCTTGATTCATCAATATCCTGCGCTCCTCCTTCCAACTCAATTTTTTTTAAAGCAAATTCCAGACATTGTATCACTTCATTCACAAAAGCTTCAACATATACCGCCAAGAGATTTTTAAGCCTAAATGGAATGTCATTATCAACACCTAAGAAAATGAACACCCCCACTGTCACTGAATACGTGGGGAGTGCTAGAGGAAGGAGAAAGCCCACCTGCTCTCTGCTCACGGTTCCGTGTCTAAGGCCACATCGGGGTAAGAGGTGGAGAGAGCCTCGGGGAGACTAGTGACAAGTGTCATAACAGCTGATGGGGGTGGGGGGTGGGGAGGAGAAGGCTAGGCCTGGGCATTCAGGGGGAGGGTTGTGAGAAGTTAGGATGGGAGACACTTTGAAGGCAGAGTTGGTGGGAGAAAGAAGACTAGGGGTAAAGGGATTTGGCCTAGACGGATGGAAAAACCGGGTTACCAATTAGGGAGATGAAGAAAGTGTAGAGAAATTGAGGTTGGGAACAAGAATTCCAGGCCACTAAGGGTAAATGTAACGGAGATGGTGAGGAGGCAGCTGGACACAAAGATGGGGAGCCCGTGGGATGGCTGGGTTGGTAACAGGAAGATGAGAATGGCATCGAGGAGGGGGCACGGGAAGCCAGGGGGCTAGAGGGTCGCCTGAGGCAGCACTGGGGGGAATGAAGACAAAGAGGGGAGAGAAGCCCTGAGCACCCACCAGGACAGCAGGATAGCCCCTCACAAAAGACTGGCACCGCGGAAGCAGGAGTTGGGAGCAGCAGAGTCCAAAAGTTCCCTACCTTTCCTTCCCTGATCAGGCGTTTGCACTGAAAGAAGTACCAGTAAGGGGTGTTTCTGGGGCCCCGCCATGGTTTTGGTTCCAGCTCCCCTTCCTCATCTTCTTCAGTATTCTGTTCCTTGAGCCGCAGGTTATACAGCTGGGCCGTCGATTTGTGGAACATTCTCCGAGAGGAGTATTTGTCGGAGAGAGTCCCAAAGCTCTCTTCCTCCCCTTCCTCCTGGGTGGCCGTGGGGCTGGGCTGGCCGGGGTCAGAGCTGAGGCTGCCTGTGTTCTTCTGGCTCTGCGAGCCGAGGGGCAGCTGAGAGAGAGAGCTGGAGAAGGCTGCTGGCGCGGGCGAAACCCACCCTGCGGCCCTACCTCCAGCCCACCTGGCTCTGAGAGGGTCAAGGTGGCGCACAATGGACAGTCCCACGGGGCAGGGGCTGGAGAAGAGCCGGGCAAGCCTCAGGAAGTCCATTTCCGGCGTTCTCCTCGGGGCCTGGCATAGGTCAGCAAAATAATGAAAGTCAACTTCGTTGTCCCAAAAGGCAGAAAGACCGATAAGTGGTACAAGCACGAGTCCTGAGGTCAGAAAGCCTAGGTTCAGATCGCAGCTCCACCAAAGCATCCTCGCGTCCCTGAGCACTGGCTGCTCTGGCCTCAGTCTCCATGCTTGTAAACCAGAGTTACCCATAACATCACGCACACAGCACCATGGCAACGATCCAATCTCAAGATATCAGGGTGCAGGCCCAGGACGGTGAGCACCGAAAAAACTACCGATCTGGACCATTCTGCACCTGGTGAGGCTCCAACAGAAACACAGTGCGAGCCTGTATGTAATTTTAAATTTTCAAGTAGCCACATTAAATAATGGGTTTACACACATTAATCAAAAGACAGCGAATTGTAATTACTGATACTGAAATCGCTACCAGAATGCTTTTAAAATAAACTCATGCTATATTACTATAGAGTCTTCTTTTCCAAGTATTAAGTAACAAGGTTCTGTCGATCTGATGAAGCAGCGATGACTGTAAATGAGTTTGTAGCAGTTGTGGATACTGTTATCTCCATCATTTACACTCATCCCTATTTGCAATCAAGACTTCGTTTTGGGCACAGACAACGTCAGGTGAGGAAATACTTGCTAAGTTTCACTTATAAAGGTGTAATTTCTTCCTCCCCGAGTTCTTCCACCCGCCCGGGGTTAATAATCCCTGAATCAGAGACCCGCTGCCGCCGTCCTCCCCCGGGGTACCCACCCCTCCCCAGACCCTCCCGGGAAACCTCAGGCCGACCAGAGCCCTCTCTCCACCGGCCTACACCGGTCTCCTCAGCAGAGGCCTACACCTCCGACCCTTGCAGCGATCCTCGCAGCCCCTCTGGTCCGCCTTCGCTTGGCGCCCGGGCTCCTGAGAGGGTCAAACGAGAAACTCACTCCAGGAGTCCGGCCCAGTGAACACGCACCTCGGCCCCCGAGCCCGCGCCACGCCCGCCCCGCCTCGCGTCACGGCCAGTCCCGACCCCGCCACGCCGCACCGCGTCCCCAGCTCCGCGTCCCCAACGCGCTCTCCCAGGTGCGACCCGGCCGACTCGCGCACGCGCACTCCGCGTCGCGAACTCCCGGCGCAGCTTCGGGTCGCGTACTGAGGTCGGCGACGGGCCGGGGGACGTTGGCGGGGCGGGGTGCGTTCGGCGAGCGGCTAGTCGAGCCTAGCGGAGCGGCCCGCACTCTGCGCTCCATTGGCCGGGCCTGAACAGGCGAAAAGGACCGGCGCGGGCTCCGGGAGCTCCCGGCATCCTTCGGGCGGCGGCGGCGGCGACAGCGGCGGCAGCGGCTGCGAGGCGAGGCGAGGCTGCGGGGCGCCGTGTGCGGCTGAGCCGGCGGCGGGTAGAAGTGTGAGGGCGGCCGGGGACCTGAGCGGGAGCCGGGCCGGTGTGGCCGTCGCCGCCACCATGCAGGAAATCATCGCCAGCGTGGACCACATCAAGTTTGACTTGGAGATCGCCGTGGAGCAGCAGCTCGGGGCGCAGCCGCTGCCCTTCCCCGGCATGGACAGTGAGCGCGGGGTCGGGGCGGGCGGGCGAGGGCGCGACCCACTCAGCTCCGGGACCTCCCCCACTGGTTCCCGGACGCCTTCTCCCTCCGCCGGGGAGCTCCTCCCCCTCTGTCCTGGGACTCCTTTTCCCCCCGATCTTGGGACAACCCTCCCGTCGTTATTTTGACAAGGGAGCCCCCGTTCCCGGGGGCTTTTCTAACGCAGGCTTCAGAAAGGCAGGGCGACGTCGGGCAGTTAGAATAACTCTTGAAAGAAGGCGGGTATCCTGGGTTGGAAATCCTGCCCCCACTGGCACACACTCCCCAGCTACAGAGACGTACTAAGATAGCCCGTTTCCCCACCTCCAGCTCCACTTTGAGCGCCGTCTTCTTGCTTTCGTCAAAACTGGGCCGTTGGAGGAGTCTTGCTGCGGGAAGGACCCACCTCCCCGTCTCTGTAGGAGACCCCCTACAGAGACTCTTTCCTTCTGCAGTTCCCGGGCTGTCTCCCGTAACTACCTTGAGAAGACTCAGGTCCATTTTTCTCTTAGGACTCGCGCTCCTGGGAACCCATCCCTCAGTGTTTTTCTGGACCCCACCTTTGGGTCTTTCATCCACCCAGGCAGCTACTTAAGTTCCCTTCACTTCAGTCTCCCCCATCACACGGTGACTCCTGGCTTTCCCTGCCCCACCCCCCAACTCAGGTGGGATGTCTAGCACTTGACTTTTATTTATTTACTTTGGTCACTCCACCGGGCTTGCTAGGATCTTGGTCCCCCACCAGGGATTGAGCCCTGGCCGTGGCAGTGAAAGCGGGGAGTCCTAATCACTGGACCACCAGGGAATTCCTTGAGAGGTCTAGCACTTTAAGAGAAAGGAGCAGTTTCCATTCTCCTTTCCAGACGTACTTGAAATCTAATGCTATAACATTACATCTCAGAGGGCTCTTAAAGATCATTGAATTCAAGCCACAGATGGGCCAGCTGAGGCCTGGGGTTGGGGAAAGGACTTGCCAAAGACCACTGAGCTCCAGATGGAGCAGGTGAGCTCACCAGGGCTCTTGATCTTTCCATCTGCAGTTCCCGGGCTGTCTCCTGTAACTGCCAGAGGACATGGGCTTCAGGGCCCTGTTCTTCCGCCTGTCCCTGGGCTGCTCGAGTCTGCTTTGCAGCCTCATTCCCCTCAAGAGGCCACGCTTCCATGTGAGATAATGCTCACACCCCAGAGACATAATCCAAACAGCCTTACTTTACACTGTCTCCACTATACATGGCTTATAAACTGCTGCTCACATTCAGATACTCTTAAACATACTTGTCCACGCACGTGATCGCTTCCTACTTGTACATTCACTCACACATGTGGCCTTTTCCTGGGCCGATGGCACTAGCTGGAGGCCATCCTCCTCCATGCAGAGCAGCTCTCTCCCTCCCGCCCCACTCCAGCTTGGAAGCAGATACTTGACTCTGTGTGAGGGCAGGTGCAGAGGTGAGAACAAACCTGTTCTTAGAGAGGGTCCAGGACACACCTGGCCATAGGTACTGCCTCCGACTGGGGAAGCGCCCTCGGCGCTCGCACCGCCTGCCCAGCTTCACGGTCAGTGTGTTAGAGTCCAGGGAGGCCACGGCCCTTCCTCTCTCATCCCTACACCTCATTCTGTCTTTTTTTTTTTTTTTTTAAATATTATGTAGCTGTGTCGGGTCTAGTTGTGGCAAGCAGAATCCTCATTGCAGCTCTCACGCTCCAGAGCACGGGCCTAGTTGCTCTGGGGCATGTGGGATCTTAGTTTCCTGACCAGGGATCGAACCTTTGTCCCCGTATTGCAAGGTGGTGGATTCTTAACCACTGGACCACCAGGGAAGTCCCCATTCCCATCTGATGTGGAGTAGACATATCAGTTCTGTCCTGAAGGCAAACTCCTTTATGCTGTCTGCCTAAAACCTGACCCCCAGGACAGTGGACTTTAAGGAATGAAACAAACTTAACCTCTGTAAAGGATGAAGGCCCAGCAATACTCTTAAGTGGTACTTTTCTAATGTATTGATAAGACTTCTCAGACTTTCTTGAAATGCAAACAAATGACACCCCTGTGACTCCTACTACTGTAACCTTAAATCTGTCCTAGCAAAATCTGCCTGCTTCCAAGAAGCCAACAAGTCTCTTGCAAGTTAGCAAGCAGAGGCGTGCAAGTGGTCTTTAGAGATAGTGTCGGTGGGTTTCCTGAAATGCCCGCTGATAGAGAAAACTGAGACGCCACAGACGGTTTGTTCTGGTGGCCGTGGCAGGTGAAATCTCGGGCTCCTTGGGACAGCCCTGGACCCCACTGGCTTCTCAGTGCTCAGCTTTTATTCTCCTGCTCCCCTCACCTGAACCCACTGCATCTGTGGGAGCGGAAGTCCGTGCTCCTTTAATTATTCCATGTTGACGTTGCACACCAAAAGCAGTCCTGCTCTGGTATCTTCAGTGACGCTCTTCCCTCCAGAATAGCGTCTCCGAGGCACCCACCTCTTCTCTTGGGCAGGTTCTTCCTGAGAGTCCCCATTGGCTTGTTCTTCCTAGGAGATCATTCCATCCCTCTGCCCTCAGGTTAAAGAGCCCCTGAATCAGCCCTCTGGAAGGTCTGGGCAGGGAGTAATTAATCTCTGTGACCTTGTGCTCCGTCCTTCCTTCTCCCATCCACTTCTGACTCCTGGAAAGCATCTTGCTTATAGGAGGTCCTGGGTGTTACAGTGGGGAGCTTTTCTCCTTGCTCGACCGGGTTTCTGTTTCCTGTACTTTGACTCCTCTGTGGGTTAAAGGCCAGAAGGGTCCCCACCCCCGTGTTCAGATGTCACACCTCGCCCTGTTTGACACTTCTCATTCTTTGTCCAGAGTCAGGGGCTGCTGTCTGCGAATTCTTTTTGAAAGCTGCCTGTGGCAAAGGTAAGAGACCGACTCCCCATATCCCACTGAGGTGTCCTCCACCACCCTGTCCCTGGGCAGACCACAGGCTCTCGGATCCCTGGTTTGCCCTGCTTTCGGCAGACTCACAGTGTCCCTAGGTGTGTTTCCCCATCCCCAGTCTTTACTGCTCCTACAAATGTTGACATGTCTTCATATCACTAGAACTCTTCTTTAAATTAAGAAAAATGCCCCCCCTTCTCCCCACCTCCCTTAGGCTTCTTAAGTTTCTGTCTTACAGAAATATCTGTGATACCTCGACTGGATATTTTAGATTTTCCCAGTTACAATAAAATCCACAACTATTAAAACCTGAAGCGTGTGCTCACGTGCAGCCTGAAATCACACTGCCTTCTGCCAGGGCAGCTGCCACGTTCCAGGACACGCGGCCCGCGGGCGCACCGGGTCTTCACGCCCGTCTTCCCCGGCAGGGGGCATGTGCCCGTTCCGCCACATCAGTGGTGAGAAGACGGTGGTGTGCAAACACTGGCTGCGGGGGCTGTGCAAGAAGGGGGACCAGTGCGAGTTCCTGCACGAGTACGACATGACCAAGATGCCCGAGTGCTACTTCTACTCCAAGTTCGGTGAGGCGCGGGGCCGGCCCGCCAGCCCGGCTCCCCCGGGGTGGGGGTGGCCTGGGGAGCCCCCCTGAGGCTCCACAAGAACAAGAGTCGGGGTGTGAGCCGTTGCTCCGGCGCCCGTGGCGCCTGCCGACCTCAGTGGGCCCTTCAGTTGTGGGAACTTAGGGTGATTCTCTCATGACCCCCGCGTCTCTGTAGTGCTTCCGTTTTCTGAGCACTCGCGGGTACTTTGGGAGGTTAAGGCAGATCCGGGTCTCATGGTGGGCACAGGACCAGGGCAGCTGGCTGGGGGCCTTGTTTCTGCGCCAGTGAACCTTCTCCCTTAGTCAGCCGTTGCTGCCGGAGTGGTGACTAGAGGCCTTCTCTGTAGAAGTGTGATCCCAGGTAGGAGCTGGTCTGTCCTCAGTTCAGCTCAGTCGTGTCTGACTCTTTGCAACCCCGTGGACTGCAGCACGCCAGGCCTCCCTGTCCATCACCAACTCCCAGAGTTTACCCAAACTCATGTCCATTGAGCCAGTGATGCCATCCAATCATCTCAACCTCTGTCGTCTCCTTTCTCCTCCCACCTTCAATGTTTCCCAGCATCAGGGTCTTTTCCAATGAGTCAGCTCTTAGCATCAGGTGGCCAAAGTGTTAGAGTTTCGGTTTCAACATCAGTCCTTCCAATGAACACTCAGGACTGATCTCCTGAAAATACTCTTTAAGAATAGCCGGTGGGGGGCGCTGTCTTCTGGTGGCAGGAGGTCCTCCTCTTTTCATGAGAAACAGAGATTGCCTCCGTCTCTGCTCAAGGGACAGTGGCCTCCGCTGAGCTGAGTGAGCTGTGTGGAGAAGCCAGGGTGGTAGGGCCGGCTTAGGGCCTGGTGGAGCTGACGGAACTAGACTCCCGGTTCTACCCTGGGCAAGGCTGCCCAGGAAGAAGCCCTGTTGGTCAGGACGAGGCTGGGCTCTGGCCCCAGAACTGCTGGCCTCAGGCAGGGGGCCGGAAGCCTGCTGTGCACTGTTGTCTGAAGAGACTTAATTCTTTTAGCAGCCCGACAGGTATGCCTGCTGGCTTGTTAATGATAGTTGTAGCTTTTTTTGTAGAGGCAATATAAGCTGGTTTGATTCCTGGCGGGGGGAAGATCCCTTGGAGAAGGAAATGGCAACCCACTCCAGAATTCTTGCCTGGGAAATCCCATGGACAGAGGAGCCTGGCAGGCTACAGTCCACGGGGTCACAGAGAGTCGGACATGACTGAGAGACTAAACGGCAACCAGAGGGCCCCAGCTGTGAGTTCCCAAACCTTCCCTATTGTTGTCCTGAGAGGCAGTCCTCAGACCTTCTTCCTGTCCCAACATGAAGAGCGCATCAAAGCAGACCGGTAATTTCCTGCTGGTCTCAGCTGGTGCGTTTGCACATCTGGACCCCCCCACAATGCCCAGGACACCTCCTCTGGGTGAGGGGTGGAGCCAGGAGCTGTTTGACGAGTTTGATGAGGTGTGTCCTGTGCCCGTCTCTGTCAGTGTCTGTGACCCTTGAGGCAGCACAGACTGTGGGGGAAGGACCATCCCAGCCCAGGTACAGGCCAGGAGACTGAGGCTCCGAGACCCACTGCCCTGGGTCTCAGGGCTTGCTGGGCCGGGACAGGGCACCGGAACCCCCGGCCCTCCCTGCTGTCCTGCGGCCCGGGCCTCCGGAGAATCAGGGGTGGGTCTGGGTCCAGCTCCCCCAGGTGGATGCCTGTCTGGTCCCCGCAGGGGAGTGCAGCAACAAGGAGTGCCCCTTCCTGCACATCGACCCCGAGTCCAAGATCAAGGACTGCCCATGGTACGACCGCGGCTTCTGCAAGCATGGTAGGTGTGGGGTGGCGGGGCCCCCGGCCAGAGGCCTGTCCTCCCCGCCTCTGCCCACATCCTGCCCCTCCTACAAACATCGTGTTAGGCATTTGGGAGCTGGTGAGGCTTTGTCACACCCTCAAGTCCCTCCCCAGGCCAGGCGCCCCTGGAACGCATCCTCACCTGGATTTCTGACCAGGAGACTAGTGTTTGAGAAGCTGTGTGTCCTGCACGCCAGCCCTGCTGAACATGAGGCCGAGCCAGCATCTGAAGCCCTGTTTTTGCACTCTGACCCCCGGGCGGTGGTGTGGGCAGGGCTCTGACCTGCCAGTCAGAGGATGGTCTGAGTGGCCCTGTGCTCGGCTCTGCAGGCCCCCTGTGCAGGCACCGGCACACGCGGAGGGTCATCTGTGTCAATTACCTCGTGGGATTCTGCCCGGAGGGGCCCTCGTGTAAATTCATGCAGTGAGTACCAGGCCCTGTGCTCCCGTGTCTCTCCTGGGCCCACTTGGGCTTTGATCACTGGGCAGTGTCATCAATGGGTCTGGGGAGGGGTGGAAGGCGGGGAGGGGCCACTGCTGCTTCTGAGCCCAGACGTGGCTCTGCCTAAACCAAGGTTTGACCTTTACTGGGTCACAGTCCATCTTGGCCTCAGATAAAAACTCCGGTCCCTGTACTCCAGAAAAACTCAGACACACATGACCTCAAGCCAAGAACCTGTGCCCTCAAGGAAGGGAACTTCAGTTTCCAGCAGGGCCTCCTGCATGAAGACACTGAGCTCAGGCTTCCCTGGACAGGGGTTCACAAACCCTCGTGTGAAAGAATGTCCCCATTTCACACATGGGAACACGGAGGTTCCGAGCCCCGCCACTGGCCAGGGGCAGGTGGGGACGGGTGGGGGCGCTTGGTCTGAGGCAGGTCTGTGGCCTCTAGAGCCCAGTCCTCCTGCCAGCAGGGCCCAGTGCCCCTCCCCTGGGCCTCAGTGCCCATCTGTCACTTTGGGTGGTTGTGGGTGGCGGCACTGGGACCCAGAGTAGTGTCAGCCCACCCCCACCCCTTGCTGCCTCCATCCACACTGCTGACACCCACATGGCAGCCGTGTCCTGCTCGCTGCCACGTGGTGGGCAGGTGACTGGTGCTGCTGACTTGGTCCCCCTCCTGAGATGCAAGCCCGGCAGCCTACAGGTGACCCAGGGGTTCCTCTATATGGGCAGGGGAGTGGGGGGGCATGTCCACCAGGACTCTGTGGGCAGAGGTCTAACGCTGTCCCTGCAGCACAGGGTATGTGCCGGGAGGGCCTCTGTGCCCGCCAGCCCTGTTTCCTTCCTCTCTCTTAGCACCGCTCACCGGGGCTCACAGCTAGGTGTAGGCAGAGCTGGGTCTGAGTCCAGACACCTCAGATCCGTCCCGAGGCCCGGCGGAGCTGAGTGCCAGCCCCCGCCCTCCGTCCAGGTAGCTCGTTGGCCCTGGGCTCGGCGAGAGGCCAGCTGGGATTTTTCTGGGGCCAGAACTTGGGAGCCCCGCCCGCCTGGCTCCTCTCTCACCTCCTCTTCTCCTCTCGTGACCAGCCCTCGATTTGAACTGCCGATGGGAACCACCGAGCAGCCCCCACTGCCGCAGCAGACGCAGCCACCCACGAAGGTACCGTGCCCTGGGCCCGCGGTGCTGCAGGGCCTGGCAGCGCACTCACTGCCTGCCCCAGTGCAGGGTCTGTCTGAGAGCTGGCGGGAGACCGCGAGAGGAGGGTGGGGGCGGGGGCCGGAGCGGAGGGGAGTCACCTGCGTTCCAGCAGAAGCTCCAAGGGGGACAGAGCGGCCGGCACCTTCTCGTGGTGGAGGGCGGCCTGCTGCAGCCAGACGCCTGCTGGGCTCCTCTGCCTGTCTCGCCTGCGGGCCTGGGAGCGTCCTGGGCGCCCCATGTCTGCTGCGCTGGCTGCAGGCCCTTCCCTCCACAACGGGACTCGCCTGAGGGGCCCGGCAGGGCGGGAGCAGACCTGGGAGCAGAAGCGAGGCTGCCTGGTTCTCTGGCCGGGCCCGACCGTGGGAAGGGATGCTGGGCACAGAGGCTGAGGGACCAGATGGCTCCAGTCTCCTAGGTGAGGGGGCCCCACTCCCACCCCGCAGCGGGCCATTCCCCTCAAGCAAAGGAGAGGGAACTGCCCTGAACGCATGGGACTCTGCGGCAGTGCCCCCCAAACCAAGGGCACTTTGGGTTTGGTTACGGACGGTGGGCGGGTCCCAGAGGAAGGCCGGGCGGGTGTCCCCGGCAGGGTCTCAGCAGGCTGATGAGCTGCCCGCTGGTTGTGAAGCCTCACCTCTCACCTGGTTGGACTCTCAGCCCGCTGTCCAGGCCCAGCCTGGCCCTCCATCTGTGCTGGAGGTCGAGCAGCTGGGAGGGGATGCGGCCACCCTCACCACCCTGACCCCCACCCTCCCGCGGGTGTGGGATAAACTAGCAGAGCTGGGCGTTCCCAGTTCCCAGCTCAGGGCTCCTGCGATGATGGGCCCAGAGGCAGGGTCCCACCGGGTTGGGCAGTGGCCATGCTGTCCAGGCCCTGCCGAGGCGCCCCGTCCCCCTTGCTCCCTAGCGGAGGGCCCTCTCAGCCCCTAGACCGCAGGTCAGCGTGTCAGCCTCCGACTCTTTTCTGTGACTGTTGCCCGCCGTGTAGGCTCTAAACAGCTGGCTGAACCAAGCGTTCATCCTGACCTGAAGCTAGAACCTCACAAACAAAAGTAAGGCCTGCTCATGCCCTCGCCCCGCCGCCCCGGAGGCCACCTGTCTCTCTGGTGTTTTGTTTCCACTTTTATTTTTCGTTTCTGTGTGTCTGCATGGTGTTTTCGGGCAGCGGCTCCTGCCATCGTCACCAGGCGTTTCTCTCCCGCCTGCTCTCCTGAGCGGGGCCGCCGCGAAAGCCCTTCTTCGCTGGCCACGGCCACGGTCGTGCGGGAGAAGGCCCGCCCTCTTTTTTCCTCTCCCCATCGGTAGTCTGCCTGCACGTGTTTTCCGCAGTAAAACCGTGTTGTGTAACTCTTTCCAGCAAAGTAACAATCCGCCATTACAAAGGTCGTCCTCCTTGATCCAGTTAACGAGTCAGAACTCTTCTCCCAACCAGCAGAGAACTCCGCAGGTCATCGGGGTCATGCAGAGTCAAAACAGCAGCGCGGGCAGCCGAGGACCCCGGCCGCTGGAGCAGGTCACATGCTACAAGGTGAGTCCCGGGGCCGGCGGGGGCGTCTTCCACAGGCCACGGCCATCCCCTCCTTCCCCATAGAGTTAGCTCATGTTGAAGAACGAAGACATCTTTGTTTTTGCTAATTGGAAGAGAAAAACGGGGCCACTCCGGTGAGCTAGACCATGCCACTTCCACGACACACTAAGGCCAGGTTAACAACTAAACATCTGCTGTTGAATGAACGGATTGCGCACGCAAGAAAGGGATGGCAGCCTTCCAGAGCCCAGGAACGGAGTGAGCCCTGAACTCTGGGGGAGGCGGGGTCCTCACACCCCACACGGCACCCCCGAGGGAAAGGGACAGAGCTTTAGATCTGCCTGGTGAGGAATCAGATTAGGACACACACACGCAAAATGGGATGTTCAGGGAAAGGGCGCGCTTTTAAAAAACACTTACTAGAAAACTGGTCTCACTCTTGGCTCTGGGTGGAAAGTGGGGGAGGAAAGTCCTTTCAGAGTTGGTCGTCACTGGTGGGCAAGCCCTTCCTCCTTGAGTTTGAGCCTTGGTGAGGGCCAAAAAGCCACAGGCTGAGTTTTCTAATCTAAAACAGCCCCCTGGTAACGTAGCTTCGAGATATTTATTCTCAACCCAGCCCACACAGAATTCCCACAATGAGGTTTCCCTAGAAGAGAGCTGGTGACTAAGAAGTATAGAAGGAAACCAGCACCTGCGAGTGAGCGAGCAGGGACGACCAGCAGAACTAGGTTCACAGAGGCTTCAGATCATCTGGGGGGTCAGATGGAGTACGGAATTAGTGCAGGTTTCTTGTGAAGACTTCTAGAGGACGCAGAAGTGTGGGGGCGCAGTGGGTGCTGTCCTTCATCCCCGCCCTTCCTGAGGGCAGCCACTGTGCTCGGCCATTCGCCCGCCACGCTCCGTCTGCTGTGCCCTCTGCACTCGCAGTGCCTACAGGGGCTCCACTCAGAGACGTGCTCTTCTGAACTTACTCACACAAGGACAAGACGGATTTTAATGTAAATAGGGCCCTTGGGTGGAGTGTCCTCTGATCCCTTTTACCTTACGTTCTGAGTCTGTGTCAGGATAAGTTACTCCAGTGTATTTCACTGGCTGCATAATTTTATCAGTTCTCTGTGGGTAGTTATAGTTTTTGCTACTAAAAACAGCGCTGCGCCTGACAGACATTGGTGAGCTCTTGTCTGGTGTCTGGAGCACCCACAAGTAGAAGGGTCGAGTCAAAAACTATATGCTTATATTGTCCCCAGAACTTGCCTTCAGGAAGGGCTGAGCCACTATGGCCGTCACTCACTGAGCACCTCCTCTGCTGTCGCTCCTTCCCAGGAGGGGTCTCTGTTCTGAGGGAGGGCAAGGCAGGTGCCCAGACACCAAAGTTAGGAGTGCCCACGTGTGTAGGGAAGGCCTCACAAATTTATGAGCCTGAGCCCTGACCAGTGAGGAGAATGTGGAAAGGGGGCTGTGGAAGCAGGTGAGTGGAGGGGGGGGGGGGGAGTTGTCAGATGGCTTCCAACCAGGCAGTTCTCAAGTACAGCGAGGAGCCTTGGGCGTCCTGGGTCAGCTGTGCTGTCACCTCGCCCCTCCAGGACTCATCAGCAGGGCCTCTGAAGAGCCAGCTTCCGTAGAAAGACGGGGCTAGGGGACGAACCTAACCACCCCTTCCTGCCGCGGGCACAGTTGATATTAAAGCCACCTCGGGAATCCTGGAGGCCAGTAGACATGCCAGGTGCTATAAGCGGAGGTACTCAGTCCCTCCCTCTGCTTACGATGTCTACCAAAGGCCCAGCTGGTGGCTGTATGGGCCACTTGTGCACACAATGTACACCTGCAGGTCAGACAGGCGTGAGAACCTGGGGACTGTGGGGTCAGGGGATAGAACAAGCCAAAGCCCCGAGTTCGACTGAGGAAGTAAGGACTGAGAGAGCTGGTGTAGGGTGGGTGCCCCTACCTGTCTCCCAACCCCTTGTTCAGTGGTTGAGGCTGCCTTTTCCTTCCTTATAATCTCCTTCTGCCCTCTGAGGAGTAACGAGAATGAAGAGAAACTAGGGAAGGGTCTGGATCATCAGCAGGGACAGGAAGCCAGGGTCAGTGCTAGGTTTTTGAGGAGATTCTACCAGATCTGGTGATCCAAGTCTAACCAGTTTTCCCGTCTCTCTGATCCCATGAGCAAACTTGGCCCAGGGGTAGCTTAGGCAAGTACGCAGGAGGGAGAGCCCTTTGGGTGCAGCCCACCCTCTGTCCTCGCAGTGAGTCCCTGAGTTGGGGGAGGAGCCTGGGGGCTTCTCCCACGTTGCCGCCTCCCTGTCCCTGGGGAGTCCCAGAACTGTGCCTCAGAGGTAAGTGACTGGCCAGTGCAGAGGGGCTCAGTCCCTGCTCAGGCAGGGTGCTCTGGTGCTGTGGGCTTTTCTTCTGAACCCGAACACCAGAGGCTGCCATGGCTATGTACTTTCTTATACCTGTGGTTCCTGGGCCACTTGACCTTCTGGAACTCCCTTTCCACCTGAATGAGTCAGTATACCCCGGAATTTCAGCGTCCCTGTCCCCAGCCTGGGGCTTGGTGGGTGCTGCCTCAGTTGAGAACTGCATCTGAAACGATGTTTCTGTTTGTTCCCTCCCTCCCTGCTGTTCCCAGTGTGGTGAAAAAGGACACTATGCCAACAGATGTACCAAAGGGCACTTGGCCTTTCTCAGCGGACAGTGACAGCAGCTGGACCCAGCTCAGAGCAGCCTGGGGGGCCCCGTGCTGGGGGCCGCCCTGGGCCATTCCTGGGAGTGTGTGTTTAACTGTTTCACACCAGCGCTGGTGCGGCTCTGGCTGGAGCTGGTAGGCAGGCACGCTGGGGTTTATTCTTACGGGCTACGTCTTGTCAGTATCCCTATTTTGCTGTAATGTCTTTTTTAAAAGGGGGACACGTGTTCCAGTCTGGCCCCTTGGGTTGGCATCATGTTTGTCGAGCTATCAAAGCTGCACACCACCCTCAGGAGGGAGGAAGCTGTGGGAAAGGGCTTGTGCTTACAGCAGTTGTGTATGGAGGGCAGCCCTTCCCCTTGGGCCTCCTTAAACACTGGGGGCTGGTGGACCGTTTGAAGCTGCAGCTGGGTCACGCCTGCTTCCTCCCTGTCCTGCTGCATCAGAGGCTGTATCTGTTGGTGGGATTTGAACAAGGTGGCCCTTCAGGGCAAGCTCAAGTGTGCTTGCCACCTCAGCCGGGTCCTGCTCCCTGGTGGCCGTGGCTGAGGAAAGGTGCAGGGCCAAGGCTGTCACGTGTGATGGCCTTTTTCTTCTGGCCGTATCTGCCTGACGGTGTTTAAGGTATACCTTAAGCTGGAGCTGCCACCAGCCTTTCCACAGACACGCAGTTCACCTGTGCACCTACCTCCCATGCCATCAAGCATCTGTACTGTCACACACCTTGGGCCCAGAGGAGAGGCCTGTCTCTGAGCCTGGAAATGTGAAGCTGGCACCTGCAACCTGCAGGGCAAATGGGCCTATTTGAGTTTAATTACAGGAACCATTTTTATGAAGTTGATTAAAGCTTGTTTTGTAAGCTGTGTTTCATTACGTCAGGACTCCATGACAAGAAGGTTCTTGCTGCCGGCTGCATAAGCTTTGACGGTGCTCCCTTTTCCCCTTTTAGTGAAAGTAATCTCACGACAGGAAGTGACGCTGGGGCCTCGGGGTGGCATCCTGGAAGCCTAGTCATGGACACAGTTGCCTGGCAGGTGTCCGTCATCTCAGATGTCGGGAGACTGGTTCTTTCCACTTCATATCTTGCAGGAGGTAATCAGCCACAGCATCTCCACCCTTCACACTCCACGCGTGTGTATGCTCACTACACACCCCTTAGGAAGAAAGGTTCTGACCTTGATGCCACTTTACCTCTGGTGGAGTGTAAGGAAGAGGCTGCTGGACACAGCAGCCTGAGCTCCTGTCGGGACTTCTGCTTTCCCTTCCCACCGGTGTCATCCCGCTGACCTTCCTGCAAGTGAGGCTTACTCAGCAAGACCAGACGAGCCCACGCACCTGGTCCCCTGAGACCCCAATAGCCCAGGATGGTGCAGGAAGATGGGGGAGGGGAGAACATTCTTAGGAACTAGGGCATCTGCCTTATACTGTGAGTCTGTCAGCTGACAAAAGACCAAAAGTGAGGCAGAGAGAAGGAAAACACCTTAGCACTGTTGATGGGGCACTAGGTGACCTCCGGGACACTGGGGCAAGATCCTGAAGCTCAAGGTTCGCAGTCCCTTCTGGAAGCGGTAGAAGCACCCCACCCCAGCTCGTGCAGCAGGAGCTACAGGGCAGGCAGTTGGCTGAGCCAGCGAGGCAGTCCAAGTACCAGTCATTTTTTATTGGATGTTAATTCTCCATTAGGATGTAAAAGGATTCAGGGGTGCCGGCAAAGGTGATGGTCAGGAATGCAGAGTGCGCCCTCTTCAGTGGTACTTGCGGAGCCGCTCGTGTTCTGGAGTCAGAAAGGCAAAATGGTAGAGAGTTCTTCACAGGTGTGGAGAAAGCACAGGGCGACAGGGAGGGCAGCGGGCCAAAACCGTGAAGCCCTCCTGAAAACTTTCAGGAGATGCCCCACAGCCTGCTTGTGGAATCAGGAGCTCATCTGGCCCCTGAAGGCATTCCCGCTCAGAAAAACCACCCACGCGCCCACCCTCAGGGCCAGCACTGCTCAGGATGCCCCAGGCTGGCAGGGAGCTGGACAATGGCGCACATTGTCCATGGAGCCCGGTCAGTGGCCACTGCTGACACTTCCTGGCCTCTCCAACAGATAAGACTCCTCTCAGATCTCAGAATGGGAGACGCCATGCTTTGCAGAGCCCACAGATAGCGGACTGCAGCCTGCAACCCACTGCCCTCTTCACACTGGCTGCTAGGAAGATGAAGCCAAACTTCCCACCAACCTGTGGCAGAGCCTGCAGTATCTGACAGAATGCTGCCTAAATGCTTTCACCTCACGTTCATCTTACTTTTCCTTTCTCTTTGCCACAGTTTTCTACCTTAAAACATACCATATTCTGGTAGGTCCCTCCAATTCTTCAGCTGTCTGTGGGGTGACTTCTAAATGAGACGGTGAACCAATCCCACCCTGTCAGGGGAGACCCCACCAGAGGCAAAGCAATCCAGAAGACACTCACTGAGCTCCTTATAAGAGCGGCAGTAGTTTAAAAACACGTAGGCCGCCAGCACCATCGAGAGCCCCGCGATGCTCCCTTTCTTCACGTTCACGTACTTGTTGTAATACCGATAGTAACCTGTGAACGGGGGAGGCCACGCCTCTGAGGACACATTCTAACGGGAGAGGGCAAAGCTGAGGACAGGCCTCAGTGCAGGAGCAAAGAGCATGCAAAAGACAGCAGAGGGTGGTCAGCATTAGAAAGGAAAACAGAATGAGCCTCCCCCCGCCCTGCCCCCCGGGGGGCTGGCGACCACACAGGTCCCATGACGTGATGACACAGGACTGATCTGCCTGGTCACGCACTGTGACCTGAAAGGCAGACCACTTCAAATGTCCATCCTGGAAGGCCGGGCTCGCAGGGAGGCGAGCATCGCAGACTAGCATCCCCTGTGCTTCTAGCTCATTTTCCTCTTAAGGCTTAATGACATTTCTTTAACACAGAGGCAGTGGTACACATTCCAGACAAGAGAAAACATATCCTTATCTGAAATATTTACAAGCCAGCCTTTCACAGGACCCATCAAATGCGGAAATTCGAGGCCTAACAATCTGATTCTGTCCTCTACATAACTTATAGGTCTAAAACTGGCCAAGTTAACTCAGGGCAAAAAAAAAGACCTGAAGACCCAGAGGCCTGCTCTTATTTACACATGCCCATAAGGCTCTGACCTCTTTGAAATGCTCCAGCGATGCCTGAAGGGGTGAAATCCCGCATCAGTATCCAGCTTGGCAACTCCCCTAGTTTGACTTCCAGGAGCTTCTTCTCCTTCAGTGGTACTGAAAAGGACAACACAAAAACACACCCAGTGAAAGGGTCTCCCGGGAACACAAACAGCATCTGTCTGTGTCACGTCAACCACTCAATAATGATGCATTCAGTAACATCACTAAACAGAGGCTGCACATAAGTAATACTACAGGTAAACATATCACACCAAATACATTATCTTAAGCTAGAGTCTATATATCGCAGAACAAGATCCTGAATAACAGCCTGCTAGGAATAACTATAAAGAGAGAACTAAGGGCCATGAAGAAGAGATAAAAGTGGAGGATGGATGCCTTTATTTTATGAGGAAGAGTGGGGAAAACTGACTCAGAGAAGCTGGCGAATCCTGAACAAAGGCAGAGAGCCTGCAGGCCGTGGGGGCACAACTCGACCTCAGGTCTGGTTCCCATGCTCCTGAAGCCAATCTGACTCCTACCTCAAGCATCCCACCTCAGACCACAGACGTCAAATGACTTAGTAAAAGCCATTCCCGAGGCCCCATGGGCCCCAGATCATTTCCCAATGAGAATCTGGACACAGGAAGGGCTCTTGTTTTAGGCCATACTGTATTCATATCTGGGCTTAAGAGTAAAACAGGAAAGTGGCCAGGGAGAGGCTGGCCCTGTGAATGCTCATAAAAGGAGGGAATGGCCTCTCCGCTGTCCTCTTCCCAGACGTCAACTTTAAAACATTGTTTGACAGGCGCACTCTTCAGAGCAAGGAGTCAAGGGCGCTGCTGCTTCTTAAAGATGACCAAGAGGAGCTGGATTTCACCATTCCAAGGTTTCTTCTCCATTTTCAGGATCTAAGGAAAGGCTTGGGCTCCTTAAGAACTAACCTTGAGAGTTCACTGGGAGAGAATCCCACCGTGAACTCTTATCAAGGGCAAGGGCCATCATCAGGCTTAATGGCACATTCACACAAACTATGAAAACATTCACATTATCTTGCATTCTCGTTCAGGGGCTGACAAGTGCCTTGGCACATCACGGGAGAAAAAAGCCAACCATTAATTTTTCTTCATATTCATGTCTCTGTGGTAATGGTTTAGTCACTCAGTTGTGTCTCTCTCTTTGCAACCCCATGGAGAGTAGCTCCAAGAGTTATGTATCTGTACTATGAAGAAAAGAGCATTTCTGTAACCAAAACCAAGAAATGTATAAACACAGAAACACACACACACACACACACACACACACACACACATTAGCCTTAAGGAGAGCCAAGTACAGCACCATCACAAAACTCCAAGAGACCATCAGATTCATCAGAGATGCATGTACACTCCCTCACTCCAAGAGTTTCTCTCTCTGCAGAACACAAAGGCCTTAGTCCTTGGCTGCATACTGGCTCTCCCCCAACACTCCTCTGCAGTGGCTGGTTCATACCAGTAGAGCGTGGTGATGAACAGAGCAGACTCTACCATCAAGTATCCTGGGTTTAGTGCCACTTTGAAGCTGTGTGCCCTCAGGCAAGTTACTGCCCTCTTTGTGCCTCAGTTTCCTCTTCTGTAAAATAAAGTAGAAATAGTACCTACCTTGCTACTAAGCTCCAGGTACTATGTAAATAGGAATTATTATTATCTGTCTCCCTGACTGACTGTGAGCTATCTGAAGGTGGGAGTTCCCCACACATAGTTCCTGGTCATGACAGAATTTCACTGAAGGTTAAGAAAGGACCACAGGTTCTTGGGAGGGCAGGTGACTACCTGACTTGATTTTATGACTTCAAAAAGCATACTGTCCATCTATACGGAGGGACACGGAGAGACACAAGTGTCTTCTGTGTGCTAAATCCAACCAGAGAGTGAAAGGTTTTGTTTTGCAGGTCACACAAGGTCTCTGTAACATAGTCTTAAAAAAAAAGAAAAAACAAAAAACAACTATTCATGCACACATGCCACACTGCAAGTCAGGCAAGATCTTAGTTCCCTGACCAGGAGTGGAACACAAACCCCACCCCTTCCCCACAGTGGCAGCACACAGCCTTAACCACTGGACCACCAGGGAAGTCCCTGAACAAATATTTTTTTAAAAACATAAAAACTATTCTTCGTTCACAGATCATACAAAAAATAGGCCACAGGAAATCCAGCCGAGTGGCCACTCTATCAACCCAGATCTCATCTATCACTCTTGGTACTCCCATCACTTTATCTGATACTGAATTCGTGGCTTTATGCTCTGGTGACAGATTATCACCTAAAAGCTCATCAGTACATGAACTCCAATTCCTTCACCTGGGTAACACCGACGGGTCAGATGTGACATGACCTTACCCAAAGGTCACGCAGGGAAAGCTGGATGACAGCACTCAACAGTGGCCCAGGCAGTGTTCCGAGCACCTTACAAACTTCAGGTGTTTAACCCTTAGTTCACAGTGCTCTCCACAACTCTCTGCTACAATAAGAAACCAAGACTCAAGGTTTCCTTTTCACACGCTGTCCTGTTTACACAACACAACCACCCTGGATATATATTCTCATGCCCGTTCTTACAGATGAAAAAAAGCATCGTTATCATCTTTTTTGACCCCCCTTTACACGTCTCCAGGCTGAGATTTAAGAATATAGAAACTGAGGGAAGAGACAGACCCGTGAATCAGAATTCTGCCATTATCATGCAGTGTGACCACAGGCAAGCCATACCGCATCTCTGACCCGTTACTTTCCTCACCTTTAAAATGGGATCAAAAATAAATAAATAAAATAAAATGGGATCAACGTTCCCGGCACTGACCTCCTGACAAGGTTACTGTGAGGATCCAGAGCTAAAATACGGTGGTTTCAGTATTTCTTAAAAAGTCAAAGTGGACAGTCTGTTAAAGTGTAGAGATTATACACGCATATCATCGAAAAGGCTGATGGTCATACGGTCACTTGTGTGATTAAAAGCTCAGTTTACCACAAGACCCCAGAAGCCTAGGCTTGAATCCCAGCTCAGCCCACTCACCCCCAGTGACCTTGAATAGGTCACTTCACCTCTCTAAGCCTATTCCACACACTCAAGCGTCGACCCTTCCGTGGTGTCAGGCTCTGTCCCAGCATAGCTCCTCTGGGAACTGAATTTGAGCTTCCGCTTAACACTGAGGGCTCAGGTGCAAAGAAACTGCCAGAGCATGGATAAGAGTGCCATTCCTCAGCGAGGAGAGGAGGGTGGTCCGAGGCGCGCATTCCCAGGCCCCGAGGCGCGTCGCTGGGATGCCGTCGCCCTCCCCGCCGCAGCCGAGCGGCGCCCGCTCTGGGCAGCCAGGAGGCACCGCTGGGCGAGACGAGGAGGGTCGGGCGGCGCTGGACCCTGAACAGAGGGTCCGGCAGGCCTCAAGTGAGGGCGCGGCGAAGGTCCTGAGCGAAAGGGAGGCGGCTCCTGCACTCTGTCCCTCTCTTCCCTGTGCAACTCTGGTCACTGGGCCCCAAACCCCGACTCCTGGCTCCACCCGAATAGCCCTAAATGGACCCGGAGACTCACCGACTGACGCCATCTTGGAGTCCTGGCTGTCCGCTCGGCCGGGCCGCGCAAGGACTGCTGGGTAGGGAGCATGCCCTCTGGGGACCAGAAGCAGAGGCTCACGGGAAGCAGGTCGAGACTGGGAGGAGGCTGGGCTTGCAAGTGCGCCATGAGTCGAAGGGCGAAGTAACGAAGGCAAAGCCCACCGACCCCGCAGTGGGGAAGCCGGGCGGGAAGCGGGCGCTGGTGACGGGGTGGGAGTGGAAGTGATAAGGCTCACCTTGGGCTTCCAGCCCCAGGAGGAGATTGGAAAGGACCAAAAAAGGGGGGTTGGAGGAATAGGGGGGTTGGAGGAATAGGGGAAGAGCATCTTAGCTTTCTTGTTCTGTCGCCTTAAATTTGTTGTGAAGGATGACAGGGGCATATTAAGATCTTTGTCCCAACTGTGCTTGATGGGAGATTCAAGGAATCCCCGGTTACCAGGAAAAGTCGGTGTCCAGGCTTAGATTCCAAATACGTTTGATTACCTCATAGCTGAGTCGGTAAAGAATCTGCCTGCAATGAAGGAGACTCGGGTTTGAGTCCTGGGTCGGGAAGATCGCCTGGAGGAGAATCCCATGGACAGAGGAGCCTGGTGGGCTACAGTCCAAGTGGTCGCAAGAGTGGGACACGACTGAGTGACTTTCACTTTACTTAGGTTTGATTCCAGAGTAACTATGTGTCCACCCTCTGGGACTGCACCCTAAGGTCGGAAATAAGCAATACTCTCAGATCAGATCAGTTGCTCAGTCGTGTCCGACTCTTTGCAACCCCATGAATCGCAGCACGCCAGGTCTCCCTGTCCATCACCAACTCCTGGAATTCACCCAGACTCACGTCCATCGAGTCAGTGATGCCATCCAGCCATCTCATCCTCTGTCATCCCCTTCTCCTCTTGCCCCCAATCCCTCCCAGCATCAGAGTCTTTTCCAATGAGTCAACTCTTCTCATGAGGTGGTCAAAGTACTGGAGTTTCAGCTTTAGCATCATTCCTTCCAAAGAAATCCCAGGGCTGATCTCCTTCAGAATGGACTGGTTGGATCTCCTTGCAGTCCAAGGGACTCTCAAGAGTCTTCTCCAACACCACAGTTCAAAAGCATCAATTCTTCGGCACTCAGCCTTCTTCACAGTCCAACCCTAGGGATACACAACTCCTTCTTTCTGCCCCTTCTCCAGGGGCAATGATGATGCCTCACCACCATCTTGTTCTTTCTGGAAAGGTGGCGATAACCCTTTCTGGTTAAGAAATTCTGACTTGGGCAAGATGCTTCAGTGGCCTGAATCCTAGTTTTCTTCTCTGTAAAATAGGGATATAATGCTTACCTGGCACCATTGTAGGATTTAAATTAAACAATGTGTGTCAAAATAAAAATAAGAACTGAGTGGATAGGAGGCATTGGACCAGGGAAATGATAGCTTCCTCAGGAAAGTGACTTGGGAGGAGTTGACTATCAAACTCATTTTTATCATTCACTTATTCATTCACCAAATGTGTATTGCTATGTATTGAGCACTAGAGACACTGAAGTCAGACATGGAACTTCTCCCGTGGTCCAGTGGCTAAGACTTGGAGCTCCCAATGCAGGGGGCAGAGCACAGAAGATTTTAAGGATTTTAAAATATTCTTTATGCTGTTATAATGATGGATATATGCCATGATACGCTTGTCCCAAACCCATAGAATATACATTGAGTGAACTCGAAGATAAACTGTGTACTTTAGGTGATCATGATGTGTTGGTGTAGATGCATTCTTCATAGAAAATGTAATAGTCTGCTGAGTGGTGTTGAGAATCAGGGACGCTATGCATGTAGGGTGGGCAGGAAGTATTTGAAAAATCTCTGTACTCCACTCTCAGTTTTGTTGCAAACCTAAAGCTGCTCTAAAAAATGGCTTTAAAAAGATGCATCACTCATAGCCTGTGCTCTGGGACAACCCAGAGGGATGGGGTGAGGAGGGAGGTGGGTGGGGTGTCCAGGATGGGGGGACACATGTACACCCCTGGCTGATTCATGTCAATGTATGGCAAAAAACACGATATTGTGAAGTAATTAGTCTTCAATTAAAATAATTAATTTAAAAAGGATGCATCAAGTGCCAGCCACAAGGTTATAGCTTGTAGCATCTCCCTAGAAAGAACTTGAGCTGCAACATAGAAGCCATGGTTTTCTTCCTGAGTTCAGTTCAGTTCAGTTCAGTCGCTCAGTCGTGTCCGACTCTTTGCGACCCCATGAATCACAGCACACCAGGCTTCCCTGTCCATCACCAATTCCCGGAGTTCATTTTCTGGTACTTATTTTTTTTATACAACTTCACCTCCTTTGATCGTCATTACTCATTTTCACCCCATTCTTTGTTATGGAAGGAGTCTTTTGCATGTTTCTCCTCCAAAAATGATTTTTTTCTTCTTTGACTTCCATTAACATTCCATTAATATTGTAAAGACCTCTTGCAATTCATGGATGTATTTTGAACTAAATGCTAGTTCCAGTGTTCAGTTTTAATTGGTGTCTTCTCGTCTTGAGAGGTAAGTTCCTAAGAATAAACTAGAGTCCTGGAAAATTTCAAGTTCAAATTCTGGCACAGAACGGAATCACCCCTCACCCTACCCTACCATAGCCATTAGCCTTTGAGTCCATCTTACCATGTTTCCTTAACAGAAAAATCTTCACTTTCCACACCTCTAAACCTGGGGCTCTTTTCTTTTTTTTTTTTTTTTTTTAATTTGAGAGTTGAATAACATTTATTTTGGTTTTCAAATAATCACAAACCGTGTCAATATAAACAAAGATATATTGCTAATAATTGTACATTTATAAATACCAACCCTTCCTTGTGATCCATAATAACATATCAGTTTTCTATCTGTTTTAACTATGGATTATTGCCTACAATACTTCTCCTGAAGAGGAACTTCAAAAAACAGGATTGATGAAATGCTTTCTATTGTGCAGGCTTCCCTAATAGCTCAGTTGGTAAAGATCCGCCTCCCACTCCAGTATTCTGGCCTGGAGAACTCCATGCACAGTCCATGGGGTTGCAAAAAGTTGGACACGACTGGGGCTCTTTTCTAAGCCATGCCCTTAAGTTTTAATGATTCTTAGCCAACACTAAATCCAACAGACTGCCTCTCTGCGCCTGTGAAAACTGTCTCTAGACATTCATAAGACGTAGTTTCTCATTCTCTATTCTAATCTCCCTCTGTGACCTGCATTTCCTTCAGTCACAGTTATCTACAATACTGGATGGCTTTTTTTTTTTTTCAACATGGCACAGTATCACTTGATATAAAATGATTGCATGAAACAATACACATTTGCAAAAACTATAGACACACAGAGAATGACTGTCACATTCAGGATGGCTTTAAAGCTGTCTTTTGTTCATTTAATCTCAAACATTATTCTCCAATTTTTCAGAAGTCTTCATTGGGACACCTTACTTTTCAGGAACACCAAGGCATCGGATACACACCTCATTTCTCAACCCTACACCTGAAGCCCCAGTCCCAGCCCGGCTTCCAGCACTCAGCAGCTCCCTCTGGTGGCCTCAGATGTATATGCACAGGAGCCCAGGATCTGCAGTTGTTACCACGACCTCAAGCCTGGTACTGAGCCAGGCTGGACCCGGGAGATGTGAGCGCCGAATGCAGCAGCCCCAGCCCTAGACAGAGATGGGGAACAAGGTGGAGGAGGGGACAGTGGGCGCAGGAAGCCCAAGACCTGAGTTTGTGCCTGTAAGATGAGTTGGGGCTTGGGGTAAGGGCAGATTCCTCAGCAGGGTCACCTTTACAGAGCTTCTGGAAGGGATCAGCAGAAGGCACAGAGCCAGAGACCCGTATCTCTGCGTCCAGACCCTCTCTGTTTAGTATCTGGCCTGCACCTGGGCTTTTATCGTTGTCCCCCCCAAATCTGCCCAGTCGGAGGTCATGGCTTCCAGAGCATCACAGTGGGAGTCTGGTCCCCATCTCCCATCTTGACATGGGTTGAAGGCCCTCCAGAACCGCCCCATCCTTGTCCCTGTCCCAGGCCCTGTTCTGCCACATCCTGCCCCTTGCAGCTTCTGCCTCAGTCCCCTGGTCCTGCCTGTTCTCTCTCCAGTCCTGTCATCTCTCACAGAACCAGGAGATGCCTCAGTTACCAGAGAAATTGCAGCAGCTCAGAGACAGCGACTTGCAACTATCATGTCTGGTCAAAGAGGGGAAACACCCCCAGGAAACCCAGGGTCCCCAGGGCCATGCTTCCTCCCAGCACTGGCTGATTTTGAGGGAGAACAGGGCACATGGTCGAGCCTGAGCAGGGAAGCCAAGCAGAAGCACTTCCTAGAGTCACCCTTAGGAGACCTGGGAGACTGCCTCTTCCATCTGCGTCCAGGACCCTGACTCCACTGGCAGTTTCCATGGTGACAGTGAACAAGCCTCAGTGTGGTCCTGTCCCCCTACCTTCATCTGCACAAATGAGGTGACCCAGAATGACAACGGAGAGGCTCAAATGGGAGGGACTGGGACCTTGAGAAAGAGAACCCACGTGGGGGCAAGGCCCTTGGATGGGTGGCCTGGGGTTGCGGGCATTGAGACCTGGGGCTGTGCTGGGAGGTCTGAAGACCTGGGCACCAGCTCCTGGGGGAACCAGGAATTGGGCTCCAGAAAGTGCAGATGGAGCCCAGATGTACACATGGCACCCCACAGCAGAGCTGAGGCAAGTATCAGAGGCGTCATTCGCAGATGAAGCATCTCAGCCTCACAGGAGCAGTTCAGAGACTAATCCACTCAGGAGGGCAGGTTTTGTCTTGAAGAACATTGTCACCTTCTCAAGTTCCTCTAAACCCCTCTCCCCAAAGCAGTCTCATCAAGTGACTGAATTCTAGGAAGTTGCAAACAGTTCAAATTGGTCTCTGCAGATCCTCTCTTCAAAACCATTGAGTTTTGCACAGATGTAGAAAGAAATCTTAGGGTTACCAAAGGGGAAAGGAGGGAAGAGGAGTAAATTAGAAGTGTGGGATTAACAGATACACACATATATATAACAGATATACACGTAATTTTGTATCAACAACGACCTCTGTATAGCACAGGGAACTATATGCAATAGTTGTAATACCCAATACTGGAAAAGAACGTGGAAATATGTATCTGAATCACTTTGTTAAACACCTGAAACTAACACAATATTGTAAATCAACTACGGGTTAGTCGCTCAGTCGTGTCCAGCTCTTTGTGACCCCATGGACTGTAGCCAGCTCCTCTGTCCATGTGATTATCCAAGCAAGAATACTGGAGTGGGTTGCCCTTTCCTTCTCCAGGGGATCTTCCCAACCCAGGTATCGAATATGGGTCTCCTACATTGCAGGCAGACACTCTATGGTTTGAGCCACCAGAGAAGCCTGTAAATCAACTATACTTCAGTTTTTAAAAATGGGGGAATAAAAACCCGTTGAGTTTTGTAATTGGAAGTGAAGTCCAACGAAAGGGAGAAGTGAGATGAGAGTCTAAAGCAAGCTCTGCCAAGTGGCTAATAGGTTATCTCAATCTGTCGCCAGCTCTCTGATCCCATTGCTGTGGGTGCAATTAAAATAATCTTTTCTCTTGCTGTCCAACAACACGACCTGCCTGCCATTGAGTGCTCTGGGTCTCCCTCACCTGGGAGCTTCCTGCAGCTTCTCTATGAAGGTGAGGAACAGGGTGGACACAGCCAGCACAGAAGGGGCTCCCTGGGCCTAATCCAACACATGCACGGGACTACTGACGTACCGTTTACTGATGTCTGCAGTTTTCTTTGAAGTGGATAAAAATAAGATGGGTTGGTGAATGGGGGATGGATGGATATGTGCTAAAGTTAAGTGCCTTTAAATATTAATGATAAATGTTTGCAGGATACAGGTATAAACTGTAAAATTCTTTCAGCCATCCATTAGATTTCAAATTTTTCATATTTAAATGCTGGGGAAAGCTTTATGAGGTCTTTCCTCCTTTCATGTTTTGCGGAGGTCCCCATGCAAAGGATGTGAATTTTCAAGGTAGCTGGACCTGGTGGGATGCTAAGACAATGGGAGGGGGGAGCCTGTTCAAAACAAGACCATAATTAACCATTACCCAGATTCCTTGAGGGATTGCCAGAAACCTCTCACCCTCAGTTCCTGGACAGGTGGAAGGAGGCCTCCCACAGCTCAGAAGGGAGCCACGGGGTGCAAGGAGCGTGGACCTCATCCCACGGACACACTGCTCTCCAAGTGTGCCTGGTAGGAGTACATGTTAATGTCACAGGTGGGACAACCATTGTGCTGGCAACTCCCCCATGAAGAAGTCGTTAGTAGGGACTCACATGCTCACTCATCTGCTTTGATGGAAAAGAAAATGCACTAAATGAGGCTGACTGCTCAGCATGCCTTCCCTTTTCTCCTCCTGCAGACCCTGAACCCGACGATGGTGGATGGTGCTCACTCGGATCTGATGTGTTCCAAGTTTCTACCCACATCTTCCTCTCCGGCTGGTGCTCCAAGCAGTGAGCACCTGTCATGATTCCGCCTCCTCCAAGCATCCAGTACCTGCCCATCTGACCTTTTCCATCTCCCTGGTCAAAGAAGTCTGCAGATTTTTCGACACTAGAAACGACTTGCTGTGACAAGTACCTGACATCTATCCCTTCTGAGGTTCTCTTTTGCGCTCCAGTGTCCTGCAAGTGGATCTCACTGCCCACGGTACTTTCACACTCTCATGTCTCTTTCCCTTGTCAGCCAGAGCTCCTGAAGCTGGTTGAGATTTCCCATAATCTTGTGAGGGTCACTGAGCTCCTGGTGTTCATCCTGGTGGTGGCATCCTGTTGCCACAATTCCGCCAGCATCGGAATAATAGTTTTTCCTTCCAAACCCAATGGCTTTTCTGTGTTTCTCTGCCTTTGTTTTTAGCTTCCCCAAGGGGTGAAGAAATGGGAGACCAGAGTCCATGACCGAGACTCCGAAGAGGAGCTGGTGCCCTAAGTGGTCACCTCGGTAGCGTCAGCTTTAAAAGGTGCCTGGAAGAAAGGGGCCAGCAGAAGGAGCAGGAGCTGAGGAGCCTCCTCTGGGCACCAAGACTGTGTCCAGTGCTGGCCCTGGCGACCAGGGCTTTATACCCACCCCACACCCCACGTCCGCCCGGCCAATCCCCGCTGAGGCTCGGGACGTGTCACAATGGGGCGTGGTGCCTGTCCCCGTCCCCACCCCCACCTGACTCCCCAGGGCGGGGTCACCCGAAGCAGCGCCTGCGGGCCCCGCCCCCGCCGCGGAGAGTCCTTCCCCTCCTTCACCCCACCTACTGTCTGCGCAGGTGAGTCACAATACGTCCCACAGTTCGTTGGTGGATTTTTTGGAGCTCAGAGACGCTGGTGGTTCCAGGATCACTGCGCTAGCTGGAAATGAAAAGCCTGCTGAACCCAGGACCGCCCAGCAAGGGTCTTAAAAGCCCGGCAGAAAGCTGCTTAGGGATTGGTAGTCATTGGGCGGGGCCACGGAAGCCCCGCCCCGCACTTGGTAGCCTGAAGATCAGATCAGTCGCTCAGTCGTGTCCGACTCTTTGCGACCCCATGAATCGCAGCACGCCAGGCCTCCCTGTCCATCACCAACTCCCGGAGTTCACTCAGACTCACGTCCATCGAGTCAGTGATGCCATCCAGCCATCTCATCCTCTGTCGTCCCCTTCTCCTCCTGCCCCCAATCCCTCCCAGCATCAGAATCTTTTCCAATGAGTCAACTCTTTGGGTCAGGTGGCCAAAGTACTGGAGTTTCAGCTTTAGCATCATTCCTTCCAAAGAAATCCCAGGGCTGATCTCCTTCAGAATGGACTGGTTGGATCTCCTTGCAGTCCAAGGGACTCTCAAGAGTCCTCTCCAACACCACAGTTCAAAAGCATCAATTCTTCGGCGCTCAGCCTTCTTCACAGTCCAACTCTCACATCCATACATGACCACAGGAAAAACCATAGCGTTGACTAGACGGACCTTTGTTGGCAAAGTAATGTCTCTGCTTTTCAATATGCTATCTAGGTTGGTCATAACTTTCCTTCCAAGGAGTAAGCGTCTTTTAATTTCATGGCTGCAGTCACCATCTGTAGTGATTTTGGAGCCCAGAAAAATAAAGTCTGACACTTTCCACTGTTTCCCCATCTATTTCCCATGAAGTGATGGGACCGGATGCCATGATCTTCGTTTTCTGAATGTTGAGCTTTAAGCCAACTTTTTCACTCTCCACTTTGACTTTCATCAAGAGGCTTTTGAGTTCCTCTTCACTTTCTGCCATAAGAGTGGTGTCATCTGCATATCTGAGGTTATTGATATTTCTCCCGGCAATCTTGATTCCAGCTTGTGCTTCTTCCAGTCCAGCATTTCTCATGATGTACTCTGCATAGAAGTTAAATAAGCAGGGTGACAATATACAGCCTTGATGTACTCCTTTTCCTATTTGGAACCAGTCTGTTGTTCCATGTCCAGTTCTAACTGTTGCTTCCTGACCTGCATACACATTTCTCAAGAGGCAGATCAGGTGGTCTGGTATTCCCATCTCTTTCAGAATTGTCCACAGTTGATTATGATCCACACAGTCAAAGGCTTTGGCATCGTCAATAAAGCAGAAATAGATGTTTTTCTGGAACTCTCTTGCTTTTTCCATGATCCAGTGGATGTTGGCAATTTGATCTCTGGTTCCTCTGCCTTTTCTAAAACCAGCTTGAACATCAGGAAGTTCACGGTTCACGTATTGCTGAAGCCTGGCTTGGAGAATTTTGAGCATTACTTTACTAGCGTGTGAGATGAGTGCAATTGTGCAGTAGTTTGAGCATTCTTTGGCATTGCCTTTCTTTGGGATTGGAATGAAAACTGACCTTTTCCAGTCCTGTGGCCACTGCTGAGTTTTCCAAATTTGCTGGCATATTGAGTGCAGCACTTTCACAGCATCATCTTTCAGGCTTTGGTATCCTTGGTGATGGAGAAGGCAATGGCACCCCACTCCAGTACTCTTGCCTGGCAAATCCCATGGACGGAGGAGCCTGGTAGGCTGCAGTCCATGGGGTCGCTAGGAGTCAGACACCACTGAGTGACTTCACTTTCACTTTTCCCTTTCATGCATTGGAGAAGGAAATGGCAACCCACTCCAGTGTTCTTGCCTGCAGAATCCCAGGGACAGGGGAGCCTGGTGGACTGCTGTCTATGGGGTCGCACAGAGTCGGACATGACTGAAACGACTTAGCAGCAGCAGCAGCATCCTTGGTGATGGTAAACAAGCCTCAAGATGCCCCTTCTTTTTCTTTTTTTCACATTTTGCATATTGGTATTTAATGAAGACTGTCTAAGAATTAGAAGTTTAACTCCACCTGCAAGAGCGCTGACGTTCCCCTTGGAGGCTCCTCCGTGACTTTCATACTTCTGTCATCATTTCAAGACCACCCGGGTGCTGGGGCCACGTGGCCGCCAAACCTATTCCCTACTGTCCACGCCGGCCTCTCTGGCCCATAGGTGACAGTCTCCCCCTGTCCCGCCTGGCGCCCCCAGGATGGGGAGAGGAAAGCGGGACGTGGGAAGTGTGGCCACCCACCCCCAACCCCCTACCCCACCCTCCCTGGGTAACAGAGGCTAGGGTGAGAGCCAGAGTGTAATTTGGGCACTGAACACCAATAAATTAATGTTTCTCTAATGACATTATTTTCCCTGAAACCCCGACATCTATAACCAACCTGCTCTGTGTTCATCTGGCTTCTAATCCCCCTTCTTTAACCTGATGTGCTCAGTCGCTCTCCCCATGGCCTGGGCAGCTCGCCAGGGCTCCTCTACACATGTAATTTACCACTACTGCCACAGACCTCATTGGGTGAGAGAGGAGTCATCCTCTCACCACCCAGAAGTGAAATAAAATTATCCATAGTATCCCTGTTTAATGCATTATGGGAGCGCGTCTGTCCCCCCTTCTCTTGCTAGAAAAGTCAAATCTGAAATAAAAGACTTAGGATGCCTCCTTTGTGGTTCAGCTGGTAAAGAATCCGCCTGCAATGCGGGAAACCTGGGTCTATCTCTGGGTAGGGAAGATCCCCTGGAGAAGGGAAAGGCTACCCACTCCAGTATTCTGGCCTGGAGAATTCAATCCATGGGGTTGCAAAGAGCGACTTTCACTTTTTACTTCAGTCTCACTGTATATACATCTATGGTACAGTGATAAAGAATCCACCTGCCAGTGCAGGAGACACAAGAAACACAGGTTCGATCCCTGGGTTGGGAAGGTCCCCTGGAAAAGGAGATGGCAACCAGCTCCAGTATTCTTGCCTGGGAAATCCCATGGACCTAGGAGCCAGTCTCACTGTGAAAGGGATTTGCTTCATTGGTTATATGGTTATATCTTTCTTTCTGGCATCTTCAAATTCTATCTTTTCAATTAACCCTTTCTTCAGCATGCTGACATACAGTGATCTATCACCTTGAACAGTCTGTTTATGCCACATTGCCCTCTTCAAAACTGCTATTTCTCTGGGCTACTTTGGAGTTATTAAACTTCTAATTTTTAATGTTTTTAATGGAAGTATAATTGATTTACAATATTTCAGGTTGCAGCAAAGTGATTCAGATATATATACATCTACGGCTCAGTGGTAGAGAATCCTCCTGCCAATGCAGGAGACACAAAAGACACGGGTTCAATCCCTGGGTCGGGAAGATCCCCTGGAGAAGGAAATGGCAACCCGCTCCAGGATTCTTGCCTGGGAAATCCTATGGACAGAGGAGCCCATAGGGTTGCAGAGTCAGACATGACTGAGGATGCATTCTTTTTCAGATTCTTTTCCATTAAAGAATATTGCTAGATATAGCACAAAATATAGTTCTTTGTGCTATAGAGTAGGTCCTTGTTATTTATCTATTTTATATAGTGTGTTTGTTTTAATCCCAAGTTCCTAATTTACCCTGTCTCCCATGTGTGAATGTTATTTTTTTAAAGCAAAAAAATTTCTAAGCCCCTTTTTGTTAAAGGGAAGTTGTGTTCCTCCGTAGGTGTGACACCACCACCACCACCCCCGTCCCCCCCCCCACCCCGGCCTCAACATCCAAATCCTCGTGGCGTGCCGCCTGCAGAAAGACTGGGAAAAAAGAAAGCACCCGGAGCGCCAGTCACCCCACCCCGCCTTCCCTGACAGCCGGACTTCTCGTTTTCCAGTCTCTTCCCAAACATCCCTCCCTAAAAAAAAAACCTCTGTAGGGAGAGTGGGTTTCCCGGAATGAGGGGGGTCGAATATTCTTTGAGCCCTAAGCTCCTGACCCTGCTTCATTTACATCTCACTTTGAATAGACTCATTATAAAAGGGACAAGGAGCTTACAGTCATTCCTAAATGGTAGTAAGAGCAGTAAAAGAAAACAAAAGCAGAACAGAACTCACACCTGACAACCTCTGAAGTTGTCCCCCTAAGGCATTACAGGAGGAACCACCACCAGGACCTCGTGGCGCAACGGTAGCGCGTCTGACTCCAGATCAGAAGGTTGCGTGTTCAAATCACGTCGGGGTCAAGGTACTTTTTTCTCTTGCGCCAAGAGATAAATTCGGTAGTGAACCAAACAATTGTCTGCCCGCGGGCTCCCAGCAGGAGATTTTCTCCTATCTTTTCCTTAGTCCAGAGAGACTTCTTGCGAACCATTCAGCAGTAGACAGGCACTAACTGAAAGGTAAGAAAACCCAGGTGAGCCGAAATGTCAGTTGTTTGGTTCTTTTCCTTATCAGGACTAAGCTTCAGAGGGGACATCAGATGACCTCAGATGGGACAGCAAAACAGGGCGTGAGGAGACTTCGCTAATGAATTCACCCTGATGTGAACAGTTTTATTTGGTCCCCACACAGATATGGTATAGTCTCCCTGGGTTGATATTTGTGTCACTTTGATGAAGTCAGGTTCTCTGCCCTCTCACCCCATCCCAGCCACCACCACCCCACAAACTTCATGGTTTGAGCTTCCTCTGTCAAAAGCCCCCTGAACATTGTGGTTAAAGACAATACAGTGTGAAGCTGATTAAAAAGTTACTATGTTGATGATGGAGTTTTTGAACTCTACTGGAGTGGGGAAAAAATTACTCTGGAATTTACCATGCTGTTACTTAGATTTCATTTAAATGCGTATCTCCCAGAGGGATGTGATTCAATCAAGTTCCAGATACATGACCTGAGCAAGGAAAAACCCAAGTTAAAGGAAATGGAGACTGTTGTAGACTTACCAGGATTTAGCTTTCACTTAATGAATTAATTAAGCCGGCCCCAATCCCTCATCAGTTTGAAAGTCTTTCTGTTTCTGAGCTTAATAAATGAATAGATAGGTAAACAGTGGTTAGGGCTTTGTGCTCTCAGAGCTGAGGGACGGGAGCTGAGGGCCGGGTTCCATCCATGGTGAAAAAAAGTGTTAGTCGCTCAGTCGTGTCGGATTGTTTGTGACCCTCGTGGAGTCCGCCAGTTTCCTCTGTCCATGGAATTCTGCAAGAATATTGGAGTAGGATTCTCCAGGCAAGAATACTGGAGTGGGTAGCCATTCCCTTCTCCAGGGGATCTTCCCCAGTGATTGAACCTGGGTCTCCTGCATTGCAGGCAGATTCTTTACCATCTGAGCCTCCAGGAAAGCCCTCAATCAGTGATAGGGGAATTAAAGTGTCATAAGCCTTGCTGCTGGGCAGGAGGAAGGAAAAAAAAAAAAAAACCCTGCCTACAAATTGTGGGTGGGGGTTTTCGCTTTTGAATGTATATTTATTTGGCTGCGTCGCAGACATTAGTTTTCGAACGAGGGATCGAACCTGTGTCCCCTGCATTGTAAGGCAAAACCCTTAGCCGCTGGCCCACCAGGAAAGTCTGCAGGGTGTGACTTTTAAAAGGTTAATAGTTAGTGAAATCTCAGGATTGAGGGTATAACAGTTACCCGGATGACAAGGTAATGTGTTTTATGTATTAGTCTGTTTTATATTTTATGTGCTAACTTCCTCACTTCTCCGTTGCAGAATTCAATATTTGTGATCCATTGCATCCAGAGGGTTTGGGATGTATTAATAGTACAGGGAAGCAATCCATACGGTTTCAAAGAGTCGGAAACGACTGAGCGACTGGATAACGAACAAGCAAGGTGGAAAGGTGGAAAAAGTAGAGATAGACAGAGTTAGGGGAAAGGGGCTCGGATAACACGAACCTCGCCTGCTCAAAGAACCTGCGGTCCCTGGACTTTTGAGGATCCGCCCATCCTCAGAGCAGCGCTGCTGGTCTGGCCCCTTCTCCCGGACCGAGGTTCCCATAGCGCCTAAGCCAGAGGAATGTGTGTGTTTGTGCGGGTGAGGGTGGGTGGGTTCCCACTGACACAGTAGCTGCCTAAGGATCAGCAGGTGCCAGGGGGAAGTTCCACTATCCAGGGAAAGAATTGTTCTCCCTTCCTCACACTTTAGCTGGAGCTAGTCCTACTGCGAGGGCACGAAAGTGGCTTGGAGACCAGACCTGTGCTCCCCCTCCTTAGGTCCATGTTCCTGCAGGACTGGCTCTCCGTGCTACCTGCCTGGGGCCGGTCATGCCTGACATTTCCTCCATCCCTTCAGTACCTCCAGGTGCCTGAAACTTACTCACCTGCCCCACTGGCCATGCGCCGGCTTCTCTAAAGAGAAACGGGCGCTGCTGGGGGAGTCCGCTGTCTATGCTGGTTGCTTCGCTTCTGAAGGTTTTCTCCTCTTTAGAGTTACTCTAAAGAGCGGTTATGGTAATTTATTTCCCAAACATTTGCAAAATCATAACAGGATTACACTCACACCCACACACACCCACATAATGTTCCAGGATGTCCAAGCCCCCTTCTACGAGCTGTGGTCGAGAATAAAATAAATTGGGCTCTCAAGGAGGTCCCTGTCTCCTAATCAATCTGAAGAGATTTTGACATATAAGAAGCAAAACACAAAACAGAGACTGAAGAGATGATATGATCAGAATGGAGACCCTCTCCCTCCAAACCTTCATGTACTTGAGTCACAACTCTAAGAGTTTTTATTTTGCCCCAGTTTGTAAAGAATGCAATTACTAGTTGTTGTTTTTAAGAGTAAAATATGTTTTTTAAAAGAAATTTTGTCAAACACAGGACATTCTGATGAGAAAACTTAAAATGACCCAAATTCAAACATCTCAGAGAAAAATCAAGGCTCTTGTGTGGATGGACAACTTTGCTGGGATTTTTCTGTCTCTACATCCTTACACATCTTATAAAAGTCTTCCTGTAAAACCATTTCCCTGGTTATACCACTATAAATTTAATGTGTTTTAAAAGAGCTCTACTGAGATATAATTCACTCTTTTAAAGCATATGGTCAGGACTTCCCTCGTGGTCCAGTGGCTAAAACTGTGCTTCTGCTGGAAGAGATTCAGGTTCAATCCCTGGTCTGGAAATTAAGATCTTACATGCCCAGTTAAGTTCAGTTCAGTAGCTCAGTAGTGTCCAACTCTTTGTGATCCCATGAACTACAGCACGCCAGGCCTCCCTGTCCATCACCATCTCCCAGAGCTTGCTCAAACTCATGTCCATCGAGTCAGTGATGCCATCCAGCCATCTCATCCACTACCCTCCCCTTCTCCTCCCGCCTTCAATCTTTCCCAGCATCAGGGTCTTTTCAAATGAGTGGGTTCTTCCCATCAGGTGGCCAAAGTATTGGAGTTTCAGCTTCAGCATCAGTCCTTCCAATGAATATTCAGGACTGATTTCTTTTTAGAATTGACTGGTTGGATCTCCTTGCAGTCCAAGGGACTCTCAAGAGTCTTCTCCAACGCCACAGTTCAAAAGCATCAATTCTTTGGTGCTCAGCTTTCTTTATAGTCCAATTCTCACATCCACACATGACTACTGGAAAAACCATAGCTTTGACTAGACAGACCTTTGTTGGCAAAGTAATGTCTCTGCTTTTTAGTATGCTGTCTAGGTTGGTCATAGTTTTTCTTCCAAGGAAAAGGGCGGGGCAAAAAAGTACACAGAACTGCTTTGGGTATGTTCACAGACTTGTACAGCCTTCACCATAGTCAACTTTAGAACAGTTTTTTATATATATATATCACCAAAACAACCCTTTACCCATTAGCAGTCACCCTTCATTCCCTTGTGCCCCTGTCCCCTCCAGCCTTAGGCAATCACTATTTGAAAAATCACTATATGGAAAATCACTGTTTCCATAGATTTATCTATTCTGAATACTTGCTATAAATGAAATGAAACAAAATATTACCTTCTGTGTCTGGTTTCTCTCACATGTTTTCATTTAATTAAGGAGTTTACATTTTACTCCAGGGCAGAAGGAGTTATTGAAAAGTTCTGAGAAGAGTGACAAAATAGATTTAATTTTTAAATCTTCATCTTGGCTGCTTTGAATAGCACGGATTGAGGAAAGGAAAGATTAGGGGTGGAGAGTGTTTAGGTGACTATGGTGATTTGGACTAGAATGCCAACTGAGATGCAGTGGGTTTCTCTGGATTTCTGTGAAGAACTAGACCTAGAGCCTCCAGTGTTCCTGACACTGAGGGTAGAAGTATCTTTTGCCTTGTTTGATCTTAGACTCCAGGGAGTGGCCCTCCCCATACTGACGTTCCTCAGTTCAGTTCAGTCGCTCAGTTGTGTCCGCCTCTTTGCGACCCCATGAACCGCAGCACGCCAGGCCTCCCTGTCCACCAACTCCCGGAGCCTACCCAAACTCATGTCCATTGAGTCGGTGATGCCTTCCAACCATCTACTGACGTTCCCAGGGCCGCACAATTCTCCCTGTTTGCTGCTTTCTCACATCTTTTCCTTGCCAACTCATACTTTATTCATTTATCAGGAGAACGGCTTCTCACTCCGTCCAATGCTTTTTAAATCAGCCAGAATGCTTTCAACCAAATCAGCGTTAGCATTCGGTGTCCAGAATTGAGGCTATCATAAGAAAGAAATACTAGCAAAAAACTTTGTGTCATAGCGCCGCATCGCCCACCCCCAGCGAATAATCAAACGCTAAAATCGCTCGGAGCTTCTCAGTTTATTCAGAAAAGAGATCAAGTGGAGAATGATCTCCACTTCGAGGCCGACTAGGAAGGCCCGCAGTTCTCTCCCCTCGCTCTGCAGACGCCCCAGAACAGACACCGCTGTCCCCGAGCCCTCTGGGAAGTGGAGTCCTTCCGCCGGGACCCCCGACCCGGCGCGGTCGCCTCCAAGTGCGCAGATGCGACTCCAGACAGAGCCTCGGGCTCGAGCCTTTTGTCTCCCCGCAGCTCGGTGGGTCCAGAAGGCGACGGTGTCCGCCTCCCCCGCCCCTCCCAGAGCGCTGCCCGGAGGGGATCCAACCCGGGAGCCGGAGCCAAGTCCGCAACGAGTCCGTAGGTAAGAGAAAGCCGGGTCAGAGGCGCGAGTCTCCGCGCCCCGTCCGTCAAGCGCGCCGCTCTAACGCCACCTGCTGCGGCGCCGGCCAGGCTCTCAGGTTCCGGCCTCAGCGGGAGAAGGGCTGGGCCTTGCCTGCCTCCCGGCCCCACCCCTCGGGCGCTCCGCCGGGTATTTCCGGCTGGGTAGCGAGCCGGCGGCTACCCTTGTTCTGAGCTAAGGGGCGCCCCGGAAGCGAGGTTGCCGCTAGGTACTCTGGGAAATGGAGTCCGGGAGCCTGAAGGGGGCATGGCGGACGGGGGATTTGGGGAAGGGGAGAGTGAGGGTTGGAGGGCTCGGCTTCTGAGGTTCGGAGAGCTAGAGCGCCTCCCGCTGGTGTTGGCTTTAGGTCCTGTCACTCCACTGAAACACTGCAGGTTCTGAACTTTGGGGACAGATAGAAAAGAATGGAGTCCATGTCTTACTCATTTCTCTTCTGTGCTTGAGCTATGAGAGTTTGGTGGTTTAGCCATTAAATCGTGTCCGACTCTTGTGACCCCCATGGATCATGGGGGCTCTGTCACCAGGCGGCTCTGTCCTTTGGATTTCCAGGCAAGAATACCAGAGTAGGTTGCCATTTCCTTCTCCCAGTGATCGAACCCGAGTATCGTGCATTGCAAGCCAACTCTTTTAACAACTGAGCCACCGGGAGTGGGGGTTAGGGGAGGGAGGGTGTCTGGATTAAAGTTTTCGGGGCTGCCTATATTTGGGGTCCAGAGTAAGGGGTTCGACTCTGAACGTGCAAAGGAATCCCGGCCTGTTTTATTTTCAGGGTCTTAAAGAGCGAGTGAAGAATCACATGTATAAGGATTCCACCTATCAACTGCCTTGTGTTTTATGAGTAGGAAGGATTGAGTAACTGTGGGAGCTCTACTTTTAGTTACTGCGACGTTAATCAGAGGCCAGCTTATAACCATTTCTGTGCTTCAGGGTCTTAGGAGAATTTGTGCATCATACAGAACCGGTGTGTGACTAAGGCTCACAGTCACTACCCTGGCTCTCTCCTGTTTTTGCCTTGGTGTGGAACGTAGGTGACTGACCTGGGGACTCCAGAGAAGGGTCTTCCAACTGTGAAGTTTAATCTAGGCTAAATTATGAAGGTTCTAAGTAAAACATAGTTACTACTGAGGCCCTAGGACTTAAATGTGTAGGAATAAGCCTCCTAGGAGTAGACGTAGAGGGAGATGCCCCAGGGAGTGTAATCAATTTCACAGTGGGGCAAGGCTAACCCCAAAATCTCTCCCTGAAGCTTCAGAGTAGAGTTGAATGATTTATACAAAGAAGTGGATTATATATTGCTGAAAAGTCCATGTTTATCTCATCTGAAACAGTGAATTAGGAGGAAGTCCTAGCAATAACAAGAGGACAAGGAAAAGCTGATCATGGATTATGTGACCATTGAAGTTGAGGAAAATGGTAAGAATTACGCAAATAAACATGGAGTTGAAAGTGCGGACAAGTGGAGGAAATACCCTGGATAAGAATGAAAAGGTTAGGTGCCCCTGCATGATGGGAAAGGGAAACAGACACATGTCAGGAGAAGACCCCAAAGTAGAGAAACTCAGTAAGCCATCATGTTGGGAAATCACTAAGAAGGCTCCTTGGAAGGAAAGTTATGACCAACCTAGATAGCATATTCAAAAACAGAGACATTACTTTGCCAACAAAGGTCCGTTTAGTCAAGGCTATGGTTTTTCCAGTGGACATGTATGGATGTGAAAGTTCGACTGTGAAGAAAGCTGAACACCGAAAAATTGATGCTTTTGAACTGTGGTGTTGGAGAAGACTCTTGAGAGTCCCTTGGACTGCAAGGAGATCCAACCAGTCTATTCTAAAGGAGATCAGTTCTGGGTGTTCTTTGGAAGGAATGATGCTAAAGCTGAAACTCCAGTACTTTGGCCACCTCATGTGAAGAGCTGACTCATTGGAAAAGACTCTAATGCTGGGAGGGATTGGGGGCAGGAGGAGAAGGGGATGACAGAGGATGAGATGGCTGGATGGCATCACCGACTTGATGGATGTGAGTCTGAGTGAACTCCGGGAGTTGGTGATGGACAGGGAGGCCTGGCGTGCTGCGATTCATGGGGTCGAAAAGAGTCGGACACGACTGAGTGACTGAACTGAACTGAACTGAATTGAAGAAGGCTCCTTGTCATACATTCCCCTCTCTCATCTTCCTCTTTCAGCGCTTCTGTGCTCATACACATTCCCTCTGATGCTGTAGAAGGGAGAATATTCCACAGTGCTTGTTTTTGTGGTAAAGAACAGGTCACGCTTTTCCACTCCCATAGGAGTGTACCAAAATATTGACATACTATATGTGCATTTAGCTTTTTGGTCAAAGTGCTTTCATGTTATTATCTTCCTCTATCCGTATCTGATCCTTTTGAGTTAAGTAGAGTAGGTCTTGTGTATATAATTCCTCTGGCTTGTGCTAGCTTTTGTCCTTGCGAATTTGTAAGTGGGAAGATAGAGTTTATCCCCTTCATGGCTTTACTTCTGCTCTTTCCAGCTATGACTACAGAAGATGTTTCTTTGTCCCAAGAACAGAGCACAGAAGAAATGGAACCTATTGGAGAGCTTCTTCCTGTTGAGTTCCAGGCAAGTTTGAGTTTCATTTCCCTCCTGTGAAATCTCAGTTTGGTGTTCAGAGTGTGTCCTCATTTCTTCCTTTCATCTCACTTCGGAGGTTCATGGAAATCTCATCTGGAGAACTGAACCAAAGTAATTTTTCCTTGAAGACTTGAAGCTCTGGGGGGAGCTCAGGCTGGAGCTTTAAATTTGGGAGGAATCTGTGTGAATGGTATTTCAAACTATGAAGCTGTAATCACTAGCAAATAAATGTAGGTAGAAAAGAGATGAGATCTTATTACCGTACCTTCCAACACTTTGAGGTCGGGGAGATAAGAGGAAACAGCAAAGGAGACTGAGAAGATGTGGCCAGTGAGGCAGGGAGGGGAGGCCAAAAGTGGCATTCTGGTAGCTTTACAGACTCACAGATGTAAAATTAGTGGTTACCAGTGGCAGGGGTGGGGGGCGGGATACATGGTTGGGGAGTGGGAGGTATGAACTATTGGGTGTAAAACAGGCTCAAGAATGTATCATACAGTGTGGTCCAGTGGATGAGACTCTGCCTTGTAATGCAGAGGATGTGAGTTCAATCCCTAGTCCAAGAATTAAGATCTTTTGTGCCTCACATAAGACCCTCAACTAAGACCCGACACAGCCTAATAAATATTTGCAAAAAGAGAATGTATTGTACAACATGGGGAGTATAGCCAATATTTTCTAATATTGGCTGCTGCTGCTGCTAAGTCGCTTCAGTCGTGTCCGACTCTGTGCGACCCCACAGACGGCAGCTTATCAGCCCCCCGCCCGTCCCTGGGATTCTCCAGGCAAGAACACTGGAGTGGGTTGCCATTTCCTTCTCCAATGCATGAAAGGGAAAAGTGAAAGTGAAAAGTGAAAGTGAGGTCGCTCAGTCATGTCCGACTCTTAGCGACCCCATGGACTGCAGCCTACCAGGCTCCTCCGTCCATGGGATTTTCCAGGCAAGAGTACTGGAGTGGGGTGCCATTGCCTTCTCCGAAATATTGGCTAGTAACCTGTATTAGTCTGTGTTAGGGAAAACAGTGATAATAGCTAACATTTATCTTTTTTTTCTATGTATTAAGTCCTTTGAACAACCTCTTGTAATAATAACTATGTTAGGTAAGTACCATTATTAACATTATCTACAGATGTAAGGACAGATCTGAGATTTGCACCCAGGCAGTCTGACATCAAAGTTAGACTCTTGTTTTAAATTTATTTTTTATACAAATATTGGCTAGTAACCTGTAAAAATTGTATAAAAAGTAAATTTAAAACAAGAGTCTAACTTTGATGTCAGACTGCCTGGGTGCAAATCTCAGATCTGTCCTTACATCTGTAGATAATGTTAATAATAGTACTTACCTAACATAGTTATTATTACAAGAGGTTGTTCAAAGGACTTAATACATAGAAAAAAAAGAGAAAGGTTAGCTATTATTACTGTTTTCCCTAACACAGACTAATAATTAGAATATTCCATTAAAATGGTTAAAATAAAGTTTTAACGCTCAGATTAAAAAGAACTTCCTATTCCAGATTGTTCTCTTCCCTCAAAGATCACCAAATCCTATAAGAATGTACTTATTCTTCCAGGAATTGACGACAGTCAAGGATGAGGAAATGGACTTCACCTGTGTGGAGGAGGAACAGATGAATTCTGCCCGAAGACACATGGGCATGGATATGAAGGTGGAGAATTGTGGGAACCTGGTATTTTGGGGTAAGAAAGTTATTTTTCAATACTTTATTGAAAAAAAGTTATTTTTCATACTGCTTACTGTGACATAAAACTTCCACTGTGACTAATGACATCAAATGCCATAGTTTTGCTTACGATCCAGAGAGCTCTGATCCCGTAGGGGATCCCTGATGACTTTGAGCTCAGAATTGGGCTTCTTTTCTCTCCTGGCAAGTCAAAGTTCACCATCTGTGGAAATGAAAAAGGACAGCTCCTTTACATACATATGTATAAGTATATAATTTTGTTTATTTATTATTTTTATCTTTCTGGCTGTGCTGTGTCTTTGTCACTTCTCGAGCTTTCTCCAGTTTCAGAGAGCAAGGCCTACCTTCTCCTTGCGGTGCGTGGGGTTCTCCTCGCAGTGGCTTCTCTCGCTGTGGAGCGTAGGTTCTAGGGTGTGTGGGCTTCACTAGTTGAGGCCCGTGAGCTTAGTTGCCCTGCAGCATGTGGAACCTTCCTGGAGCAGGGATCAAACCCATGTCCCCTGCATTGGCAGGTGGATTCTTAACCACTAGACCAGCGGGAAGTCTGGGATGATGTCTTTAAAGGAGACAGTGGGGGGCGGGGGGACAGGGACCAAAGAGGGGAGCCTAAGACAGAACACTGAGAAGCATCAACATTTCAGAAGAAGGAACAGCAGGAAAACTTCCAAATAAGTAGGGATCAGGAGAAAAAACCTGGAGAGCTTAGTAATACAGAAGTCAAGAGAGAATGTTTGTTAATTCTCTCTCAATAAGATGGGGAGAAAAGCACCAGGAAAATGTTGTTAGGAGGAGCACATGGTGTCAAGTGCTGTTGAGAGGCCCAGGTGATCTACAGATGAAAAGAATCCACTGGATTTAGGTGACATATAAATGGTTAGTGACTTTAGTGAGAGCAATTCCAACTGAGTGGTGGGGAGAGAAGCCAGACTGTGGTGAGTCAGGAGCAAGTATGTGATGAGATGATATCCAAAATCTGAGAAATTTGACTTTGGCAATAAAGGAAGGAAGAAAGAAAGGTGAGAGAGAGGGAAAGAAGGAAAGGAGGAAGAAAAGAAGGGAAAGAAAGAATGGAGGGAGGGAGGAGGCAGTGGTTAGTGGAGACACAAAATCATAGGGAAAGCATACACTAAACAAACAAACAAAAAATCTGCTTTTAAAAAAGGACTAAAGGTAATGATTTTAAAAATCAAATATGGTTGTTGCCGGGGTCCAGCCCCAGTGGATCCAGGGAATTTGAAGCGGGGACAGCGTCGGCGAGGATCAGGAAACAAATGCTTAATTAAACGTTAATTAAGGATATAAAGAGTAATAGAATAAGGATAGCTCAGTAGGAAAATTCAGTGAAGAAAAGAGGCTGAAATAAGGATAGCTCAGTGAGGAAATTCAGTGGAGAAAAGAGGCTGAATAATTCAGCCAGAAGGTGAGAGAAAGAACGACATGGGGAGACCAAGTTTCGGTGAACAAGGCCCGCACTTTATTTTCCAAAGTAGTTTTTATACCTTAAGTTATGCATAGAGGATAATGGGGGAAGGGGTAGAGTCATGCAGCAAGCCAGGCTTTCTTCCTGCAAACTAATCATATGCAAAAGCTTAGGTGATTTGCATCATCTTCTGGCCCCGAGGCCTGTTAACATTTTAAGACCCTTTCTTCAGAAAACTAATTTTTCTCTAAAGGTGATTGGTCAGGAGCCACCCTCCAAAAGCATTAGATAAAGTTGCATTCCTACAGAGCAAAGGTGTGGTGGGCTATAACAAGAAAAAGAATTAACTCAAGGGTCCCAGGTTACAAACATTAAAGCTACTACTTACACCAATTATATTAATCAATACACTGCCAGGGACACAGCAGGTAAGGGATATGGAAATTTAGCAGCAAACATTGGCCCAACAAGTGAAAATCCCTTCACCAATACAATTCCTAATCAATCTTTTAACTGCTCAAAGGAATCTGTATTTAGACAGTTTAGAACATCTCATGCCTCTCACAGTTGGGAGGCTCTGAGCAATCACATATGGCCTGAAAAACCTATTCAGGCAGGCTAGAGGACTTCCAAAGGAGTTTGTAGGTTGAAACACTGTCACACCCAGGAATTATTAACTGGAGCTGTAAGCTAACTCTTTTTTCAGAGAGAGGTAGTGGGGGACAGCCCCCCGTAAAGTCAGAGGTGTAGGTGAGAGCACAAAGCAGAAAGTAGGCAGACTCTGGTTTTGGGGGCTAGATGCTCGAGAATTTCCAGGGGGACTCCTGAGGCTCGATCCCGCCTTTGCGTATGCCGAGCCTCCTTCCTCATGACCTTTGTCATGGGTGGAGCTCCTCACGCTTGCTCCCGGCAGTGATAGAATTCTAGTTGAGCTATTCCAGATCCTGAAAGATGATGCTGTGGAAAGTGCTGCACTCAATATGCAATATGCACTCAATATACATTATGCCGGCTCCTGGCAGGTTGTCACTAATATATGTCTTCGTGTAAGCGATTTTTTTGTCCAGTACTTTTTCAAAATTGCCCAATTTCAACCTGTGTTTTCATCCCCCCACCCCGCCCACTTCCTCAGTTATTTTGTTGACATTTATTTTCATCCTGCCTGCTTATCTTCTTCCCTGGCTAGTCTGTTCAGTTTCCCATTCTTTCAGGTGTAGCATCATCATTATCTGACCTTGTATTGTGCTTCAGCTTCATCATTTCCCCATCAGTGTTATTCACTGAAACTTTGTCACCTGCCATTGCCATGAGGCTTTTTCTGAGAACATTCAAACATTTTTAAAGGACATCAATTTAATTTTCTTTAACTTCTTGCCACCTCAGCAGTTTTCTTTCTCTCCACAGAGAACACAAATATCTGTACTCTTTATTTATTTCAGATTCTGAATCTACACCTGAAACTAAAGTGTCCCTTTCAATGCAGGAAGGTTCTGAAGGAGTATCATCAGAAAGGGAGCTGATAACAGAAAGACTTATAAAGGATGATTCCTGGGACTCCAGATGGATAAAAACCTGGGAATGTGGAGGCATGTTAGAAAGGCAGCAAGGAAATCTGAAGAAAGATTTAAGGCAAGTCATAATTAAGCACAAGAGAAATCCTATGGAGGATTGTACTGAAATCGGGGAAAGTTCGAACCCAATTAAACATCAGAACATTTACTCAGTGAAAAAGCCTTGGAAGTGCAGTGAGTGTGGCAAGTCCTTCAGCTACTACTCAGCTTTTATCCTACATCAGAGGATTCACACAGGAGAGAAACCCTATGTATGTACTGAATGTGGAAAGGCCTTCACCCGGAGCTCATCCCTTATCCAGCATCAGAGAATCCACACTGGAGAGAAACCTTACGAGTGTAATGAATGCGGGAAAGCTTTCAGTCACCGTTCAGCGCTTATTCAACATCATATCATTCATACTGGAGAAAAGCCCTATGAGTGCAATGAATGTGGGAAGGCCTTCAACCAAAGCACGTACCTCATCCAGCACCATAGAATACACACTGGAGAGAAGCCCTATAAATGTAAAGAGTGTGGGAAAGCTTTCAATGACACCTCCTCCCTTATTAAACATCAGAGGGTCCATACTGGAGAAAAACCCTATGGGTGTAAAGAGTGTGGGAAGGCCTTTAGTGACAGGTCAGGCCTTACTCAACATCAGAGAACTCACACAGGGGAGAAGCCCTATGAATGTAGTGAATGTGGGAAGGCTTTCAGTTACTGTTCAGCTCTTATTCAACATCAAGGAACCCACACTGGGGAGAAACCTTACAAATGTCATGAATGTGGAAAAGCCTTCAGTGATCGCTCAGCTCTCATAAGACACCAGAGAATTCATACTGGAGAGAAACCTTACAAGTGTAAAGAATGTGAGAAAGCCTTCAGCCAGAGCTCATCCCTGACAAAGCATCTAAGAACTCACACTGGAGAGAAACCATATAAATGCAATGATTGTGACAAAGCCTTTAGCCAGAGTTCTTCTCTTATTCAACACCAGAAAACTCATGCAGGGGAAAAACGCTATAAATATAAGAAATGTGAGAAAACTTTCAGTATGTGTTCAGCCTATCATCAACATGGAGAAATTCATGGTGAATAGAAGGCAGTGAATTGATGAAATAATTATGCACTATCTCCTTATTATACAGAGCTCCAAATATTGGTCTTCCCAGGTGGCACTAGTGGTAAAGAAACTGCCTGCCAATGCAGGAGACATAAGAGATGGGGGTTCGATCCTTGAATTGGGAAGATCCCCTAGAGGAGGGCATGGCAATCCACTCCAGTATTGTTGCCTGGAGAATCCCTTGGACAGAAGAGCCTGGTGGGCTACAGTCCAAAGGGTCACTAAGAGTTGGACATGACTGAAGCGACCAGGATGGACCTAGAGATTATCATACTAAAGTAAGTCAGACAGAGAAAGACAAATATGATATGATTTATATGTGGAATCTAAAAAATGATTCAAATAAACTTATTTACTAAACAGACTCACAGTCATAGAGAACAAACTTCTTACCAAAGGAAAAAGGTCCTGGAGGGGGATAAGTTAGGAAATCAGAAATAACATATCCAAACTACTATATATAAAATTGGTAAACAAAAAGGACCTACTGTGTGGCACAAAGAGCTATGCTCAATATTTTATAATAACCTATAACAAAAGAATCTGAAAAAGTGATAACCAAATCATTTTGCTGTCCATGAGAAACTAACACAATATTATAAATCAACTATACTTCAATAAAAATAATTTTAAAAATTCTCGTGTTAATCAATGTGCAACCAGGATGAAAAGTAGCACTGACTGAAATTCTTTCTGCACGAGGATCAACCTAACGGGGTAAGAGGGTTATAGGCAGCCGAAAGGATATTAACAATCTACATTAGCTGACAAGAGCTCTTTGTGTCCTTGTTTGTGCTTTATCTTTCTCCTGCTAATAACCTCACCTTTTAAAATTAATTAGACTGCATTGGGTTTTAGTTGCTGCACACAGTGTCTTCGTTGAGATGTCGGATCTTTCATCACGGTGCACAGAATCTAGTTGTGTCACATGGGCTTAGTTGTCCCAAGGCAGGTAGGACCTTAGTTCTCCGACCAGGGATCAAACCCCTACCTCCTGCAGTGGAAGTGCAGAGCCCTAACCATTTGGCCACCAGGAAATTCTCTGTAGGCTTATTAATGATGGCCATTCTGACTCGTGTGAAGTAGTACCTCATTGTAGTTTTGGCTTAAATGTTGCTATGACTAGCAATATCGAGCATCTTTTCATGTGCCTGTTGGCCATTTGGATGTCTTCTTTGAAGAAATGTCTATTTAGATCATCTGCCCATTTTTTTGATTGGATTGTTTGGTATTTTGTTATTGAGTTGTATGAGCTGTTTGTATATTTTGGAAAGTAGGTCCTTGTTGATCACATAATTTGCAAAAATTATATAGCAGTCTGTCTTTCCATTTTTCTTATAGTTTGCTGTGCTAAAGCTTCTAAGTTTGATTAGGTATCATTTGGGAGACAGCTAAAAAAACATTGGTCTGATTTATGTAAAAGATACTTTAAATACAGAAAATTCAAAAGATGAAAAAATATACAATGAAAACACTAATCATAAGGAAGCTGGAGTGGATATATTAATATCAGATAAAACAGAATTCAAGAACAGGGATATTATCTTAGATATAGAAGGATTTTACGATGATAAAAGGATCAATTCACCAAGGTGAGTAATTGTTTAATGTGTAATTGGGTTACAATTATGAATGCGATTTTAGTGTTATACACAAAATTTAGAATTCTGGATTATTAATATATTATGTGCTTAGTATCACAGCCTCCAAAATCACAAAGTAATAACTGACAAATTTTTAAAAAGTGGGCAATTTTATAATTGGAAATTTTAACACTCCTTTTTCAGAAGTTGATAGAACAACTAGACAAAATATTAAAGACATAGAATATCTGAACCACACTGTCTACAATCTTGAATTGATTGACATATACATTATAGAAGATACAACAACTGCAGAATGCATACTACCTAAAAAAACATATTTGGCTGCATTGAGTCTTAGTTGCAGCTTGCAGGATCTTTCAGTGTGGCACCCGTCAGAGCTTAGTTGCTTGAAGGCATGTGGGATCTTAGTTCCCTGACCAGATCCCACTGATGCTAGAATGGCTCACAGAACTCGGAAATAATAGTTTAGAGACTTCCCTGGTGGTCCAGTGGCTGAGACCCCCACAGCTCCCAGTTCAGTGGGCCCCGGTTCAATCCCTGGTCAGGGAACTAGATCCCGCCTGCTGCAACTAAGATCTGACGCTGCCAAATAAATAAATATTTGAGAAAAACAGTTTACTTATCACTGGTTCATTGTAAAAGGATAGAACTCAGGATCAGCCAGATGGAAGAGATGCTCAGGATGCAGGGGGCAGGGTAGTAGAGCTTCCAACCCTCTCCGGGCATGCCCCCAGCACCTCCACCAGTTCAGCAACCAGTGTCTGCATTTTCATGGGGGTTCCTTGCGTAGGTGTAATGGGCGAGTCACTGACCTCTGGGGACTGACTGAACCCCAGCCTGTCCCCTCCCCTCAGGTGCTAGGGGTGAAGGTTCTAACTTGCTCACAGGCCTTGGCCCCTGGCAACTAGGTGTATCCTTAGGAGTTTTCCTCATTAACATAAAACTCAGATGCTGAGGGATTTGTTATGATAACAAGATGCTTATTTCACCTCTGAGGCTGTGCAGCTACTTCAGAAATTGAGGAGGACTTCCCTGATGGCTGGTGGCACAGTGGATAAAAATCCTCCTGCCAATTCATGGGACACAGATTCGATCCCTGGTCCAGGAAGATCCCATATGCTATGGAGCAACTAAGCGGGTGCACCACAACTACGGAGCCTGCGCACCTAGAGCCTGTGCTCCGCAGCTAGAGAAGCCACTGCAGTGAGTCTGCACACCACAACAAAGAGTAACCCTTGCTTGCCTCAGTTAGAGAAAGCCCACGTGCAACAATGAAGAGCCAACACAGCCCAAAATAAATAAAAAACCAAAGAGAAAAGCCCAAGTTAAAAGATACTCCTCTGCACTTATCCCCTAAGAAATTCCAAGCACTTTAGGAACTCTGCCAGAAACAGGCAGGAAGACCAAATATACATTTCTTATTTAAATCACAATATCACAATGGGGAAAAGGGAAAAGACTCATTTGCTTAAGACCCTGGAGGAGACGAGAGAGAATGACCTCGGGGCCCAGGGGGAGAGGACAGGAGGGGTGAGGACCACACAGGGGAAAGTCTTTGCCTCCCCTGAGGCCCGGGCTCAAGTCTTGCTCCTCCAACAACTTTCTGGATCCCAGTGAGCCCTCCCTTCCTCCCTCTTCAGACCTGGCGGATAGTGGTACCCACGACAGCCAGCCCAGAAGCTTCTGCCAGTGAGTCCCAGTAGCCTGTCCATCCCTGTGGGAGCAGCCCGCACGCTGCCCCATTCTCAGTGTCCTGGGAGGGCGCCATCTCTTTCGTATGAGAACTGGGCAGAAGAACCGTGTGATGAGGAAGGTGGGAGTGCACAGAGCAGGGTCAGCGAACTCACCTGGACCCGGGAGTGGTTTTATGGGGTCACAGCCACAGCCGTCCACTCTCCTGTTGTCTATGCTGCCAGAGTAGAGTTGAGTAACCACAGCAGAGACCAAACGGCCAGAGAAGCCTCACATACTGACCATGTGTCCTTCCAGAGAGAACACGTGTGACTCTAGTGTGGAAGAAAGAACATTTGTGACCTGAGGGTTGGAGACGAGTTGAGCCCTGAGTCTGCAAATTCACTGGATGAGCCTCGGCTGTAGGACAATAATACTGTGGCCCACAAAGCTGTGGTAGGAGCTGCAGCTATAATGAGTCTGTTTCCAGGGGTTGCTGTCCTTTCAGGACAAGGCTCTGTACTTCACCAGGCAAGAGTGGGACACACTGGACTGGGCTCAGAAGGCCCTCTACAGGGACGTGATGCTGGACAACTACAGACACGTCATCTTCTTGGGTGATGAGTCAGCTTGAAGGTGAGGGAATGGGATTAGGGAGGGCTCATGAGTATACATGGTATTTATTACAAGTGTGTTATTTCCTTAAAAATGATATGAAGCAAATATGTCCTACTCAAGAATTGATTCATCTGTGTGGTGTATTTGTGAATGTTCTTTAAAATTGTTCTAGTCTACGCTTGCCTATATGTTGGCAGTACTTCACAATAAACTTGTTCATATTTTTTGGTGGAGTATCACAATTCAAAAGTATATAACTAGGGACTTCCCTGGTGGTCCAGCAGTTAAGTCTTCACCTTCCAATGCAGGGGTGCAGGTTTGATCCCTAGTCAGGGCACTGAGATACCACATTTCTAAAGAAGTAAATAAATCCCATGGAGATCAGTACTAAAAAAACAAAGGACTCACTTTCATTAAAAAAAATATTTTGAACTTATAAAACAGAGACTCACAGACACGAAACAAACTTATGGTTACTGGAAGAGGGGGACAGTTAGGGAGTTTGGGAAGGTCATGTACATGTTAGGGGAAGCACACTGATTGAAACCACCCACCCTGGCCAGGCACCATAGTAAACATTTGCATGAGTTGTTTTATGACAGGAGATCCTGATAAGGAATACAGAACTAGTAAGCCACCACCAACTGGAAGAGTTCGGGAAAGGTCAAAAGGAGACACTGCGTGTCCGTCCACTTCCCAGAATCCCTCTCGCTAGCATCCATCTTGGCTGAGTGATGCGTGCGCCACCAGGAAAGACTCTGAATTAGAATGATTGGCCAAAGACCACCCGGAAACTAATCCCATCACCATAAAACCCAAGACTGCCAGCCACCCTTACCCTACTGCTCCCCACCTGGATGTCCTTTCCCAATAAAATCTCTTGCTTTGTCAGCACATGTGTCTCCTTGGACAATTCATTTTCGAGTGTTAGACAAGAGCCCAGTTTCGGGCCCTGGAAGGGGTCCCCCTTCCTGCAACATACACACTGCTATATTTAAAATGAATAACGAACAAGGACCTATTGTAGCACATGGAACTCTCTCTGTTCAATGGTATGTGGCAGCCTGGATGGGAGGAGAGTTCGGGGGGGAGAATGGGTACATGTATACGCATGGCTGAGTCCCTTCAGTGTTCCTCTGAAACTATCCCAACATTGTTAATCAGCTATCCCCCAATACAAGATAAAAAGTTCAAAGGAAAAAAAAAGGTTTGGTCCAAAAGTGGAGGTCCCTGAAGAGTGACAAGGGCACAACTCTGATGGGTCATCTTTGCTCTTGCGGAAAGTATGTTCTGGGGAGAGGGGGTGCTCCTGACTCAGACCCTCCTCCTTCAGGGCAACAGGCTCTCAATGGGCATCCCGAGACTAATTGAACTCAGTCTATCTTGGGTGTGATGGCAAAAGGCAATACAATCCATGATTACTGAAATACTCCAAAGAATATAGTTTCTGGAAAGAGAAAGAGAAGGAGGGAAAGAGAGAATGGAATAAAACGACTCATGCAGAAGCAGGTCAAAATGATGGGACTTTATTTCTGTGGATTCTTTGGTGTCGGACGAGGTGTGAGCTCTGTCTGAAGCTGCCCCCACAGTCGAGACATCTGTAAGGTTTCTCTCCGGTGTGAGTTCTCCGGTGTTTAATGAGGGTCGCGCTCTGACTGAAGTGCTTCCCGCACACAGAACACCCGTAGGGCTTCTCACCAGTGTGGATCCTCTGGTGTTTGGAGAGGTCGGAAGAGCGTTTGAAGCTCTTGTTGCACTCCTCACACGTGTGGGGTCGCTCCGCCTTGTGTGTCCTCTGGTGTCTAAAACGACTGGAGGTGCGGCAGTTCTCCCCGCACTCCTTACATGTGTAGTGCTTCTCCCCTAGGTGGGTTCTCTGATGCCGGCTGAGGTGTGAGCTCTGTCGGAAGCTGTCCCCACACTTGGGACACGTGTAGGGCTTCTCTCCGGTGTGTGTCCTCTGGTGTTTAATGAGGGTCGCGCTCTGACTGAAGCGCCTCCCACACACAGGACACCCGTAGGGCTTCTCGCCGGTGTGGATCCTCTGGTGTTTGGAGAGGTCGGAGCAGCGTTTGAAGCTCTTGTCGCACTCCTCACACAAGTAGGGTCGCTCCTCATTGTGTGTCCTCTGGTGACTAAAGTGGCTGGAGGTGTGGCAGGTTTCCCTGAAGTTGTTACAGGTATAGTGCTTCTCCCCCAGGTGGGTTCTCTGATGTCGACTGAGATTTGAGCTCTGTCGGAAGCTGTCCCCACACCTGGGACACGTGTAGGGCTTCTCACCGGTGTGTGTCCTCTGGTGTTTAATGAGGGTCGCACTCTGACTGAAGCGCCTCCCACACACAGAACACCCATAGGGCCTCTCCCCAGTGTGGATTCGATGGTGTTTAAGGAGGTCGGAACGCTGTTTGAAGCTCTTCTCACAGGTGTCACATGTATAAGGTCTTTCTTCATGGAACCACCTCTGAGTCTCAAATAGGCCCGAATGATGGCGATTTTCCTCACTGTTGAGAGATTCATGAGGTTTCACCATGTCTAACCTGTGTTGGCAGTTGTTCCCATATTCATCCCCAGTGGCGGGTCTCCCTGCTGTTGGGACGTACTGACCAGCAACAAAGTCTGAACTCTCAGCACTGGTCCTGAATTCTTTGTTTTTGACGTCTCCTTCTTCGCTGGGACCATTCCTGAGATCTGAGATGTGGGTGACTCCCTGATCTTCAGGAGAATTTTCGCGTTTCAGCGATGAGGGGTCTCCCAAGGACTTCTCTCTCCTGTCCTGGGCATCACCACACTCAGAAGATAGGGGAGCCTTCTCCTGAAATCCTTGTAGCTGCCCTTGAAGCTCCACTTCTAGAATTTCTTGCTTTGGAATCAATTCTTTGTTCACAATTCTGGTTTCCGAACCTGAAATATTAAAATACGAGTTGCTGACATTTCATCCCCTGGCAGGAGTGATTAAGAAACTGCTAGCAAAAAAAAAAAAAAAAGAAAGAAACTGCTAGCAGAGAAACAATGCCCCCAAAGCCCTTTTCATGTTCTCTGTGAAACCACTCCTGAAGTTAAATTATTTTAATTAACCTGTCAAATGTGCTTACCTGTACAAATCTTGTTTCTTTCCTTTTATACTTGTGTCTACACCCACCAACCCATCTCTCTTCCCCTAACCCCACTTCATAAGAACACAGGGAGAAACAGACAAGAACGAGTGGCGTAATACTCTGTGTAATAGTGAAAAACTAGAAGCCTTAACATCTGTTGACAGAATGGATAAGTGAATATTAGGATGAAATATATAGAGATGTTAAAATGAATAAACTAGAGCTACACCTATCAACATGGATAAAAATCCCAAAAATGTGGAGAAAAAAGGCAAGGTGCAAAAGAACCATATAGTAATACAACGTATGCTGAGGCTGCTGCTAAGTCGCTTCAGTCGTGTCCAACTCTGTGCGACCCCACAGACGGCAGCCCACCAGGCTCCCCCGTCCCTGGGGTTCTCCAGGCAAGAACACTGGAGTGGGTTGCCATTTCCTTCTCCAATGCATGAAAGGGAAAAGTGAAACTGAAGTCGCTCAGTCATGTCTGACTCTTTGGGACCCCATGGACTGCAGCCTACCAGGCTCCTCTGTTCATGGGATTTTCCAGGCAAGAGTACTAGAGTGGGTTGCCATTGCCTTCTCCGAATACAACGTATATATACCATAAAAACATGTCAAAATACTATATATGTTTACATACATTTATATATATGCATACACAAAGTGATATTGAATGGTTTGCCTTGGAAACGAACAGAGATCATTCTGTCGTTTTTGAGATTGCATCCAAGTACTGCATTTAGGACTCTTCTGTTGATCATGATGGCTACTCCATTTCTTCTGAGGGATTCCTGCCCGCAGTAGTAGATATAATGGTCATCTGAGTTAAATTCACCCATTCTAGTCCATTTCAGTTCGCTGAATCCTAGAATGTCGACATTCACTCTTGCCATCTCTTGTTTGACCACTTCCAATTTGCCTTGATTCATGGACCTGACATTCCAGGTTCCTATGCAATATTGCTCTTTACAGCATCAGACCTTGCTTCTATCACCAGTCACATCCACAGCTGGGTATTGTGTTTGCTTTGGCTCCATTCCTTCATTCTTTCTGGAGGTATTTGTCCACTGATCTCCAGTAGCATATTGGGCACCTACTGACCTGGGGAGTTCCTCTTTCAGTATCCTATCATTATGCCTTTTCGTACTGTTCATCCCTTATGATTATAGAGTGGAAGTGAGAAATAGATTTAAGGGCCTAGATCTGATATATAGAGTACCTGATGAACTATGGAATGAGGTTGGTGACACTGTACAGGAGACAGGGATCAAGACCATCCCCATGGAAAAGAAATGCAAAAAAGCAAAATGGCTGTCTGGGGAGGCCTTACAAATAGCTGTGAAAAGAAAAGAAGTGAAAAGCAAAGGAGCAAAGGAAAGATATAAGCATCTGAATGCAGAGTTCCAAAGAATAGCAAGAAGAGATAAGAAAGCCTTCTTCAGCGATCAATGCAAAGAAATAGAGGAAAACAACAGAATGGGAATGACTAGAGATCTCGTCAAGAAAATTAGAGATACCAAGGGAACATTTTGTGCAAAGATGAGCTCAATAAAGGACAGAAATGGTATGGACCTAACAGAAGCAGAAGCTATTAAGAAGAGATGGCAAGAATACACAGAAGAACTGTACAAAAAAGATCTTCACGACCCAGATAATCACGATGGTGTGATCACTCACCTAGAGCCAGACGTCCTGGAATGTGAAGTCAAGTGGGCTTTAGAAAGCATCACTACGAACAAAGCTAGTGGAGGTGATGGAATTCCAGTTGAGCTATTCCAAATCCTGAAAGATGATGCTGTGAAAGTACTGCACTCAATATGCCAGCAAATTTGGAAAACTCAGCCGTGGCCACAGGACTGGAAAAGGTCAGTTTTCGTTCCAATCCCAAAGAAAGGCAATGCCAAAGAATGCTCAAACTACCGCACAATTGCACTCATCTCACACGCTAGTAAAGTAATGCTCAAAATTCTCCAAGCCAGGCTTCAGCAATACGTGAACCATGAACTTCCTGATGTTCAAGCTGGTTTTAGAAAAGGCAGAGGAACCAGAGATCAAATTGCCAACATCTGCTGGATCATGGAAAAAGCAAGAGAGTTCCAGAAAAACATCTATTTCTGCTTTATTGACTATGCCAAAGCCTTTGACTGTGTGGATCACAATAAACTGTGGACAATTCTGAAAGAGATGGGAATACCAGACCACCTGACCTGCCTCTTGAGAAATGTGTATGCAGGTCAGGAAGCAACAGTTAGAACTGGACATGGAACAACAGACTGGTTCCAAATCGAGAAAGGAGTATGTCAAGGCTGTATATTGTCACCCTGCTTATTTAACTTCTATGCAGAGTACATCATGAGAAACGCTGGACTGGAAGAAACACGAGCTGGAATCAAGATTGCCGGGAGAAATATCAATAACCTCAGATATGCAGATGACACCACCCTTATGGCAGAAAGTGAAGAGGAACTCAAAAGCCTCTTGATGAAAGTCAAAGTGGAGAGTGAAAAAGTTGGCTTAAAGCTCAACATTCAGAAAACGAAGATCATGGCATCCGGTCCCATCACTTCATGGGAAATAGATGGGGCAACAGTGTCAGACTTTATTTTTTGGGGCTCCAAAATCACTGCAGATGGTGACTGCAGCCATGAAATTAAAAGATGCTTCCTCCTTGGAAGGAAAGTTATGACCAACCTAGATAGCATATTCAAAGGCAGAGACATTACTTTGCCAACAAAGATTCGTCTAGTCAAGGCTATGGTTTTTCCTGTGATCATGTATGGATGTGAGAGTTGGACTGTGAAGAAGGCTGAGCGCCGAAGAATTGATGCTTTTGAACTGTGGTGTTGGAGAGGACTCTTGAGAGTCCCTTGGACTGCAAGGAGATCCAACCAGTCCATTCTGAAGGAGATCAGCCCTGGGATTTCTTTGGAAGGAATGATGCTAAAGCTGAAACTCCAGTACTTTGGCCACCTGATGCAAAGAGTTGACTCATTGGAAAAGACTCTGATGCTGGGAGGGATTGGGGGCAGGAGGAGAAGGGGACAACAGAGGATGAGATGGCTGGATGGCATCACTGACTCGATGGACGTGAGTCTGGGTGAACTCTGGGAGTTGGTGATGGACAGGGAGGCCTGGTGTGCTGTGATTCATGGGGTCGCAAAGAGTCGGACACAACTGAGTGACTGAACTGAACTGATACACAAGTGTATATGTGGCTACATGTATATGTAGAAAGAATATAAAACAGGCATAGAAATGGTAAGTCAGGATATTGATCACTTCTGGAGAAGGAGTGAGGGGATAGCTTTCGAGGGGGTACACAGAGCTTCACCTGGTGCTATGGCTGTAATATGCAGCAAAATAAAAAGCTGAGTCTATCACCTAACAATATAGAACAGAAAGTCTTGCCTCAGTCACAAAAGGGGCTTGAAGGCTCTCAATCTCTGTGAATGGCAGCCTGGCTCAGGGATTTTCTGAAGCAAACCCTCCACCAGTCACACCCAGCTGGAGACAGGAAGAGGCCCAGCACTTACTTGGTGAGACTGCGTTTCCATGATCCTTTGGTGCACTCTCCCTGAAGAAGTGCTTCTGTGCTGGGTACAGACGCTCCCACTCCTCCCAGGTTAGAGACACGGCCACATCCCGGACTGTCACCAACCCCTGTAACAACATGAGACCTCCCCTCAGCACCTGCCATCCCAGTGAGAGAGTCATTTCCTAGGCAGGTTGATAAGAAGTCTAGGCATCTGAAAGGAGAGAGGGGTCTGGAATTCTCAAGGAGGAAGAAAGGACAAACTTTTTTTTCTCTACATTCCTTAAGATTATATAACAATAATGTATCCTGCCTGAGGACAGTCTCTGGATTAAACCTCCTGGCTAATCCTGTTATTTTAAAATGTAAATTATGGGAGTAGGTCTGGTCTTTACAAGGACTATATAATAATAATGTATCCTGCCTAAGGACAGTCTCTGGATTAAACCTTCTGACTAATTCTGTTATCTTAAAATGTTAATTATGGGAGTAGGTCTGGTGGGTCTTTACAACCTCCAGACATTCTTTGGATTCATTGGAGAGTATTTAACTCCATTGCTAAGGCTAGCAAGGGGGTACTCTTTCTACCCCCTTCTCATGTCTACGTCAGAAGCTTTCTCTATCTCCTTTATACTTTAATAAACCTTTATTACACAAAAGCTCTGAGCGATCAAGTCTTGTCTATGGCCCCGGATTGAATGGATAGAATTCTTCTCCAGAGGCCAAGAATCCTGGCGTCTTTGCGTGATTCAGCAACAACCTTTCATCTTGGGGGCTCGTCCGGGATTCTTCAGGACAAGATGGGAGCTAACAATTCTAGCCTCATCCTGTGAACTGTATCCTGAAAAACTGGGATAGTTTTGATCCCCAGAGCTTAAAGAAGACACACGTGGTCTTCCTATGTGATACTGCATGGCCACGGTATCCATTGGAGGTTCTCTTAAGTATATATAATTCTGTTTTACAATTAGACTGGTTCTGTAGAAAACAAGGGAAATGGGTAGAAGTAGCCTACGTATTGCCCTTTTTCTCTCTGTGAAATATGCCAGACTTATGTCCTAAGGGTATAAATTTGGGTGTGACTCCTTCAGCTCCCTCCAGTCCTCCTAGTTTGCTAGATGAGAAGGAGGACAGGAGACAAAGAGATAAAGAAAAGCAGGTTTCTCCAATCTATTCCTGGGATCATATGCACAGAGCAGCCAGAGAGACTGAGGAACAGCCACACAAGCTGTTGCCTCTTCATGAAGCACCCACCAGGAGAAATAATCAGTCTACAAGAGTTAATATTAATAAGCCTTTTCTTATCAAGAAATGCAAAGAATCAAGGAGGATCTGGGAGACTATTTAGACGACCCAGAAAAATATACTAGAGCTTTTAAAGGTGTTACTCTTGTTTATGACCTTACTTGGAAAGGTGTATATCTTGGGACAAATGCTGACTCCTGACTCAAAGAGTCGAGTTTTGGGAAAAGCGGTTGCTTATGGAGATGAATAGCTTGGTAATGAATCAGTAGGGAAGAGGGAGGACAAGACAGCGGTCCTCCCCACTGGGAATCAGGTGGTCCCAACTACAGAACCAGACTGGGACTACAACACAGCTAAAGGAAGATGGGGTCAGAGTCATTTTGTCAGATGTATTCTTGAAGGACTCAGGCAGGCACGTGCTAAGCCTGTAAACTATGGCAAATCGGCAAACACAGAACAGGAGAAGGAAGCTCCTGGTAAATTCCTAGATAGACTGAGAGAAGCCCTTCGCAGATTCACTGAGACTGATCCCAAAAGTGAAGAGGGAAAAGTGATCTTAAAGGATAGATTTCTCACTCAGTTGGCTCCAGATGTCCGCTGTAAGCTATTAAAATGGGCGTATGGGCCAAATCAGTCTTTAGATAATCTGTTACAACTGGCTCAGTCTATTATGGTAGGGAATATGAGGAAAAGAAAGAAAGGTAGAAAAGGACAAAGAAGCCCTCACAATAGCTATGAGAACTGTTCTTAAACAGCCTGAGAAAAATGCCCAGAGGGGCCCAGGTGAAAAGGGATGGGCTTGCTATTACTGTGGAAAGGAGGGGCACCTCAAGTGGGATTGCCCTCAGGCATCTAAGCTGCCCCTGGCTCCATGTCCGGTCTGCAAGGGACCACACTGGAGGAGAGACTGCCCCCAGAGGCGTAGGTTTCAGGGGTCAGATTCTCAAGACAATCAGGACTAAAGGTGCCCGGGGGTCCCCACACAAGCTCCCGTCCTAATTACACCTGAGGAACCCTGGGTATCAATAACTGTGTGTGGGGGCAATCTGTCGATTTACTTTTAGATACTGGGCAACTTACTCCCTGCTTACTGAAGCCCGTGGCCCACTTTCTTCCCGATCTGCTTCCGTAATGGGACTGTCTGGATGAGCCAAAAGGTATTACTTCAGTGTTTCTGTCAGTTATGACTGGGATTCTTTGCTATTTTCACACGTGTTTCTGATCGTGCCAGAGTCTCCCTCACCCTCTTTGGGGAGGGATATACTGAGCAAGGTCCATGCCTCTGTTTTCATGAATATGGAGCCCTCCCTTTCTCTCCCTTTAATTGAACAAAATATAAATCCTAGAGTATGGGCTGATGGAAAATCTGTGGGTCGAGCACAAAATGCTATTCCTGTAGTTGTCAAGCTCAAAAACCCGCACTTATTTCCACATAAGAAGCAGTATCCAATGAAACCTGAGGTTAAGGAAGGGTTAAAACCCATCATCGAGAATTTAAAGGAGCAAGGGCTATTGATTCCATGTAACAGTCCATGCAACACTCCTATTTTGGGTATAAAGAAATCAAATGGTAAATGGAGACTAGTTCAAGATTTACAAATAATAAATGAGGCTGTAGTTCCTTTACACCCCTTGGTGCCTAATCCTTGTACTCTATTGTCTGAAATTCCTGAATGAGCCAAATATTTCTCAGTAATTGATTTGAAAGATGTCTTCTATTCAGTGCCTTTGGCGGAGGAAAGTCAATTTCTCTTTGCCTTAGAAGACCCTACGCAGTCAGCTTCTCAGTTAACCTGGACAGTTTTGCCCCAGGGATTTCATGACAGTCCTCACTTATTTGGACAAAGTTTGTCATGGGATTTACAAAACTTTTAATAGCTCTGAAGCAGTGATGTAACAATATGTAGATGGTATTTTGCTCTGTGCTGAGACAGAGGAAGCTTGTTCATGAGCCTCAGAAGATTTCTTAAACTTTTTGGCAGGCTGCAGTTACAAGGCATCAAGAGAAAAGGCTCAGCTTTGTCAACAATCTGTTAGATATCTGGGCCTAATCATATCAGAAGGGACTAGGGCCATAGGCTTAAACCTATGAGACTTACACCTATACTAAATCATCCCCTACCTATGACTTTACAACAAGTGAGAGGAATTTTGGAAATCACAGGCTACTGTAATTGGATTCCGGGTTACGGTGGAATTTGCCCAGCCTTTATAGAGCCAGATATCCTGGAATGTGAGGCCAAGCAAGCCTTAGAAAGCATCACTACGAACAAAGCTACTGGAGGTGATGGAATTCCAGTTGAGCTATTCCAAATCCTGAAAGATGATGCTGTGAAAGTGCTGCACTCAATATGCCAGCAAATTTGGAAAACTCAGCAGTGGCCACAGGACTGGAAAAGGTCAGTTTTCATTCCAATCCCAAAGAAAGGCAATGCCAAAGAATGCTTAAACTACCGCACAATTGCACTCATCTCACACGCTAGTAAAGTAATGCTCAAAATTCTCCAAGCCAGGCTTCAGCAATACGTGAACCGTGAACTTCCTGATGTTCAAGCTGGTTTTAGAAAAGGCAGAGGAACCAGAGATCAAATTGCCAACATCCGCTGGATCATGGAAAAAGCAAGAGAGTTCCAGAAAAACATCTATTTCTGCTTTATTGACTATGCCAAAGCCTTTGACTGTGTGGATCACAATAAACTGTGGACAATTCTGAAAGAGATGGGAATACCAGACCACCTGACCTGCCTCTTGAGAAATGTGTATGCAGGTCAGGAAGCAACAGTTAGAACTGGACATGGAACAACAGACTGGTTCCAAATCGGGAAAGGAGTATGTCAAGGCTGTATATTGTCACCCTGCTTATTTAACTTCTATGCAGAGTACATCATGAGAAACGCTGGACTGGAAGAAACACAAGCTGGAATCAAGATTGCTGGGAGAAATATCAATAACCTCAGATATGCAGATGACACCACTCTTATGGCAGAAAGTGAAGAGGAACTCAAAAGCCTCTTGATGAAAGTCAAAGTGGAGAGTGAAAAAGTTGGCTTAAAGCTCAACATTCAGAAAACGAAGATCATGGCATCCGGTCCCATCACTTCATGGGAAATAGATGGGGAAACAGTGGAAACAGTGTCAGACTTTATTTTTCTGGGCTCCAAAATCACTACAGATGGTGACTGCAGCCATGAAGTTAAAAGACGCTTACTCCTTGGAAGGAAAGTTATGACCAACCTAGATAGCATATTGAGAAACAGAGACATTACTTTGCCAACAAAGGTCCGTCTAGTCAAGGCTATGGTTTTTCCTGTGGTCATGTATGGATGTGAGAGTTGGACTGTGAAGAAGGCTGAGCGCCGAAGAATTGATGCTTTTGAACTGTGGTGTTGGAGAAGACTCTTGAGAGTCCCTTGGACTGCAAGGAGATCCAACGAGTCCATTCTGAAGGAGATCAGCCCTGGGATTTCTTTGGAAGGAATGATGCTAAAGCTGAAACTCCAGTACTTTGGCCACCTGACGCAAAGAGTTGACTCATTGGAAAAGACTCTGATGCTGGGAGGGATTGGGGACAGGAGGAGAAGGGGACGACAGAGGATGAGATGGCTGGATGGCATCACTGACTCGATGGACGTGAGTCTGAGTGAACTCCGGGAGTTGGTGATGGACAGGGAGGCCTGGCGTGCTGTGATTCATGGGGTCGCAAAGAGTCGGACAGGACTGAGCGACTGATCTGATCTGATCTGATCTGATAGCTGCAACTCAGCAGGCCCGAACCAACAAACTGGTTTGGTCTCCAGTTACTCAAAAGGCTTTTAAGGTTCTTCAGACTGCTCTCCTGCAAGCTCCCACTCTGAGCTTGGCCACAGGGTCAGAATTTAATTTGTTTGTCACTGAAAGAAAAGGTATGGCCTTGGGAGTTTTGACACAACCCCAAGGGCTCACCAGCAACCTATTGCTTATCTAAGCAGAGAATTAGATGTAATTTCACGTGGGTGGCCCCACTGCCTAAGAGTAATTGGGGCAGCAGAAGCTTTAAAAATAATTAGTGGATGAAACCTTACTGTACTGACTTCTCATGTTGTAAATGGAATCTTAAATTCTAAGGTTAATATTTGGATGACAGTAGGCTTCTTAAATATCAGACATTGTTATAGACCCTTAAGCCTTGGAATTAACTAGTTACGTAACTCAGCTCTCAGCTTTTCAACAGGCATTAACAGAACTCCAGGAGAGGACTCCTGACCCAGTCTCTGAGTCAAGCAAGCCTCTATTTGAGCCAGGAACCGAGGTCCTCATAAAAACATTGGAATCTGGGGGCCAATCCCACAAGTCCCTCTGGGAAGGCTGGGCCTGATAATCTATGTGAGCCTACTTCTGCTGACTCCAAAAATCCTGAGTCTGCCATTTGATCCTCAAGACAATGCCTTCCTGTCCTGGGCTCACTCCTATGCAGCATTTCACAGTCTAACTGCTGGGTCTGTGGAGCACTCCCCTTTTCATCAGTGGAAGGATTCCCAGGGTGGACATCTCCACTTCAAGGAAAAGACTTTCTCAAAGTCTGCAAATACCTTCAACAATCGCACGTGATGCCTCTTCTTAAACTGATGACATCTAACAACCTTAACATGGACTGATTTAACTATGGACATAATGTGACTTTTCATTTTGATTTTAACTTGGTTTAATGACTATTTTGCCTTACGTCTGTAACTGTATAATGGAGTTTTCTAACCATCTAAAAGCTTTTAAGTTACAAATGGTTGTCCAAGCTCCTATGAGTGCCACTGCCTCCTCCAACTATCCCTGGATCAGAGACCCTCAATACGAGGGTTAGAAGAATATGTTGCCTCAACTATTTAGGGGCCACACCCCTAAACAGCAGGAAGTAGTTATGGAACAAAAACGATGCCCCTTTCCCTTGGCAACATAATTCTCCTAAAAGAAAAGAGGGGAATGAGAGTCATTTCCTAGGCAGGTTGATAAGAAGTCTAGGTGTCCGAAAAGGAGAGAGGGGTCTGGAATTCTCAAGGAGGAAGAAAGGACAAATTTTTTTCTCTACATTCCTTAAGATTATATAACAATAATGTATCCTGCCTGAGGACAGTCTCTGGATTAAATCTCCTGGCTAATCCTGTTATTTTAAAATGCAAATTATGGGAGTAGGTCTGGTCTTTACAAGGACTATATAATAATAATGTATCCTGCCTGAGGACAGTCTCTGGATTAAACCTTCTGACTAATTCTGTTATCTTAAAATGTTAATTATGGGAGTAGGTCTGGTGAGGTCTTTACAACGTCCAGACATTCTTTGGATTCACTGGAGAGTATATAACTCCATTGCTAACTCTTTCTACCCCCTTCTCATGTCTATGTCAGAAGCACAGCAACAGTCAGATGGAAGAGATGCGTTGGGCAAGGTCTGGAGGGGGGGGTCCTAAGCTCAGGAGCTTCTCTCCCCTTGGAGGTGGGATGGGGGAAGGGTTGAGTTACCCTCCCACTTAAGTAGATGCGCATACCAACTGGGAAGCTCTCTCAACCCCACACTCTTGTGGTTTTATGGAGGCTTCATCATGTAGGCAGGATCAATTATTAACTCCATTTCCAGCCTCTCTTCCTTCTCTGCAGTATCATTATCAATTGAGGGAGGAGGGAGGAAGTCATCCAAGCCCTTAAAAAGTAAAAGGATGCTCATATTCAAAGTGGTGGGGAACTGCTGTTCTTATACATCGTTTAAGGACACTTTCCACCTTGACATCTTTCTTTCCCAAACAATCTAGTTAGACACGAGGGTGTCTTACACTGAATAAACAATACTTCTGTGCCAGTTTTGTGCGGAAAGGTCTACAACTCAAGGACCTCTTCCTAGACGGATTTGTTACCGCTTCCTACAAAGAATGTTTCATGCACATACTAAAGTTCACGCAAAATGTAATAAGGAAGTAAAGAACTTCTGAAACCCATAGCATCCCTCACACCTCCATCCCCACTCCCAGAATACTTCCACTCCTCACCTGGCGTGAGGTCCCAGCAGGCTGCCTCTGAAGAGACCGCACCACGGCGGCCGCCTCCTCCCCGCTCTGCGGGCAGTGCTTCCGCACCCAGGCTTGGATCTCCTGGGGCAGGATTGTCAGGAACTGCTCCAGCACCAGCAGCTCCAGGATCTGCTCTTTCGAGTGCACCTCTGGCCTCAGCCATCGACAACAAAGTTCCCTGAGCCGGCTCAGCGCCTCTTCCGGTCCAGCCACCTCCTGATAACGGAACTGCCTAAAATGACATCGGAAAGTTTCGGGATCCGGACAGTCCCAGGGCCGGTCGGACTCCCCACTTCCGAAGGAGTCTTCCTCCACTTTCACTGTCCAAAGTCCATCACCTAGGGCCGGAGGGGCGATCGTGCTTTGACTTGCGGTCCAGCTCCAACTCATCCTTCTCTCGCTCGTGCGCACTTTCCCGGAGTTCCACCTTCAGCTGAGGTGACAGTAAACCCAGCAAGAAGCCGCAGAACACATCGGATCTCCCCAAAGAAGCGGCTGCCGACTGTCGGGTCTTAAACGAGATCCCACCTCCCCGGGCCCCTCCCAGACTCCTCCTACCCAGAAACCGCTACCCTACCTCAGTTCAGTTCAGTTCAGTCGCTCAGTCGTGTCCGACTCTTTGCGACACCCTACCTGAAGCTGTCAAATCCCGCGACAAAAAATTACGAACAGCCCGAGTCGGAAGTGCGTCACCGGCTCCCTGCGGTGCCCACCCCTCGGGGCATTTCCGGGGCCTCTCTAGGCTCCTGGGAAGAGTGACGTGCATCTCTGTGGTTTGTTATCTTTAACCTTTTCCAGAGGTACTCTTGGTGGCTCACACGGTAAAGAAACCGCCTGCAATGCGGGAGACATGGGTTCAGTCCCTGGGTTGGGAAGATCCCCTGGAGAAGGGAACGGCTACCCAGTCCAGTATTCCGGCCTGGAGAATTCCATGGACAGAGGAGCCTGGCCGACTACAGTCCATGGGATCGCAAAGAGGAGGACACGAAGTGTCGGACACGACTGAGCGACTTTCACTTTCACCTTGTAGCGTGGAGCTTACAGTCCTTAAGGTTGCAGAACTAAAGGATATTCCTCCTTTAAAAATAAATCTCATTCCTTTTGAATTCTTGACAATCTTTCATCCTTAGATTAAGTATGAGAAGGAATCTTATTGTTTCAAAGAGGGAAAAAAAAGAAAAGAAAAATATCAAACCTGTTTTTCACTTGCATTCCTTTGTATGAAATACATAATCAAAATTTTGCAAAAAAAAAAATCATTCAAAAGCAATCACATGCCTTAGCTTTGTAGCAACTTTCTTCTCAAAGTTGGCTCATTACCATGTTAAACATTTATACTAAGCTGGAGAATATGTCAAATTATATGTCTTATGTTTTAAAAGTATGTTTTATATGATAGTAAAATAAATTTAAAACAATAACTGTATATGAAAAATTGTATATGTGATAAAAATATGTACCATTCAATTGTTTCTATGTTTAATAAACATCACTTTTATTTGAGAATAACCAAAAGAAAGAATGTCATTCTTAACAAATTATCTGTGAAGAAAGTTGTATAAATTTGGTTTCAGGGAAAGTTAAAAGTTCCAGTTGTACAATAAAGTGGTCATTTATCCATCGGTTACACTTAGGCAAGAAAGGTTTGTAGAGTGTCTTCTACATGCTAAGGCATCACAGTTGACACTATAGATGCAAAACTGGGAAGATATATTCCCTGTCCTCAAGTTGCTCACAGTCCCCTAATGGAGACAGACACTTAAATTACAGGACAGTGTGGTAAACGCAATACTTTGAGGTGTATGCAGCATCTATTTGTATAAGCAGAGATGGAAATAAACAACCATGCCTGATGGGGAGTGTACAGTAAAAGGCTTCACAGAAGAGATAAGTTTAAAAAGTCCATGTGGACTGAAGACATATTTTAATTTAAAACTGGGTTAAATATATGGGCAATAGTTGGACACAACTAAAGCAACTTAGCACACGCATACTTTAGTTTAACATTTATATTAAATCATCTGCATTATTTAAGAAGTGAAGAATTATCTAAGCTACATGTGTGTGTGTTTTGTGCTCAGCTGTGTCTGACTGTTTGTGATCCCAAGGACTGCAGTCTGCCAGGCTCCTCTGTCTGTGGGATTTCCCAGGCAAGAATACTGGAGTGGGTTGCTATTTCCTTCTCCAGGGGATCTTCCCAACCCACAGATCGAACTGGCATCTGCTGCCTGGCAGGTGAGTTCTTTACCACTGAGCCACCAGGGAAACCCTATGTAAGTTACATTAAGGGTACTTTCATTTAAAAAGCATTTGTTTAAGTACAATTAATGTCCTGATTTATGAATGCAAATTCCCAAGCAGGGTCAAGATTTCATACAACATTTATATGGATTAAAGCTTAAAATATAAACTTTAAAAATTATTTCCAAATTATTTCCTGTGCAAAAGCACAGGTAGTCAATTCCTACTTTAGGTTTTAGCAGTTGTAGTGGCTGTACTAGTCTGTTGTGATCTGTTTTGATTGGACATTAATAGGACATGAAACAGGCAAAGGCAGATTTTTCAGGATTATTTTTTATGTTGAACGTGAAAGTGTTAGTCGCTCAGTCCATGTAAATATAATCAAACATCTTGAGAGCTTGTCAAATATCTTATATAATGCACATATACTACACCAGTGTGTGAGCTAAGTCACTTCAGTCCTGTCTGACTCTGTGACCCCATGGACTGTAGCCTGCCAGGCTCCTCCATCCATAGAATTCTCCAGGCAAGAATATTGGAGTGGGTTGCCAGTTTCTTCTCCAGGGGATCTTCTCCACCCAGGGATTGAACTCGGGTCTCTTGCATTGTAGGAAGATTCTTTACCATCTGAACCACCAGGGAAGCCCAATTTTTATGTTAAAAATCACTTAAAGAGAAAAAAATTCACTACTCTCAAGGCTCATCTTTGTCATTTTACAAATCTGGAGCAACATGTGATAATTTAATGAGATAACTTGTTGAATGTTTACATCTCATCTCCCTAGGTGGTTTGAAAGTCTCTGGAGGGCAGAAATTTTACACAAGTCTACTTCTTCATCTGTGTGGGAACGCTATCCTGATCTGGCAGGAAGTCAAAAGTTCTTTTTTGCAGGACAAGGCTTTGACTAGGATCAGGTTATCAAGGATGGTAAGGGAATTAGGACAATGCAAATTCACAAATAAAACTCTATGGCACAGGCAAATCTAGCTCCAGAAAATATCCATCTACGTAACTAGTAACAGAATCCAGAAGAGAATATTATGTACTATGAAGACAGTACAAGCATTTTTCATCTTCTCCCAGAGAAAGGAGATGTATTAATAGGTCTTCTTTCCTGTTGATTACCAGTTTGGCTCCAATAGTATCAGTGTCTGGGTTGTATGACTGGTTTCTTATCATGATTTAGTGATTTGCTTAGCTCTTTCCTCCCTTTCTCCTGTAATTTAACTTTTGTCTTCACTTGCAGAACATCAAGTGCTTTCATCTGCTCCCACTGATATCACTGAATGATATATTTTTGTGTTCCCAATGCCTTTTCTGGTGCTTTTTTCATAGAAGTTAACTGAAGAAATGTCTCATCTTTTAAAAAAAACAATTCAGTGCAAGTAAATAAAGTGAGAAAAGGAAAAAAAGTAGGGATAAATAAGATGGAGCCAGGGATAGGACAGGATTAGAACTTACCCACTGTACACTCCTGTATACTCACAAAAGATAGCTCATAGTTCTGCTTTGAGAAACCTCAGCAGCCAATTCAAGAAGAAAACAAGATCAGTTACATGAGCGAACTATTATAATGGCTTAGGAGAAATCCAGCTATTCTTAGTATCAAGAGGGAAGAGAAATTTATAGTCATAAGGGTCGCAGAGTCGGACACGACTGAAGCAACTTAGTACTCAAGCACGCCTCCACCCTATATAAGATGCTTTAAAACAATATACCTCTGACCCTCTTTCCACGTTTTGCTTTGAGTGCTCCCGGTTTGCTAACTTTTTAGTATGTACACAATAAACTTTCACTAATTACTACTTCAGCGATTCAATGGTTTCACGTCTTTGTTTGTTTGTTTTTTTGGCCGAAACTTTTGACGATTCTAAATATAAAAAGTGAAACCATAAAAATACATTGCACAAACCGCAGTGTCAATTTAAGCCTCTCCAGCTATAGATCTCTTTGACGATAGTAGGAATTTTTTGCATTTTTTCATTCATAAGGTAGACCACGGCACGAGCAAGCCATTCTCAAAATCCCATCTCTGATTTGAGTGAAAATTCACAACGTACTATATAAAAATAAAACTCCTGAGAGTATCGAAGGATTTGCTGTTGTTCAGTCGCTTAAGTCGTATCCGGTTCTTTGCGACCCCATGGACTGCAAGTCAGGTTTCCTTGTCCTTCACATCTCCTGGAGTTTGCTCAAACTCACGTCCGTTGAGTCCGTGATGCCATCCAACCATCTCGTCCTCTGTCGTCCCCTTCTCCTGCCTTCGGGAGGATATATGCCTTCTAATTCAGAGTGGAGTCCGTGAGCCTCATTCACTTCGTGACTTGTAAGACAAAGACTCTTGTCCTGTCTGTCGAGTAACTTCGCAAATGGATACAAAATGAGACTAAAGATGGGACCCCTCTTGGCTAGAGAAGCCCTGAAAACACCGCTCAGGAATTTCTCAAGAACGCGGACCTTCCGCCTTCTCTCCGCAGCCAGGAGGCTAGTCTCCCGACACACTCAGGCCTCCCCTGGGGCCTCTGAAGAAACGCCTCCCAGCTTTCCCGCACCGTGAGACTGAGGCTGCGAAGAGAGCCCCTGCCTTATTGGCTAGAGGGCGTGGCCCGCGCGGTGCTTCCTGGGAATTGTAGTCCCCGGAGCCGCGGGGGCTCGGGTCTGACGTTGGGTGTTTCCGCCGGCTGAGCTGACCGCTGCTGTAAGGAGGTGGGTGTGTCTGGAGACGGGGTGAGGGGAGTGGCGAGTGGATTCGGGTCCATTAAAGAGAAGTGAAGGTTGCCGGTTCGCACAAAGGTACGGACCTACTTCGAACCGCGGCGAAGAGCGCCGGGGGTGAGGGAGCGCAAGTTCCAGTCAGACACTAGCAACTGTGGCCAAGCAAGGGCTTTGGACACCTAAGTCCCGGCCTCTGCCCCTATTCCAAGGAAAGGGGCGGACTCGGACTGCTTAAACGGCTGTGGCGTTGAGTAGGGGCAGAGAGTGGCTATTTGCCACCCGGCTCTAGCGTTGAAGTATCTGCGTCTGGGTGGGCGGGGAACGGCCGGGTTGCTGGAGGTGGGACTGGGATCCATCTCCCAACCGATTGGCCCACAGCCCTTCCGGGGGCGGGTCTTAGGGCGGAGCCTGGGGCGGGCACTTTCCTCCTGTGGCGAGGCAAGGACCTCCGGGATTCCTAGAGAGGACTCGGAAGTGCTCTCGTGGGGGGCGGGGGTGGGATTTCTGGCTCTACCCCGCTGGTCAGGAACGCTTGGACATGCTTACTTCCGGCGAGGAAGTGTTGCGAAGTGTCGGCTTCGGCTTTTCTCTCCGTCTGTAAGAAGAAACCCGTCTTTCCCCACCCTTGGCTGCGGGCGCTTGGTCTTCCAGGAGAGCTCCCAGGGACGGGGGCCTTAAGCAAAAAGAATGGCCTTTGTGTCCAGTTGAGGGTCCTGTCCCTAACCTTGACCAGGCTGGTTTCCGTGGCTCGGGGGTCAGGGGCGATGTTGCGCAATCCAGGTGCAAAATCTGTACCTAAAACCCTGGTTCTCTTCGGGACCCATGAAATCTCCCGTTGGTCAATCAAGCTCTTATGGCTTGAGGGACGAGACCAACTTTGACCACTGTAACGTTTTTGACATCTGTTCCGACTTAAGTTTGGCTTGTGGTAGAGAGAAGGAGCGGCTGCGTCTGGACTAGTTAGTAAGTCGTCTTACTATTTATATGAATTATAACGTTCTTCACCACTAAAATTGTGTTTGATGAAGCCATAGGTCAGATTTTTATTGCTCTCCTGTACACTTTTTAAATATTAGAAATATTCTGTGTTGATCATTTTGTGGGTGGAGTGATGGCTGTTTTGTAGTACACGTTGTGGTCAGTTACTCTGCTGCATGGTCATCTTTAGGATAGATGACCTCTTTGTCATCTCTTTGATAATAACGATTTCCAATATATCAGTAGGTTGCATAGTAATGAAAGTGTCCTTCAGAAGATCTCAGAGAGCAGAGAAACGGATTCGATTACTGTAACCCAGTTTACCTGGAGCGAGATCCCGCTGAGTTGGAATGATAATGACAGGATCTGGGGAAGTTATAGACCTAGACCCTCCCTCGGAGATTTCACCAGAGCAAGAAGACCTTCTGATAGTGAAGGTGGAAGAAGAAGATTGCACCTGGATGCAGGAGTACAGTCCGCCGGTGTTCGAGACTTTTTATCAGCGCTTCAAGCACTTCCAGTACCACGAGGCGTCAGGCCCCCGGGAGGCCCTCAGCCAGCTCCGGGTGCTCTGCTGTGAGTGGCTGCGGCCGGAGCTACACACCAAGGAGCAGATCCTGGAGCTACTGGTGCTGGAGCAGTTCCTGACCATCCTGCCTGAAGAGTTCCAGACCTGGGTGAGAGAGCATCACCCGGAAAGCGGAGAGGAGGCTGTGGCCGTGGTAGAAAATATACAAAGAGAACTAGAGGAACGTCAGCAACAGGTGAGTGAAAGAGGAGGCCTTAGACCAATGAGGAAGGAGAGGAAGAGAGTTCAGGAGCAGCTGAGCAGGGGTGAGGTCTTGAGCGCCCTGGTGCTTCATTCATATTCTTTTGTTCTCCTGGGATTAGGTCCACTGTGGAGATTTCCTGCCACTCCAGCAAAGAGAAGCAGTATCCATGTGTTAATCTGGAGAAGAGAGTCTGCGATTTTGTTTGTTTTAAATTACCCTGTTTGTTTTTTGAGTGACATGATACAAAATTCAAAAAGTGCATAAGGTTGTAATGAAAAGTAAGTGCCCCTCCCACCCCTAACTCCCCAGCTGCCTGAGTTCTCACCAGAAGCAACCATTGTCCCATGATACTTGTCTGTCCTTACAGAGGTACACTGTATTCTGTATATTGTTAGCGTCTACGTGTATGCTGTTTTAAAAAAAAAACACAAATGTTTTTTACATCACCTTGTACTTCTGCCTCTTGCTTTTTTTTCTCTTTAAAATGTATTTCCTGCTCTTTAAAAACTTTTTTGTTTGACTGTGTTGGGTCTTCACTGGAGCACACGGGATCTTTTAGTTGTGCATGGAGTCTCTAGTTGTGTGATGTGGCCTCCAGATAGTGTGGGCTTAAGTAGTTGTGCCCGGTCTTAGTTGCTCCTTGGCATGTGGGATCTTAGTTCCCGGACAAGGGATTGAACCCATGTCCCTTGCATTGCATGACAGATTCTTTAACCACTGGACCACCAGGGAAGTCCAGCTTTTTTTCTTATAGTGTATCCTGGCTTGTTCTATGTCAGTGCATAGAGTGCTGCCTCACTCTTTGAAACTGCATTGTGTTCCATTGTATGGATGTACAATAATTTAAGGCTATTTAAGTTGTTCCTTTAGACTGTCTCTGAATCTTTAACAAACTTTGCTACCACGAATATCCTTTCCATCCATCATTAGTTGTAGAATCAAAACTGAGAAGTCCGTTGTTGACTCAGAGGCCATACGCATCTGTAGTCTGGATAGTTGTTGACAGATTGCCCTCTGTGGAGGTTATACCAATTTATATCCCCAGCAGCCGTGTATCAGAGAAGTTTTTTGCTCAAAGCCTGGTATCACAGTGTTATCCAGCTTTGAGATTGTTGCCAATCTGAAAGACGCAGTATTCCATTTGCAAGTTTACCATGCATTTTTTTCTTACTATGAGTGAGCTTGATCGCTGTACATATTTTAAAAGGCTGTGCATATACCCTTTTTTGTGAACTCTCTGTTTATATTCACCTATTAGAAAAAGCAAGCACTGGATCTGCCATCTGAGTTGCAAGAGTTATTTCCTCCTTTTGTTGTTTGTCATTGCTTATGGAGATTTTTTTGCTTTGCTGGTTTTTCTTTTTCCTTTTTATGCAGTCAGTTTAAATCTTTTAATTTATGATTTCTGGATTTTGTACCATAGTTAGAAAGGCTGTCTCTGCTACAGTATTATAAGAAACCTTTCTCATTGTTTCTTCTCCATTGTGTGTTATTGTTTTTGTTTGACCCTTTGACATGATTGATCTTTCTGGAATTCATTTTGCAGTGGTGTGTTTGCGGTGTTTATAGCTCGGTTTTTTTTCCCAGATGTCTGTCAAGTTGTCCCAGCAAGCAATCCCTTTTTTTCCTTGATTGATTAAAATGTCATCTTTATTAAATACCAAATTTTTCCATGTATTTGGGTCCATTTCTGTTCTTTTTATTCTATTTTATTGTCTTACTGTCTGTTCACATATCAGTATTTTAATTATTTGAGCTCTGCAAAGTGTTTTGGTATTCAATAGGTCTGCCCTTCTCCCTTCCAAATTTTTTTTCCCAATGTTTTCTTTTTTCCATGTGAACTTTAGAATACTTACCTTCTACCACCCCAAAAATCCTATTGATATTTTTGTTGGGATGGCCTGAAATCAATTGTTCATTTAAGGGAAGATCTGTATCTTTACGTTGTTCTTCTTCTCTTCCTTTGTCATTTCTTACCCTTTCTTACTCATTTATCACCTGACTTTCTACTTCCCTCCTGTTGGTAGGCCCACATTCTCTGAAACATTAATTTTTCTTTTTTGATAGCAAAGAAACAAAAATTATGGGATCCTAGGTCTATGAGTTTGAAGCTAGAGAAGCTGCCTCATTCTTCATAGCCATTGCCCTTCATTGTACAGGACCAGCCTCTTTCTTCTTCTCTTCTGGGTCAGGGTGTTTCAGAACCTTCAGGTGTCAGTGTTCCAGAGCATCCTCAGGTTCTTCAGATCGTGGGCTAGCTCACCCCACGAGGCAAGGGGGCAGCAAAGGGGGCTACAGTAGACCCTCTGCCAGACCCTGCAGCTGAGCTGAATGTCTGTCTTGCAAACAGGAGTGTTTGAATCTTTTTATTGCTTCTGTTAGGACAGGAAGTAAAGATTCTTGGTGCCATTTGGTTATTCCTTTGGTGCCTGAAATGGTAAAGAGTCTGCCTGCAATGCAGGAAACCTGGGTTCAGTCCCTGGGTTGGGAAGATCCCCTGGAGAAGGGAATGGCTACCCACTCCAGTATTCTTGCCTGGAGAATACCATGGACAGAGGATCCTGGTAGGCTACAGTCCATGGGGTCTTTAAGAGTCAGACAAGACTGAGTAAGTAACACTAACTCAAGACTGAGTTAGTAACACTAACATTGACTTGCGGACAAACTTTACCCTACTCTTTTATAGTAATAAATATTCAAAATCCTAGTTTAAAGCAAAAAGCATTTTTATTTATTTTAAAAATACTTATTTGGCTGTGCTGGGTCTTAGCTGCGGCATATGATATCTTTAACTGTGGCATGTGGGGTCTAGTTCCCTGACCCGGGCTCAAACCCGGGCCCTGCATGCTGGGAGTGCAGAATCGTAGCCTCTGGACCACCAGCGAAGTCCCCCAAGAGCGTTTTTAAATGGAGGATTTACAGCAGGTATTACACATCGACCTCTGTCATTGCGACATGCACCCCATCTGTGAAAGGAACACTCAGATCATTTCTGGGTGGGAATCAGGGATTTGAGGCCCAGAGGTGCAGGTTTTCCTAAGAGCCTGCTCAGCTCACTGTGTTTGCCTTTGTCCCTTCCTGCCCTTTGTATCCCTGACATTGCTCCTCATCTTTATCTCCAGGTAGTTCTTGTCTCTGGCAAGCCTTTTCCCAGGCTGTATCCTCTGTCCCTCCTCCTGGGTTTCTCTGTCTGCTTTTCAGGGGACCTCTGGGGCTGCTTCGCTTCTCTGGTCCCCAGGTACCCTTTGACCTACTTGGCATTTTCTTCACTTGCCTGAGCAGGTCCGAAAGGAGACACACACTTCCATGCAGAGTCATATTTGCCACAACTGTGTTGCAGCTGTCTCTTTTTTTTTTCCCTTTCTTTTTTTTTTAAACTCTGCTTGTCCTCTCTGTCTTGGAGCAGCCTTTTTTTTTTTTTTTTTCTGGCTTTGCAGCATGTAGGATTTTAGTTCCCTGACCAGGGGGCGAACCCTCACCCCTGCATCGGAAGTGCAGAATCTTAACCTCTGGACCCCCAGGGAAGTCCCTAGCCACCTCTTAATGTAATTCCTGTGCTGTGTTTTGTCAGGACCAGGAGGGTTAAAATTGAAAGTGCTTTTGAAACATAAGGGAAGGTGAGAGGCGAGGAGAGCAATTCTATCTCAAAACAGGATCTGATTACCTGCTTCGATGCCATTGAGCTAGTACTTTCCAGAAGAGACAGATTGTAGAGAGACTGGCTATGGATATCCTAAGGTTGTGTAAGAGCAGAAAGATACACACCAGTCATGCACTAGCCCCAGTCTTGGCATTTGTCTGTCCCACTTGAACCTGGTCTTCTGGGTCTCTGAGTGTGATTGTTGAGTCCTGTATTGATCTTTCCAAGCTCATTTCTCTTTTTTTTCCCACTTGACTAAACTTGGCCAACTCTGGCTTTCTGCCTGACGGTCTTTGAGTATGTCACTCTGTCTGCCTGGGTCACTCCTCACTTTTCTCCTGGCTGACTCCTTTCATCCTCCAAGTGTTGCCTTCAGTGACCCCTCCTCAGAAAAGCCTTCGTTGGCTACCCAGTCTGACATAGGTCTCATCTGTTCTGCCTCACGGCCTCACATTCTTCTCCTTTCTGACATGTAACACAGCTTATAATTGTGTATTTATTTGTGTGTCAGTGTATTTAATGGAAGTTGTCTTCAACTAGACATAGGCCATGTTTATTCAGCCACTGTGTAATTAGTCCCAGATGGTTGTAGACACACAGGTAATACTTGGGCAAGGAGTGAATGAAAGAAGAACGTGAACTTGCTGGGCTCTTTCTTCAGTTCAGTTCACTTTAGTCGCTTAGTTGTGTGCGACTCTTTGCGACCCCCTGGACTACAGCACGCCAGCCCTCCCTGTCTATCACCAACTCTCGGAGTTTACTCAGACTCACATCCGTTGAGTCAGCGATGCCATCCAACCATCTCATCCTCTGTCATCCCCTTCTCCTCCCGCCTTCAGTCTTTCCTAGCATCAGGGTCTTTTCAAATGAATCAGTTCTTCACATCAGGTGGCCAAAGTATTGGAGTTTCAGCTTCAACATTAGCCCTTCCAGTGAATATTCAGGACTGATTTCCTTTAGGATGGACTGGTTGGATCTCCTTGCAGTCCAAGGGACTCTCAAGAGTCTGCTCCAACACCACAGTTCAAAAGCATCGATTCTTAGGCACTCAGCTTTCTTTATATGTATGGATATAGTTATATCCATACATGACTACTGGAAAAATAGCCTTCACTAGACAGACCTTTGTTGGCAAAGTAATGTCTCTGCTTTTGAATATGCTGTCTAAGTTGGTCATAACTTTTCTTCCAAGGAGTAAGTGTCTTTTAATTTCATGGCTACAGTCACCATCTGCAGTGATTTTGGAAACCAAGAAAATAAAGTCTGTCACTGTTTCCACTGTTTCCCCATCTATATCTCATGAAGTGATGGGACCAGATGCCCTGATCTTCGTTTTCTGAATGTTGAGCTTTAAGCCAACTTTTTCACTCTCCTCTTTCACTTTCATCAAGAGGCTCTTTAGTTCTTCGCTTTCTGCCATAAGGGTGATGTCATCTGTATATCTGACTCTTAGCCCTTCCTGTAACATGCTGATTAATGTGGTTGTGATTGGCAGATTGTGGCGTGTCCTGAAGGGCTTCCTCCAAAGAGCGTGCCACCTGGAGCCGGGCCCGAGTCCTTCAGTCACCAGCTTCTGCCTGTGGATCCCCAGGCCGAACATGAGCCACAGGAGCCTCGTCTTCTGGAGGAAGACGGTTAGAATCTGGGCTTCCGTGGGATGGGTGTGGGCATCCCGGCTGTGTGGGTAAGCTGTTTTGTAGCGAGAGACCTAGGTCTGGGCAGCCTCTCCGCAGTTAGCATCATCTGGAGGTTGGGAAGGGTGGGGGCGGGGAATCGAGTCCTTGGTCAGCTTGGAGGCCGGCTAGGAGCTGTACTAATATCCAGGGCCATGTGAAACCTATATTGCGGCTGAAGACAAGTCTAAGTACAGGTACTGTTAAAAGATCTAGAAGTCTTTTATGAAAGTATCATTGTGGTTTTGCAATGGTTTTCCAGCTCTCCCTCATTCATTTTGTTGTCCTAAGGCTCATGTTGACAAAGCCCTCCGGTTCCTAACTGCACTTCTGGCTGTTTGGCCGTTCATGTGAAAACTGATTTTAAGCTGTGTTTCACAAGGACCTTTAGAGCATCTGACCTCTCTTTCTCTCCTTCAATCCCTCTCACCCTCACCTCATTGTTACTAACCTCTATGAGACACGTCAAGGAGGAAAAGTGCATACCTAGTATCTCATTTATGAGGATATATGTCCACAAGCCTGTCATCTCTAATCAGAATCTCTTGATATGGGATATAGTTTCTTTCTTTTTTTATTTGGCCAAGCCCTGTTGCCTATGGGATCCTTGTACTCCAACCAGGGATCGAACCCATGTTCCCTGCATTGGAAACACAGAGTTTTAACCACTGGACCATCAAGGAAGTCCCTGGATATATTTTAGAATTTAGAATTTTTAAGATTTAGTAAGATGATCTGATTTATGTACCATCCGGATTGGAGGTGGGACCCCATATTGGTTGTGTTGTTTAGTTGCTAAGTCATGTCCAACTCTTTTGTGTTGCTTCTCTTTTCTGCCCTATTGGCCAGACCCAGCCAGTTTGCTTATTCCAACAGAAAATACTGGATTGGGTGGTTGGTTTGACATTCTGGGGCAGGCTGCACCCTCATGCCTTTGATAGCACTGAGGGCTAGTTTTCTGTCCCTGGGACTCATTTGAGCTTGAGAGGGCCAAGGTCATTTTCTTAAAAGCTAGAAACAGTGGGTTTCACAGGAACTTCAAAAAATATTAGTGGACTTATTTAGAATGTAGTTATTCTAATTATTCCAGTTATATTGGAAAGTAGTCTATATTCATAATTACTGCTTCAGTATAGACTATGTTTATCCCTTTCTTTCACGTCTCATTTTGACTCTAGCCACACTGCTGGGTTCAGATCCAACTCTGTTTCTGGCTTTCATCCCTAACCATTGTCTCCTCTTTTTTGAGTCTTTGCTCATCTTCCTAGTCCTTGGACACAAGTAGGCTCCATATGCATATGTTAATACATCTCTAGGACCTGGGACACCACAGGAAGGTCTGAGTCAACAGGTGAAAGGTTGATAGCAGGTGGATCTGTCCAGGTCAGGGTGCACGAGGCAGGTCCGGATGCACCATGAATCTCAGACAAAGGAGCAGCAGAGGTGACCGCAGAGGGTCAGATGGTCACCAGGATCTAGAAACCAGACCCTCCAGGCGTTGCATGTGTGGGTCACTGTACTGGGAAGGCACCTCTATCCCACCTCGGTCCATCCCACCCCTCCTTCCAGAGTCACTTCCTGCTGAAAGGCTTTCCTGCTGCTCCCACCTCCTGCTGTCCACTCGGCAGATGCCCCCACTCTGTTCCTGCTGGAACTTGGGTGAACCTTGAGGATAATGCTCTCTGCCCTGTGCTGGCAGTAAGGCTTCCAGTCAGCCCTGCCCATCAGACAGTGAGGTTTCAAAAGGCAAGATTTACTTTATCTGCCTGTTCTCATAACACACAGAGTAGACTTACTTGTAGACCAACTAGGACGCAAACTAGTCAGCTGTCTATAAACCAACCACAGTCATGTTTTGAAGGGAGTGTGGACTAAGGCCTTGCTGATGATCCAAGTGTGGTCCCAAGAGCGGCAGTGCCAGCATCACCTTCTGGCTAGTTAGAAATGCACAATATGGGGAACACCCTGTTACCCTTGAGGCAGAATCTGCCCTGTGCCAAGACCCCCAGGTGATGTGTTTGCACCTTAAAGCTCAAGAAGCCCTGGGCTCTTGGCGGTGCTTCAGCTTCATGGCAGATGTGGGCCTGTGGAGATTCTTCGAGGTGACGAGGTCTGACCTTGGCAGGGCAGAGAGCATCCTTTCTAGGGGAATGGTCCCATCCCCAGTCAGCAGCAGGACTATCTACACTCTATCCAGAGTGTAGAACGTCTTGACGGCCAAGCAGAAGAATGTGGCCTCAGTGCCACAGGGCACCATGGTGGTTTCTTGAGAAAAAGCAGAACATCATGGCAGTCGGAACTGGGCAGAGATTCTCACAGACTCCTCTTTTTCTCCCCTCTCAGTGCTTCCTGCTCTCCAAGTTTCCTCCCTTCCCCTGAAGGACAGCCAGGAGCTGACAGCCTCTCTCCTCTCCACTGGGTCCCAGGTGAGCCGGCGTCCCTGTGCCTATGTCAAGGGACCATGTCGGTTCTTGGGCATGTAGCTGCCTTAAGCCTGACTGTATCAGGGTTCTATCTCTTTAACCAGAGACGGGGCTCGTCTGGGTTTGTGGTCACTGTGTTTTCCTGTTCTGCTCCCCCCACCCTCCGTGAAGCACAGTCCCTCCCCTCTGAGCCTAGGGAATAGAGATTTATGGTGATCTCGTGTTTCAGAAGTTGGTGAAAATTGAAGATGTGGCTGACGTGGCTGTGTCCTTCATCCTGGAAGAATGGGGACATTTGGACCAGTCTCAGAAGTCCCTCTATAGGAATGACCGGAAGGAGAATTACGGGAGTATGACTTCCATGGGTAAGAATGATTTCGTTTGTGTGGTGTAGGACATCTTCATTTTGTTATCCATAAAGAGTATTTCTAGCATGTCCAGTAAAAGCATGCCTGTTATATTTATTTATTTAAATTTTATTTTATATCGGATATAGTTGGTTAACAGTGTCGTGTTAGTTTCAGGTGTACAGCACAGTGGTGGTTATACACGTACGCATGTAATTGCTATGACTTTGGTTATTTTGTTTTTCTGTGAGAGTAAATCAGCTTTATCCGTCTCTCTCTCTCTTTTTTTTTCTTATTCAGCTTATTCTGATTAATTCCATCATAGTAAGAGTATGATTGGAGTAGGAAATGGCAACCCACTCCAGTATTCTTGTCTGGAAGATTCCATGGACAGAGGAGCCTGGCGGGCTACAGTCCATGGAGTTGTAAAGAATTGGACATGACGGAGCATGCCAGGAGAACAATGGAGAACTGATAGTGCTTTGGGGATAGTATTTGCAATTGGGCAAATATTATGTTTAGCTTAAAACTACAAAATCAGATCTTAATAGATTTGTAGTAGTGATCATTCTCTGTTCCTTGACAAATTGAGTCCTTGTTAACTGAGTAATTCACATTTGAGGAGCATCTCAGACTTTGCTGAATAACCGTTTGGTGAAGTAGTTATTAGAATTTTTCAGTAGCATTCTTCTTTTTCTTGCCCCTCATGTATGGTTGGCTAGTTCACTCCATTGGGCTTCCCTGATGGCTCAGACGGTACAGAATCTGCCTGCAGTGCCAGAGACCTGGGTTCAATCCCTGGGTTGGGAAGATGCCCTGGAGGAGGGTGTGGCAACCCACTCCAGTATTCTTGCCTGGAGAATCCCCATGGACAGAGGAGCCTGGCGGGCTACAGTCCACAGGGTCGCAAAGAGTTGGACATGACTGAGCAACTAAGCACAGCACAGCACATGCGTGGATGGCTCACTCACTCATTGCTATTCTCAGATCACTCCTACCTGTGTTACATTCGCCTTGGCATCTGCATTTCACATGTCTTATTCCTTCTTGAATTTTGTGCCCCAGGTGAGATTTTCAACCTATTTCTAAGTTAATGATCTTGGAAACTAATATTTGGCTGTGCTGCCTGGAGCAATTATAGAATACCTCAGCACTATGGTAAATATTTTGAAGCTTATGGCTTGTAGCCTCTTTTGAATGAATTCTTTTGGAAGAGTACTGTCAGGCACGCTGGTGGACTTTAGATGGAATCCATCCACTATAAGCCCAAATTTCTTTTGAAAAGCATTATCCCAGTTTACATTGTCTGAGGGTTTAGTGCACTCACAGGCTTTTATTTAAAAAGGAACATTTCCTACTGCTCTTTCAGATTTTCTATTTCCTTTATTACTATTGATACATATTTGTATTTTCTTTGAGTTATTTGCACATGCCCTCTGCTTACTTGTCTATTGGGATCTTAGTGGTAGTCTCAAGGAATTGGTTATGTAGTATAAATATTATATTCAATGCAAATTTCTTTCGTTCCCTACTTATAAAATTAATTTCTTGGTCTAATTTGAGTCAGTATTGTTTTATCTTTTTCAATCACTTTATAGGTATTTAATGGGTTTCAGAGTTGCAGAACTTGGCACACTTCTTCTGCATATTATTTTCCAAGCTGTTTTGAATTCCTTTTTTTTTTTAGTTAGTTAATTCATTCATTGTTTGGCTGTGCTGGGTCTTCATTGCCTCGTAGGCTTTTCTCTAGTTGCTGCTCTCCAGTTGTGGTGTGTGGGCTTCTCACTGCAGTAGCTTCTCTCATTGCAGAGCACGGGCTCGAGGGCACAGGCTCGAGGGCACAGGCTCAGTAGCCTGTGGGATGTGGGATCTTCCTGGACCAGGATCAAACATTTTGATATAGCTGTTGAGAAGAATGAGTAGGAAACTAGCCAACCTTAGAAACACAGGATGCCAGACAGGGTGCCAGGAAGGTTTTATATAATGTTTGAAAACAATTTTTCTCTTTACAAAAAATCTTTTTAGAAAGTTCTCAATGGGCTATGATCTATCTCTCTAGCCTTTAAAGAAACATTCCTATTTTTGTTAACCACTGAAAGTTTATCTTTGCAGACTCTATTAAATTCCCATGTTTTGAGTGAAATACGTGTTGCTGATCCAGTTACACAGGGAATGGACTGCAGCCTTTTAAGTGTCTCTTTCATCAACGACCACCTAATGGTGACCTAGCTCTCAACAATCGTAAGGCCTCTCCGGGTGTAGAAAGAATGCTTTTTTCCCTTGAGACTGATTCACACCAAACTGAGATTCTTTGGGGACTGAAAAAGCTAGAGAGATCCTTTTTCTTCTCCAGGCTGTGAATGAATAGGAAGGGGAAGGTGAGGACTGGGTTAGCAACATCACCCAGCATCAGATTTTACTGAGAATAGTTAACACAGCACAGGTGTTCACAAACAGCTACTGGACGGAAGTCCTGTACCAAGAGGAAGTCATTGTCTGACTGCTTTTCCAATCTCATCCCATTGATCCATTCCTGCTGGCTCTGTCTTCCCTTTCCTACCTCAGTTTCCAACTTCATTGATCCTCATCCCATGTCTGTATTGTGAAGTCATTTTGCAGATGGCTTTACAAAGTTGTGCCTTGCTTGCACTTGTTGGTTTCATGTAGTTTTCTTCTATTCCTGAATGCAGGGAGTAAGCTAACGTTTTCATTTTCCCTCTGTCGTCTCAGATTATGAGTCCAGAAACGACAACGTGGAACTCACAGTAAAGCAGATTTCTGATGAAGCTGAGTCATCCTGGATGACTTCAGGAGGCCCTGAGAGAATTATTCCCCCGAGTCAAGAGTTTGGAGAAGTTAGCGACCTTCACAGCATGGTAGAAAGGTGGCAGGTCCACCCGCCAGTGGGGAGATCAAGGCAGACCCCTCCCCAGAAGAGAGAGCTCAGGGCTATCACCGACGTGACCCGGAAGCCACCCACCAGCGGCGAGAGGGGGCACAGGTGTAATGACTGCGGGAAGTTCTTCCTGCAGGCCTCCAACTTCATCCAGCACCGGCGAATCCACACGGGTGAGAAGCCCTTCAAGTGCGGCGAGTGTGGGAAGAGCTACAACCAGCGAGTGCACCTCACCCAGCACCAGCGTGTCCACACTGGCGAGAAGCCCTACACGTGCCAGGTGTGCGGCAAGGCCTTCCGCGTCAGCTCCCACCTGGTCCAGCATCACAGCGTGCACAGCGGTGAGCGGCCCTACAGCTGCCCTGAGTGCGGGAAGAACTTCGGGCGCCACTCGCACCTGATCGAGCACCTCAAGCGCCACTTCAGAGAGAAATCCCAAAGATGTAGGTGTGAGCAGTTGGTCTTCAGAGCGTAAACAATGCAGGAATTGTTTTATCAGCTTAGAACCATCGGACAGACGGTGTGGGGATGGTGGCAGCTGTAGTAGGCAGGGACGGAGAGTTACCCTCTGTTTTATTATCACTTGTACTGTATGTTTTTTTTTTTTAAATATTTATTTGGCTGCTCTGGGTCTTAGTTGTGCGTTTGAACTCTCAGTCTCAGCATGGGGGGTTTAGTTCCATGGCCAGGGACTGAATCTGGCCCCCTGCATTGGGAGTGCAGAGTCTTAGCCACTGGACCACCAGGGAACTCCCGACAACATTTCTTCTGGCTCATTTCTCTTTTTTCCTGGCTCCTAATTGGATATTCTTCCAACTCCATGTCCCCCTCATATACCTTTGCTTCCCATTCTTCAGGTCTTCGTCAGTTCTCACCATCTAGTTGTGTATCTTTGTTCTGTCTCATTCTCTCTCCATGACTCATATTGGGGTGAGGATCCCTTCCACATTTCCTACCGCCTCTCCTATGTCAGAATTCCTTTCTCTCCTCTCTGTGTAATAACGTGTTTGGTTTTTCCCTATGACTATCTGTCCTCAGTCTTTCTCATCACCCTCCAAAGTAAGCTCTCTATCTTGTTCACTGAACAGACACCAACACACACACATGCTCCCCTCCTCCTATTACATTACTCCTCCATTACTTCTATTACATCATAGTTTCATTTGATTATCCTCCTTATCCTTTTCTTCTGTAAAAGGACCGATAACATTTTCATTTCCTCTTGACTTTTGCAGGTGGCAATAGAAGAAGTAAGAATACAAAACTGAATGTTAAGAAGAAAATTTCAGAGTTTTCAGAAGCGGACATGGAACCCACAGGTAGACTCCAAAGAAATGTGTCTCCAGTTCAAGATTTTGGAGAAGGCCACGAGCACCAGGGCAAGTTGGAGAGAAAGCAGGGAATGCCCATGAAAGAGATACTAGGACAGCCCTCTTCAAAGAGGATGAATTTCAGCGAAGTCACCTATGCCCACAAAAAGCCCTCCACCGGAGAGAGACCCCATAAATGTAACGAATGCGGGAAGAGCTTTATTCAGAGCGCACATCTTATCCAGCATCAGCGAATACACACTGGGGAGAAACCATTTAGGTGCGACGAGTGTGGGAAAAGCTACAATCAACGTGTGCACCTGACTCAGCATCAGCGGGTCCACACTGGGGAGAAGCCCTACACCTGCCCCTTGTGTGGGAAAGCCTTTAGAGTGAGGTCCCACCTGGTTCAACATCAGAGTGTGCACAGCGGGGAGAGGCCCTTCAAGTGTAATGAGTGTGGGAAAGGCTTTGGGAGACGTTCACACCTTGCTGGGCATCTGAGGCTCCACTCAAGAGAGAAGTCCCACCAGTGTCATGAATGCGGAGAAGTCTTTTTTCAGTACGTTAGCCTCATTGAACATCAGGTGCTCCACATGGGCCAGAAAAATGAACAGAATGGTGTTTGCGAGGAAGCATACAGCTGGAACTTAACAGTGATCGAAGATAAGAAGATTGAGTTGCAAGAGCAGCCTTATAAGTGTGACGTGTGTGGCAAAGCCTTTCATTATAGTTCAGACCTCATTCAGCATTACAGAACTCATACCGCAGAGAAAACCTATAAATGTGATCTGTGTGGAGAAAGCATTGGCCAGTGTCCCCACATCAAACAACATCCTAAAAGCTATTCCAGCCTGAAAGCCCATCAGTGTAATGAATGTGGCAGAGGCTTTGCTCTGCAGTCACATCTCAATCAACATCAGAGGATCCACACTGGTGAGAAACCCTTTCAGTGTAAAGAATGCGGCATGAGTTTCAGTTGGAGTTGTAGCCTCTTTAAACATCTGAGAAGTCACGAGAGGACAGATCCCATAAAGACCTGAAGTGTCTAGAGGTTCCTATCATAGAACAGCTCTTACACAATTTTAGAGACGCCTTTCTGAAGAGTAACCCTATTCCTATAACTAATGTAGTCACAACCTCAAGCATCTTCTTCAGCGTAGCCATCAAACGTACCACATATGTTGAGATCCTTCAGTTAGAACTTAGGACACTGGAGCATCCACAGCAAGTACAGATCTGCTTTCCCACTGGGAAATGCTTTCATTTACATCTTCATGTGCGAGAGTCTAGATGAAAGAGAACGATACAGTGGGTGGGGGGAAGCCTTCAGAAGGCACTCATTCTTCACGTGAATCTAAGAACATTGACACTGGGAGAAGCCTCATGAACTCAGAAATAAACTTCATTTGTAGTTTCTGCATTGACAGCTAATCTATTCAGGGAAGAGCACACTGAAAGAGAGAAATTTCAGCATGATCTTGGTGTTGGTATCTCAGCAACGAACCTTAGCGGTAATGCCAGCCACTGGAATGCTCCAGGTGTCATTCCCATCTTGAGTATTTTAAAACCTTTGGAAATAAATTGATTTTTAAAGTATTTATATCTGGGCAAAAACGAGGTTCAGAGGCTGGATGGTATGTGTTCTTACTGCCTTATTCAGTCAACAAATTCTCCATGAAACACACTCTACCTTTTTGTTTTGTCTTTGATTCTCCTGGCACCACAGTTAGCTAGTAGAAGAGAAGTTATGTTTGTAAATTCAAGAGAAACTGTTGGTCTGTCACGTCTTAGGGAGAGGGGAGTGGGACCTTTGGGTAATAGAGCTGACAGGCCAGGCTGTGGACTGGTTTTTACTCTGTTACCAAACAAATGAGGGTGGCTTTATCCACAGAAGGAGTTGGACCAAATCGAATTGAGAATTGAGTTGTGGTCCAAGCAGTATGTGTGCCAACTCCCAGTTGCCCTGAGATGGATCTCCCCCATAAGATAGTGGATAAAGAATGAGTTTCAACTTGGGTTGCCACTAGATTTGAAAGTAAACATTCATAGAAGCAGGGAGGTCCTGGTCTGGTGTGCCCTGCCTTTCGGAAAGCTCTCAGAAGGAGTGGTGGGGAAAAGATGATGACATGGAAGAGGGTTAACCGGAACATGTTTGCTAGAGAGATGGTGAGAGGCTTTGGGGCACCGCTGAAGTCCTGCTTCTGCTGATGGCCTGAATTACAATAAACACCTAATGAATACCTGTTCATTGTGTGTGTGTGCACTCGTGCCCAGGCCAGGTCCCCTTTACCAGGCTGCCATACCTGTCTCCCAGCTGCTCTTGAGTTTTGGCCGCCAGGTGCTCACAGCTCGCCCGGTTCTCTGGAGGCTCAGGTGAAGAGAGCTGCCCCACCTAGGAGTCAGCTGCCCGCCCCTCCCAGCCAATGACTGGCTGATACAGGGTTCAGTTCAGTTGAGTTCAGTCGCTCAGTCGTGTCTGACTCTTTGCGACCCCATGAATCACAGCACTCCAGGCCTCCCTGTCCATCACCAACTCCCGGAGTTCACCCAGACTCACGTCCATCGAGTCAGTGATGCCATCCAGCCATCTCATCCTCTGTCGTCCCCTTCTCCTCCTGCCCCCAATCCCTCCCAGCATCAGAGTCTTTTCCAATGAGTCAACTCTTCGCATCAGGTGGCCAAAGGACTGGAGTTTCAGTTTTAGCATCATTTCTTCCAAAGAAATCCCAGGGCTGATCTCCTTCAGAATGGACTCGTTGGATCTCCTTGCAGTCCAAGGGGACTCTCAAGAGTCTTCTCCAACACCACAGTTCAAAAGCATCAATTCTTCGGCGCTCAGCCTTCTTCACAGTCCAACTCTCACATCCATACATGACCACAGGAAAAACCATAGCCTTGACTAGACGGACCTTTGTTGGCAAAGTAATGTCTGCTTTTGAATATGCAATCTAGGTTGGTCATAACGTTCCTTCCAAGGAGTAAGCGTCTTTTAATTTCATGGCTGCAGTCACTAACTGCAGTGATTTTGGAGCCCAGAAAAATAAAGTCTGACACTGTTTCCACTGTTTGCCCATCTATTTCCCATGAAGTGATGGGACCAGATGCCATGATCTTCGTTTTCTGAATGTTCAGCTTTAAGCCAACTTGTTCACTCTCCACTTTGACTTTCATCAAGAGGCTTTTGAGTTCCTCTTCACTTTCTGCCATAAGAGTGGTGTCATCTGCATATCTGAGGTTATTGATATTTCTCCTGGCAATCTTGATTCCAGCTTGTGTTTCTTCCAGTCCAGCGTTTCTCATGATGTACTCTGCATAGAAGTTAAATAAGCAGGGTGACAATATACAGCCTTGATGTACTCCTTTTCCTATTTGGAACCAGTCTGTTGTTCCATGTCCAGTTCTAACTGTTGCTTCCTGACCTGCATACAGATTTCTCAAGAGATAGATCAGGTGGTCTGGTATTCCCATCTCTTTCAGAATTGTCCACAGTTGATTATGATCCACACAGTCAAAGGCTTTGGCATCGTCAATAAAGCAGAAATAGATGTTTTTCTGGAACTCTCTTGCTTTTTCCATGATCCAGCGGATGTTGGCAATTTGACCTCTGGTTCCTCTGCCTTTTCTAAAACCAGCTTGAACATCACAAAGCTCACGGTTCACATATGGCTGAAGACTGGCTTGGAGAATTTTGAGCATTACTTTACTAGCGTGTGAGATGAGTGCAATTGTGCAGTAGTTTGAGCATTCTTTGGCATTGCCTTTCTTGGGGATTGGAATGAAAACTGACCTTTTCCAGTCCTGTGGCCACTGCTGAGTTTTCCAAATTTGCTGGCATATTGAGTGCAGTACTTTCACAGCATCATCTTTCAGGATTTGAAATAGCTCAACTGGAATTCCATCATCTCCACTAGCTTTGTTCGTAGTGATGCTTTCTAAGGCCCACTTGACTTCACATTCCAGGATGTCTGGCTCTAGGTGAGTGATCACACCATCGTGATTATCTGGGTCGTGAAGATCTTTGTTGTACAGTTCTTCTGTGTATTCTTGCCACCTCTTCTTAATATCTTCTGCTTCTGTTAGGTCCATACCATTTCTGTCCTTTATCGAGCCCATCTTTGCATGAAATGTTCCCTTGGTATCTCTAATCTTCTTGAAGAGATCTCTAGTCTTTCCCATTCTGTTGTTTTCCTCTATTTCTTTGCAATGATTGCTTAAGAAGGCTTTCTTATCTCTTGCTATTCTTTGGAACTCTGCATTCAGATGCTTATATCTTTCCTTTTCTCCTTTGCTTTTCTCTTCTCTTCTTTTCACAGCTATTTGTAAGGCCTCCCCAGACAGCCATTTTGCTTTTTTGCATTTCTTTTCCATGGGGATCGTCTTGATCCCTGTCTCCTGTACAATGTCACAAACCTCATTTCATAGTTCATCAGGTACTCTATCTATCAGATCTAGGCCCATAAATCTATTTCTCACTTCCACTGTGTAATCATAAGGGATTTGATTTAGGTCATATGTGAATGGTCTAGTGGTTTCCCCTACTTTCTTCAATTTAAGTCTGAATTTGGTAATAAGGAGTTCATGATCTGAGCCAGTCAGCTCCTGGTCTTGTTTTTGTTGACTGTATAGAGCTTCTCCATCTTTGGCTGCAAAGAACATAATCAATCTGATTTTGGTGTTGACCATCTGGTGTCCATCTGATGTCCATGTGTAGAGTCTTCTCTAGTGTTGCTGGAAGAGGGTGTTTGCTATGACCAGTGCGTCCTCTTGGCAAAACTCTATTAGTATTTGCCCTGCTTCATTCCGTATTCCAAGGCTAAATTTGACTGTTACTCCAGGTGTTTCTTGACTTCCTACTTTTGCATTCCAGTCCCCTATAATGAAAAGGACATCTTTTTTGGGTGTTAGTTCTAAAAGGTCTTGTAGGTCTTCATAGAACCGTTCAACTTCAGCTTCTTCAGCGCTACTGGTTGGGGCATAGACTTGGATTACTGTGATATTGAATGGTTTGCCTTGGAAATGAACAGAGATCATTCTGTCATTTTTGAGATTGCATCCAAGTACTGCATTTCGGACTCTTTTGTTGACCATGATGGCTACTCCATTTCTTCTGAGGGATTCCTGCCCGCAGTAGTAGATATAATGGTCATCTGAGTTAAATTCATCCATTCCAGTCCATTTGAGTTCCCTGATTTCACTGATTCCTAGAATGTTGACATTCACTCTTGCCATCTCTTGTTTGACCACTTCTAATTTGCCTTGATTCATGGACCTGACATTCCAGGTTCCTATGCAATATTGCTCTTTACAGCATCGGACCTTGCTTCTATCACCAGTCACATCCACAGCTGGGTATTGTGTTTGCTTTGGCTCCATCCCTTCATTCTTTCTGGAGTTATTTCTCCACTGATCTCCAGAAGCATATTGGGCACCTACTGACCTGGGGAGTTCCTCTTTCAGTATCCTATCATTTTGCCTTTTCATACTGTTCATGGGGTTCTCAAGGCAAGAATACTGAAGTTGTTTGCCATTCCCTTCTCCAGTGGACCACATTCTGTCAGATCTCTCCACCATTACCTGTCCATCTTGGGTTGTCCCACAGGCATGGCTTGGTTTCATTGAGTTAGACAAGGCTGTGGTCCTAGTGTGATTGCTGCTGCTAAGTCGCTTCAGTCGTGTCCGACTCTGTGCAACCCCAGAGATGGCAGCCCACCAGGCTCCCCCGTCCCTGGGATTCTCCAGGCAAGAACACTGGAGTGGGTTGCCATTTCCTTCTCCAATGCATGAAAGTGAAAAGTGAAAGTGAAGTCACTCAGTCGTGTCTGACTCTTAGTGACCCCATGGACTGCAGCCTACCAGGCTCCTCTGTCCATGGGATTTTCCAGGTGAGAGGACTGGAGTGGGGTGCCATTGCCTGATTAGATTGACTAGTTCCCTGTGATTATGGTTTCAGTGTGTCTGTCCTCTGATGCCCTCTTGCAACACCTACCGTTTTACTTGGGTTTCTCTTACCTTGGGCGTGGGGTATCTCTTGATGGCTGCTCCAGCAAAGTGCAGCCGCTGCTCCTTACCTTGGATGAGGGGTATCTCCTCACCGCTTCCCTTCCTGACCTTCAACGTGGGATAGCTCCTCTAGGCCCTCCTGCACCCACGCAGCCACTGCTCCTTGGACGTGGGGTTGGTCCTCCTGGTTGTCGCCCCTGACCTTGGACGAGGGACAGCTCCTCTCGGCTGCTGCCCCTGACCTCGGATGCGGGCGGCTGCGACCAGCGCACTTAAGTGCGGCCGAGAGGAGCTACCCCACATCTGAGGTCAGGGGCAGAAGCCGGGAGATACAGGGTTACAAAGGCTGATTCACTTGCCTCCGGGTGGGAAGCAGGTGCAGTATGCTCCAGACCCACCCTTTGTGGATCGGGCAGAGGCAAGACTTTGGTTGTCAGACTCCATCCATTTTTTTGTCCTCTGTGCTCCCATCCCCTCCTCCCCTTCCTGTCCTCAACAAATCACGTGGGTCTGAATGCTTGTCTCAGGCTCTGCTTTAGGCAACCTGATCTGAGATGTATGGTGCCATGAATTGTCCTGAAAGAATGGACTGGCCACTCACCATGAGGCAACAAGGACCCATCACCAATGGTGGGCGGAACACTAGTAGTCCCAGGCATGTGGTGGCCATTCAGTTGGGAGACACTCACTTTGGTGAACTGGGATGGAATACAGATAAGAAGGGATACACCAATTTGGGTAAGTTTTGAGGAACAAAATGAAAATGTGGAATTGAGTGGCTCTGGCTGAAAGCCACTGATTGCTTAAAGAGAGAAAATGACACTCGGGGCAAATATCCACCAACTTAATGTAATGTATGAGTGTCAGAGGGCCTCCTTGGAAGCATTTAAGGAGACTTGTCACCTACAAACGATCACACAGCTAAAGGTGATTAAGACTTAAAGGTGATTTAAGACAATTGAGAATGACAACTTCAGTAAAGCCTGGTGTTAATGTCCACCGTGCTTTAAACATCATGCTAAGTGCTTTATGTGGATCACCTCATTTAATCCTCACATTATGCAATGGTTTCACTTAATAGCACCCTCATTTTACAGTTGAGAAAAACTTGACATTCAGAGCAGTTAATTCATTTGCCCAAAGTCACACAGCCAACAAGTGGCAGAGTGAGTATTTGAACCACGGTCACTTTGCCTCCAAAAGCTAAGCTCTTAAGCACCAAACTATACTGTCTTAGATGATTAAACATTACGAAGTGATGAAACTTCTTGTCAGTTTATGTGAAAAAGATTTTGATCCAAATGGTAAAAACATTAATAGAATCTTGTAAAGGATTTGATGGGACTGTCAAACTCAACCTCCCACTCAATGGAGGAATCACCATTCAGTTGTAGACATGTGCATGCAGCAAGTGCTTAATAACTGTGTTGAACTGGAGAGAACACTTCCTGGCAGCTTCTTTTCTACATGAAACCCTTCCACCGATGGGTTCATTGCATCCCGAGGCAGCCTCTTCCCTTTAAAAACACCTCTGATTGCCAGAAACCCCTTAGTGAGCTGAAAACTGTGCCAACCTGGAGTCTTACATCTCTTAGTTGCAGAAAAAACTTAAAAAAGAGTTTTATGACCTGAACATTTGTTAAGTTTTTTTTGCTGCTACTCAATCATCACATCCATCATCATCTTACCTTGCAAACCTCCAAAAGTGAAGGGAAACAGACCACTGGGGTCATATATTTTGTCTGGTCAGTTTGACGCAAGTTAGAGCAATCTGGATCAGGACAGTAGAACCTGCATCCATTTACAGCAGTAAATTGGTGCATGGAGCACACAGGTTGAATTCTACAGAAATGTTTGCCACAGTACTGGGGCAGGGAGGAAGACTGTGATTGATTCAGTCAAAGGTTTTTTGTTTTCTTTCCCACAAAAGTATCAGAGCCATCTGAGTGTGACCAGGTCCAGGTCACCAGCTTGCGGTCCTTTCCCTGCAGAAAGAGCCGTTAGAAACAGGTACCATGTGCTATTAATAGTTCTCAAAACTTATGAGCTGCACCTTCCGCCCCATCAATTCCTCAGTTCTTTCTCAGTAGTGAGGACCTGCTTCTAGGTATTTCTTAGACTGAGGAAGAGGTTTAAATTCCCTCAATTTATAGAGGAACCACGGAGACCGAAAGACCTCCTAGATTCCTAGAGAACGCCTATGGGGGTAGAGCTCCCGGTAGTTGGGGGGCGGGATCGTGACGCGCTTCCGGTCATCTTTCTGGAACCAGTTCTGTTTGTCCTACAGGCGTGTGGCGTCTGCTGCCCTTCGGTTCCCTGAGGAGCTGTGTGGTTAGTACCCCCGGCAGGTTGTGTTTCTCTTCCACTTTTCCCTCCCCAATTTCCAGCCCAACTTACTGATTTGACTTACCCTGAATTTTTAGTTCTATTAGGAAAGGCGTTGAAGACAAGACGTCCTGAGGTGTCCATAGGGTGGGTTTCTCAGAGCTCTCAGGGCTTGCCTAAGGCTGACTTCTCACTGTGGTCTTTCCTGTCTCCATGCCCCTGCACTCCCGGTGTCTCTCTCCTCTTCTTAAAAGGGTACTAATGGCACCCCACTCCAGTACTCTTGCCTGGAAAATCCCATGGATGGAGGAGCCTGGAAGGCTGTAGTCCATGGGGTCGCTAAGAGTCGGACACGACTGAGCGACTTCACTTTCACTTTTCACTTTCATGCACTGGAGAAGGAAATGGCAACCCACTCCAGCGTTCTTGCCTGGAGAATCCCAGGGACCGGGGAGTCTGGTGGGCTGCCGTCTCTGGCGTCGCACAGAGTCGGACACGACTGAAGCGACTAAGCAGCAGCAGCAGCAGCAGTCTTAACCTTGAGGAACCCAACCTCATGACCTCATTTAACCTTAATCACCACCTTAAGGGCTCTGTTGCCATAAACGGTCACACTGGGGGGTAGGGCGTACAGTGCATGAATTTTGTGAGGGGCACACAGTTCAGGACAGTTGGGATCTTGTTACTCTTTGTATTTTCCCGTAGGCCCTAGCACAGCATCCGGCAAGATGGTAAATCTAGATTTTTGTTAACAAAGTGATAGAAGACCTGATCGGAGCTGGAAGAGGAGTTATAAAGTCATTTACATCTAGTGTCTTAGCTCATCTTTGTTTATAAATTTCTGAGCCCTATTCTGGAAGATCCGAAAGCCTGCTTAGAACTTCAGGGTCTAAAAGGCAAAGGCACAGAGGTACAAGGGAAGCTCCTGGGGGCCTCGGGGGTGGGGACTGAAGGGACAGGGTTTGTGCCCTCCCATTAACCTCCTATCACTGCAGATGGTGACTGCAGCCATGAAATTAAAAGATGCTTACTCCTTGGAAGGAAAGTTATGACCAACCTAGATAGCATATTGAAAAGCAGAGACATTACTTTGCCAACAAAGGTCCGTCTAGTCAAGGCTATGGTTTTTCCTGTGGTCATGTATGGATGTGAGAGTTGGACTGTGAAGAAGGCTGAGCGCCGAAGAATTGATGCTTTTGAACTGTGGTGTTGGAGAAGACGCTTGAGAGTTCCTTGGACTGCAAGGAGATCCAACGAGTCCATTCTGAAGGAGATCAGCCCTGGGATTTCTTTGGAAGGAATGATGCTAAAGCTGAAACTCCAGTCCTTTGGCCACCTCATGCAAAGAGTTGACTCATTGGAAAAGACTCTGATGCTGGGAGGGATTGGGGGCAGGAGGAGAAGGGGACGACAGAGGATGAGATGGTTGGATGGCATCACTGACTCGATGGACGTGAGTCTCAGTGAACTCCGGGAGTTGGAGATGGACAGGGAGGCTTCGCGTGCTGCGATTCATGGGGTCGCAAAGAGTCGGACAGGACTGAGCGACTGATCTAATCTGATCTGATCTGATTAACCTCCTAACTACATCCTTGCTTCCAACCCGGGCTGTCTACCAGGCAGTGCAGTGGGGTTGGGGAGGTGGAGTCTGTGAGCCCTTGCTTCTCACAAGCTTAACTTCTGGCAAGATTCTGAACAGTCTGTGGTAATCATTATTGCCCCATCAGGTGTCACAGTGGATGTGGCATCATTGGCACATGATGACAGCATGGCTTGGGGGCCTCTGTGGCCATTCATCTTGGTGAGCAGAGATCACATTGCCACTTCGAATGATCAGACTAAAGCATCTATCTTGGCACCCTGTCTCCTTCAGGACCCACACTGGATTCATTTTGGTGAGCAAAGGGTTTATTTTAATAATTTTAAATTGTCCGAGGCCCACGTGCCAGACTGTATGGCTTAGCTTTTGGTCACAGCCTAAGGAAAGCCTTTACGGCAGGTAGCTAGTCTCCTATAGTGAAGCCTGTTGCCTGTAATTGGCTCTTCCTCAGGGTAGATTCCCATAGAGACAGGAATACGAGACTACCTTACCTGCCTCTTGAGAAATCAGTGTGCATGTCAAGAAGCAACAGTTAGAATCGGACATGGAACAACAGACTGGTTCCAAATTGGGAAAGGAGTACGTCAAGGCTGTATGTTGTCACCCTGCTTATTTAACTTACATGCTGAGTACATCATGCGAAGTGCCAGGCTGGATGAAGCACAAGCTGGAATCAAGATTGCCGGGAGAAATACCAATGACCTCAGACACGCAGATGACACCACGCTTTTGGCAGAAAATGAAGAGGAACTGAAGAGCCTCTTGATGAAAGTGAAAGAGTGAAAAAGCTGGCTTAAAACTCAACATTCAAAAAAGGAAGATCATGGCATCTGGTCCCATCACTTCATGGCAAATAGATGGGGAAATAATGGAAACAGTAACAGACTTTATTTTCTTGGGCTCCAAAATCACTGCAGATGGTGATTGCAGCCATGAGATTAAAAGACACTTGCTCCTTGGAAGAGAAGCTATGACCAACCTAGTCAGCATATTAAAAAGCAGAGACATTACTTGGCCAGCCAAGGTCCGTCTAGTCAAAGTTATCATTTTTCCAGCAGTCATGCATGCATCTGAGTTGGACATCCATACTGATGGAGCTGAAGAATTGATGCTTTTGAATTGTGGTATTGGAGAAGACCCTTGAGAGTCCCTTGGACTGCAAGGAGATCCAACCAATCCATCCTAAAGGAAATCAGTCCTGAATATTCATTGCACGGACTGATGCTGAAGCTGAAACTCCAATACTTTGGCCACCAGATGTGAAGAACTTACTCCTTGGAAAAGACCCTGATGCTGGGAAAGATTGAAGGTAGGAGGAGAAGGGGACAACAGAGGATGATATGGCTGGATGGCATCACTGACTTGATGAGTCATGAGTCTGAGCAAGCTCTGGGAGTTGGTGATGGACAGGGAAGCTGGGTGTGCTGCAGTCCCAAAGAACTGGACAAGAATGGGGTCACAAAGAATTGGACAAGACTGAGTGACTGAACTGAACAGGTGTGGATTGCTGATTTCCAGATTGGTTCTTACCTGTATAGAGAGTTGCCATCAGGAAACCAAGCTGCCTTTTACTTTTTGTCTTATCAGGGCTTCTGCTTGGCATTTGGAAAGTTCTTAAAGTGGGGATGTTATTTATTGTCAATCCAATAGTTGTACTGTTACTCTTCACTGATGTGACATGTGCCTCTCTCAAAGCCCCAGATCCTTGATCCTTGGGGCATAAATGTTTCAAAAATCAGAATTTTTCAGTTTGTAGATAGGTATTTTACATAAAACCGCTTAGGGGTTTGCACTAATACTCCATGTGCCGTGCTGTGGTTAGTTGCTCAGTTGTGTCTGACTTTTTGCAACTCCATGGACTGTAGCCCACCATGCTCCTCTGTCCATGGGGAATTCTCCAGAGTCCTGGAGTGGGTTGCCATGCCCTCCTCCAAGTGATCTTCCCAACTCAGGGTCTTCAACATTGCAGGTGGATTCTTTACAGTCTGAGCCATCAGGGAAGCCCAAGAATACTGGAGTGGGTAGCCTAACCCTTCTCCAGGGGATCTTCCCGATCAAGGAATTGAACCGGGGTCTTCTGCATTGCAGGTGAATTCTTTACCAGATGAACTACCAGGGAAGCCAGCACTCCATTACTGAACACATTGGAACAAAATGTGTGAATATGTACACTAGTGGGGATAAACAGTCTTTACTTCACCAGCAAATAAATTCAGGTCATCTCAGGTTTGGTAGTCAAACGGATCATAAGAAAACATGTTTGCTCTCACATTTTTTAAATTGAAAAATTAAAAAAGGAATTGTGGACATATATATATACATAGTCCTTGGAAATTTATATATAAGGATAAATGTGTAAATAGATATCTTTGTTCTTGTTTAGTCACTAAGTTGTGTCTAACTTTGCGACCCCGTGGACTACAGCCTGCTAGACTCCTCTGTCTATGGGATTTCCCAGGCAAGAATATTGGAGTGGGTTGCCATTTCCTTCTCCAGGGGATCTTTCCCACCCAGGGATCAAACCTGCATTTCCTGCATTGGCAGGTGGATTCTTTACTGCTGAGCCACCTAGGAAGCACCGTGTGGTATGTGGAACTTTCCTGACCAGGGGGACCAGGGATCAAATCCGTACCTCCTGCAGTGAAAGCACGGAGTATTAACCCCTGGACCACCAAGGAAGTCCTCTATTAATTACTGCAGCCAGAAGGTTGGCTACAAGGAGAGGGTCCCCCCAGAAAAACCAGTTCTTGTTTATTAATTTTCATGAAACAATCAGGTTATACATACTTGCCATAGCGGTTAAGTTCTGGACTTTAAATGATAGCTTTTCCAGTTAATATCATGCAGATACCTGCTCTCTGTGGGTACCCTGATGCTTAATAAAGCTTGTGCGCCAACTGAAAGACTTTCCACATTTGTCACATCTGTAGGGTCTCTCTCCAGTATGAATAACCTCATGTCGATGAAGATTTGCCTTAAAGCTAAAGGTTTTCCCACATTCTCTACACTCAAAGAATTCCTCCTTTGTGTGGATCCTTTGATGCTGAATGAGATCGACATTGCGACCAAAGGATTCTCCACATTCACTGCATTTGTGGGCATTCTGTTTACTGTGAATCTGTTGATGGCTCATAAGGGTTGAGTGCCGGCCAAAGGCTTTTCCACATTTAGTGCACTTGTGGGGTTTCTCTCCACTGTGGATTAACTGATGTCGAATAAGCGTTGAATTCTGACTAAACGTTCTTTCACATTTGCTGCACTTATAGGGTTTTTCTTTGGTATGGATCCTCTTATGTTCAACGAGATATGCCATCTGACGGAAACACTTTCCACAGTCGTGACATTTATATGGCTTTTTTTGTGAGTGACACTGTTTGTGGATGATCAGAGTGGACTTCTGTTTGAAGGCCTGCCCACATATGTCACACTCAAAAGGATTCTCTGAACTGTGAAGTCTTTGATGTCGAACAAAATTTGCCTGCCGCTGGAAGGCTCTTCCACATTCGTGGCATTCATAAGATTTTGCGTTTGTCAGAGTTCTCTTATGCCTCAAAAGCTGTGATCTCTGATGGCAGGGTTTTCCGTACTCATCGTATTTGCCCTGCTGTGTCCATGTCTGAGCTCTCCGACTGTGAATAAGGTTAAGGCTTTGAAGGAAGTCCTTACAGCACTCATCACCAGTAGCAGGGAGTGAAAATCCGTAAATGTCCACAAGTTCATTATATTCACATAACTCTTCTGAAGGCTCCTTGGCTGTTTTCTGCTTTAGTGCTGACATCTTCCATAACATTAAATCTTCAGAAGTGTTCTCCATTGGGGTGAGCTCTTTCGTCTGGAATCTGGCTTCCGAATCTAGCCAAATAAAAAGAATATGCAAATTACCTGACTGCTACAGAAGAAAAGGAAAGAAGCAACTGTTTGTGATATGAGAGACTCAAACGAGGCTAAGAAGTGCTCACCTGGTTCCATCGCCATATTAAAGAGCCAGTATTCTGATTTTTGTAGGACCCTCAGCTTTCATATCAGAAAGAGCTCTTGACATCACGAACTAACCAACTAACATATGCACAAGTGTGTCAGAGAATGTGAGAACTGAACACACCCTTCTCCACTAGTGGGGAAAACAGCTTCCTGTTGGTACCCAGCAGAGTCACATAGCTCTAGGAGAGAGGGAGCATCTTGTACTTTCTAGAGAAGCATGTTTTTCACAATTCTGGGAGAAATGACTGCTTTAAAATGGAGGCAGTGTGTCAGAGAGAAAAGAAAAGGAACCTGAGAAACAGCACAAAAGCCAATGGAACAGAGCAGTGACTCTCAACCAGGGATGGTCCTGCCAGAATGTAGTAGGCGGAGGCCAATGATGCTGCTTGACATCCTGTGAGGCCCAGGATCAAACAGCCCAAAACGTCAACAGAGCTGAGGCTGAGAATCCAAGGAGCGGAGGGATGTGGTAAAGGGTAGAAAGCAGCAGCCATCAGGACACAGTAAGTAGGAAAAGGCAGGAACATCAAGAAACACCAAGGGGATGTGGAAAACAGAATGAAAGCAAGGGAACAAGAGAAAGTACAGAAAAAGGGTAAGTGATGAGGGTAGAAAAAAGGAGTATCTAGAATGGCCTGAGAGCTGTCAGAAAGCACCAGCCTGCCTCTAGTAGAAATAGAATGAGCTTTATTGCAGGAGAAAGAGGATGAGCTTTGCAGACTTGAAATCCAGCTGGGGATTATCTCTGGGGAACAGGGGCAACGATCATACCCACCACCATCAGGGGACAGTAGGGATGAACAAGCAGGAGAACACAAGCCAAACTCCCGGCTTGGTATCCGGGTGCAGGCGGGGTCTCCTGGATGGTGTCACCAACTCTACATGACCCCCAGGGGCCAGGTCTGCTCCTCACCCACCTGGGCAGGCACTACCGGAAGCCTTCCTAGTCCCCGCTCTCGGCAGATCCAGGATCCACGGCTCTTCCCACTGTTCCAGCTGACAGATCACCTCAGGTTTGGGAAACTGAAATCCTACTCGTGGGGAAGTAAATGGGATGTGGTGGTTAGCAAGTGGTAGGAGAGGTCCCAGAGCTCAGTCTACCCCTGGGGGTCTGGGTGGCAGGGCTGCAGCAACAAGCAGAGATCAGGACAATAATCAGAAGGATTATCTGAGGAGAGGAATCAGCACCATCTTTGCGAAAGCTCGGCATCTTGATTGAAAGCCTGAACAATATTCACACTCGTGGACATGGTCATTTCACTCTTAAGAATAGAGCCTAAGGGAAATGAGGGCAAAGGTTAATGGGCAAAGGTTAATGCACCCCAGATGTTCAGCAGAATCCTAACAGTGCAAACTGGAAATAAACCAAATATCAACAGGGGAAGGATTAAAGTGTAGCCAGATACAATGAAGGCAGAATATTAGGCTAATATTGAAAATCCATGAATTCAAAGGACATTTCTTAAAACAGGAAAAGGCTCCCCAGGTATTTTAAAGCAGAATACAAAACTCACATGTAGCATGATTCAAAGTTCATGTAAATTATGATATGAATTTGTTTCTAAAAACTACGTGTGTTGGGGTGTTCCCTGGTGGTCCAGTGGTTAAGAATCTGCCTTGCAATTCAGGGCTCACAGGTTTCCATTCCTGGTCAGGGAACTAAGACCCCACATGGCTGCAGAGCAGCTAAGCCTGTGAACCATAACTAGAGAGTCTGTGTGCTGCAATGAAAGATCTTTCATGCCGCAACTAAGACCTAGAGCACCTCCCTCCCAAAAAACTACATGTGTGAGTGTGTATATACACACATCATCCTCTTCTTAGGACAGGGTAAGTGAAAGTCAGTCGTGTCTGACTCTTTGCGACCCCATGGACTGTGCAGTCCATGGAATTCTCCAGGCCAGAATACTGGAGTGGGTAGCCTTTCCCTTCTCCAGGGGATCTTCCCAACCCAGGGATCGAACCCAGGTCTCCCACATTGCAGGAGGATTCTTTACCAGCTGAGCCACAAGGGAAGTCCAAGAATACTGGAGTGGGTAGCCTATCCCTTCTCCAGCGGATCTTCCCAACCCAGCAATCAAACCTGGGTCTCCTGCATTGCAGGCGGATTCTTTACCAACTGAGCTATGAGGGAAGCCCATTTACAGGATAAGTGAAGTCGCTCAGTCATGTCCAACTCTTTGCGATCCCATGGACTGTAGCCTACCAGGTTCCTCTGTCCATGGGATTTTACAGGCAATAGTACTGGAGTGGATTGCCATTTCCTTTTCCAGGGGATCTTCCCGACCCAGGGATCGAACCCGGGTCTTCCTCATTGTAGACAGACGCTTTACCGTCTAAGCCACCAGGGAAGCTCCCATAAATCCATCGAAAATATTGTAAGTTAGAAGTGCATTTAATATAAACAGTGCTGCGATGAACATTGGGGTACACGTGTCTCTTTCCCTTCTGGTTTCCTCAGTGTGTATGCCCAGCAGTGGGATTGCTGGATCATAAGGCAGTTCTATTTCCAGTTTTTTAAGGAATCTCCACACTGTACCCCAATGTTCATCGCAGCACTGTTTATAATAGCCAGGACATGGAAGCAACCTAGATGTCCATCAGCAGATGAATGGATAAGAAAGCTGTGGTACATATACACAATGGAGTATTACTCAGCCATTAAAAAGAATACATTTGAATCAGTTCTAATGAGGTGGATGAAACTGGAGCCTATTATACAGAGTGAAGTAAGCCAGAAGGACAAACACCAATACAGTATACTAACGCATATATATGGAATTTAGAAAGATGGTAACGATAACCCTGTATATGAGACAGCAAAAGAGACACTGATGTATAGAACAGGCTTATGGACTCTGTGGGAGAGGGAGAGGGTGGGAAGATTTGGGAGAATGGCATTGAAACATGTGAAATGTCATGTATGAAACGAGATGCCAGTCCAGGTTCAAAAAAAAAAAAAAAAGAATGCATTTACATTAATTTTCTGATAGATGAAAAATAGATAGGATTTCATTAGGTTGAATGATGCGAAAGGGCTGTTTCTGTAGGCCAAAGCAATAAAATATTGGCAATTTCAAAAAAAAAAAAAGAAGTGCATTTAATACACCTAAACTACTGAATATCATAGCTTAGTCTTACCTACCTTAAACATGCCAAGAATAGTTGAATTAGCCTGCAGTTGGGCAAAATTGTCTAACACACAGCCTATTTCATAATAAGAATGATGAATATCTCATGTAACTTACTCAATACTGTACTAGTGAAGAACAGAATGGTTTTAAGTGGACTGGTTGGCGACCCTTGTGATTACACAGCTGTCTGGGAGCCCCTGAATGCTTTCCAAACAAAAATAAACATTAAAGCATCCAGTGGTGGGTGGACAATCCCACAAAGGTGGTCAAGAATCTGCCGAGAGTGTCAGCATGGGGTCAAACATGCTCCACAAAGAAAAATCCGTCGAGGAGCCTCCCTCTGTAGGAGACTCTGCATTGAATGAGACAAGGGTGGGCTCCCAGGAAGGTGGAAGCTGAGGAGGTACAGAAGTGAAGTCAGTGAAGAATCATCTCCTGGGCACCCGGTGATGGTATAAGCAAAGAAGGAAACCATTTTCAGACAGAAGAAAGAAAGACTTTTCAAGAGAGGAAGAAGGTAGACTTTGGAATCTGCATGGACCACAATCTTTTCAACTCCTAGAAGTCTTACAGATGTGGAGGATTCAGGCTGGGGGATGAATGTCTTCAAACTCTAAAACAAAAGGAAACTACTCATTATCCACAATCCCTTACTTGAAAACTTTAAGGCCTGATTTGTTTCAGGACTCAAAATTTTTCCAGATTTCAGAAAGGTGACTTGAGTGTGGGTATAGTTTCTATTATGTACCACCCTCAACAGGGGTTGAGCTGAAACCTTAGAAAAACTTTCTGATATTTATTATGCTATACATATATATATGGAGACCAAATGAGAAAAAGGATGATAAATAGCTTCCTACAGGATAAAATCAGGTTTAACCACCTGATGACTTCAGGTTAGGCCTTATAGCCAAATGAGTTATGATAAAACTGGTTTTCAGAGCTTTTTCTGCTTTGGGCATTGCACGGAAGAAACCAAGGACTTGCGTAGACACTCAAATCTTAAGCCAGCTCATTACCCAAGGAGACGACGTCTCTGTAGTTGTCCAGCATCACGTCCCTGTAGAGGGCCTTCTGAGCCCAGTCCAGCATGTCCCACTCTTCCCTAGTGAAGTACAGAGCCACATCCTCAAAGGACAGCAACCCCTGGAAATACAGAGACTCATTACAGCTGCAGCTCTTATCACAGCTCTGTGGGCCACAGTATTATTGTTGTCCTACAGGCAAGGCTCATCCAGTTAATTAGCAGACTCAGGGCTCAACTCAAGCTCTGACCCTCAGGCCATGCATGTTCTTTCTTCTGCACTAGAGTCACACATGTTCTCTCTAGAGGGACACGTGGTCAGTGTGTGAGGCTTCTCTGGCTGTTTGGTCTCTGCTGTGGTCATTCAGATAATCAGAACTGAGTCAAATCATGGGGCACCCAGCTGGTGTCAGAACTGCTCCATGTGTAGAGACACCCCATATGCCTGAGGGCAAAGGTGAAGTGAGGAAGCAGAGAAACAGCCGTGTCCTCCCTAGGCACGTGCTCTTCCTCTGCCTCCCTCCCCGAGGCTGGCAAGGATGCACACTCTGTTCCTGTCTTTACAGAGATGCTCCCATGCCTGCCTTCCTCTTGTTTCCACTCTCTCCACCCCTAACTGGACCAGTTCTGTAAAGAAAACCTACACACACATCTGCAGTCACCCCACAAACCCCCCTCTGACTTCAGTCTTCATAGCTCCCCTGGAGTGTCCTTCTGAGCCTCGCGCCAGCCCTCTGCCCACGTGTGAATACAGGGGAGAGCAATACAGTTACCGCAGGAAATCAGAGATTTCACAGAAACGATGATCTTTGAGCTGAGTGTTAACATATGCAGAGGTGAGTTTGCTTGTAGGCGGGGAGAACAGGATACACAGTGGTGGGGAGGTTGTGGGGTGGGGAAGAGCGTTCACATCCCCACGTGCAGGTCCTCTGTTTCAGGGAAGGCGGGAGATGACACCAGAAAGGCAGGCAGAGCTCTGTGTTCCCTCAGCAAATGTGGACATGCTGGGCCAGTGGGGTCAAATTGTTCCCTTTGAACTCCCTCCTGTCCACGACTAGTCTTTACAAATTGTCACAATGGCTTCCTCATGTGTCTCCTGACTTTTCACTGACTTTTCAACTTGACTTCTTAAAATCACCCTCCCTCTTGTTACCATCAGTACCTAAACTTCTACTGTACCTTTTAATCCAAGGGATCAGAATTATATGAGCTTGTTTCCATATCTCCTTCCCTAAACGGCTTGTAAAGTCCTTAGGGTAAGAGTCTCTCTCCCAGCACAAAGGACATATCTATCTTGCACACAGTAGGTACTCAAGAATGCTCACTGACACAAACACAGAGCAACTGTGGTGACGGCAGCTAAAACTTACAGGGCGCTCGAAACATCACTAGATCCTCTGCCAAGCACTCCAAGAGCCTCACTTCACTGAATCCTCATGACAGCTACTGTCATGACCCATTTTACAGATAAGGAAACTGTGCCCCAGAGAGATTAGGTGACATGTCTAAAACAGAGCCTGGATTTGATCCTGTCTGACCCCAGAGTTCAAGCTCTGTGCATCATATCATCCACGAAGGAAACACCCCCCAGCTGATAAAGATGGCTCAACCCCAATGGCCATGTGAAAACCACTGCCTGGCTGCTGAGACTACACTGAGGAGGTGGAGGCAGGGGGAACCAGCTCACCTTCCATGGGACTGGCAGGAACATGGCTTCCATGGCCTGGTCTCCAAAATGGGGCTGGATCCTGGCCATCAGGCTAAGCTGGAGAAAAAAAGAAAACAAGGTCAGCCCTGAATCAAAGCTCTCTCACTAGACAGACTTTAGATGGGGAATGCCAATGGGGCCAACAAAGCTCGAGTAGTACAAAGTCACAGTGTTTGGTGTTGGAATGTGGGATTACAATGAAAGCAGCCGCTAGAATGGTCTTAGGAATTTCTGATGCTAGATCAATTTCTAATTTTTATCCTAGGAAACCTGTGCCTCTGCCCTCGCCCTCTCTCTAGAATATATTCTTCAGCACCTCAGTGAGAGACTCAATATATCAAGGGACCAGACTATAGGAAAAAACAGAACTCTAACCTGCAACCTGTAGCTCTGGCCTGGAACCCAAACCAGAAGCAACGTGGCAACAGGCGCCCAATCAGGACTTAGGTGGCAAGTGTGAACTTGTCCCTAACATGTGTCCCCCTCCTCCATCCAGGACCAGTAGAGAAAGTCGGGTGTGCTCCCCTACCAAATCACATAGGATGTCCTGCCCCTTTTTTTTTTCCCCCCAAGCAAGGTTTTATTGGGGCCGATACTGCAGGAGCGGGGAGCAAGAACAAAGAATAGGTTCCCCTGCTTGCTTGCTCCCTGAGGCCGGGTGGAAGGGAGTCCTGCTTCTTTTACTTAACCTGCCTCCAGGTTTTCCAAGTCGATCTCCTCAAAACTCAGCATAGTTGAGTTTTCCCTTTTTTCCACTCTAAAGTTTCTCCTGCTTGCTTTTGAGTCTCTGCCAAACGTGATAGTGGCCAGTTCACTTAGTATAGCAAGCTCTGCCTGAAGAACCTTTGCCTGCTCTCATTTGGGCGGTCTTAGTTTATTTCTTGGAGAAGGCAATGGCACCCCACTCCAGCACTCTTGCCTGGAAAATCCCCTGTACGGAGGAGCCTGGTAGGCTGCAGTCCATGGGGTCGCTAAGAGTCGGACACGACTGAGGGACTTCACTTTCACTTTTCACTTTCATGCATTGGAGAAGGAAATGGCAACCCACTCCAGTGTTCTTGCCTGGAGAATCCCAGGGACGGGGGAGCCTGGTGGGCTGCCATCTCTGGGGTCGCACAGAGTCAGACACGACTGACGTGACTTAGCAGCAGTAGCAGCAGTTTGTTTCTACGTCACACAGAATCAGCTCAGAGAGTATAACAATGATTTTAGGGAAGTTATCAGAGATTTTAGGCTACATATGATATATAAAGAGCTAACTGTTGTCAAAGGGGCTTCCCAGGCTGCTCAAGTGATAAAGAATCCACTTGCAATGCCAGAGATGCAGGAGACTCCGGTTCGATCCCTGGGTTGGGAGATCCCCTGGAGGAGGAAAAGGAAACACACTCCAGTATTCTTGTCTGGAATATTCCATGGACAGAGAAGCCTGGCAGGGTCCATGGGGTCTCAAAGAGTTGGACACCAACTGAGCGACTGAGCAGGCACAGCTGTTGTCAAAAGAAAATTCAGAGGACTTTACTTGATATGAACAGTTTATGGAGTGAAAACCAAACTGCTAACAAGGGGGCTTCAAAATGGAAAGTCTTAAGAAGTTAGTTCCTCCGCACTTACCCTTCAGTTTATAAAACATGTAAATGGGCGGCAGAATAACCCACTCCCTAATATACCACTTTGGAAAACTGATTATTTTGAGCTGCAGGCACTTAAAAAAAACAGCTGTTTTTTAAAAAAGGTTGGGGGGGGGGGGGCAAAAGGAGAATTCCCTGGTGGTCTGGTGGTTAGGACTCAGTGCTTTCCTTGTTGGGGATCAGGTTCAATCCCTGGTTGGGGGAACTAAGATCTCACAAGCCATGTGGACTCACTTGTGCTAAGCCCCATGTCAGCAAACCGACACCTAATACTTAGCCTAACTGCAGTTTCAGCCTCTTCCAGGTATAGAACCTCCCTCCCCTTGCCCTAGGACTTCCCCAGTGGCTCAGTGGTAAAGAATCCACCTGCAATGAAGGAGACGTGGGTTCAATCCTTGAGTTAAGAACATCCCTTGGAGAAGGAAGCGGCAACCCACTCCAGTATTGTTGCCAGAGAAATCTCATGGACAGAGGAGCCTAGTGGGCTATAGTCCATGGGGTCTCAAAAGAGTCATGAACTTTCAAGAGTCTTAAGAGATACAACTTAGCAACTAAACAACTCCCTTCCCTATGAAGACTGCATTTACAATAGACCTGAATTCTAAGCCATCTCAGGGGTTAATCATTTTTCCTTGGGAATCTCCATGTTTATACAAGGTAAGCGTGTGTGCATGTGCAGGCGTGTCCAACTCTGCGACCCCGTGGACTGCAGCCTGTCAGGCTCCTCTGTCCATGTAATTTTCCAAGCAAGAATATTGACCCAAGGTTTGAACCCATGTTTCTTACATTTCCTGCACTGGCACGTGGATTCTTTACCACTGTGCCACCTGGGAAGCCTCTTACCTGAGGTATACATGTTAAGAAACTTGTTTGTCTTCATTTTTTATTGCAGGAATCTCAGCTAAGTACTCAGAAGGGTAGAGAGAAAATTATTTTCCTCCTGTGCACAGGAATGAGGAAGTACATTGTTTTCTCTTGGGACTGGTTACTAGACCTGAGGGTCCTTTCAGAAGAGTACCACGGTACAAGTTTACTTGTTTGTAGCTGCTAGGAAGCTGCAAGGTTACCCAGACGTGAAGAAAGCTTGTTTCCTTTAAGGACAGAGCCAGCTCTTCATGGGAAATTAGGACAGTTAAAGTTTTGGTTCTGCAGCTCTGGGTAGCTGGCCTGGGAGTATACTTAAACTGTGGCCTCCACTTTGGTTCTTCTTTAATATAATAAATTTAATGTTTCTCTCAGGGAATACACAAATGATGAGATACAGAGGATTTCCACTTTTTTCTGGTGCCTTTCTGGGCACTGGCAAACCTTGTTTCATGTAACTGCATTTTTAAGAAAGTCTGTTACATTCTGGTCTCCTTCTTTAAAAACACTGTTTGTAAGCCCTCTTGCCTCTTAACCAAGGAGGCACTTGTGATCAATAGCTCCATGGCTGGGGAAGGGACATCGACCCTTTCACTATCTAAAGTAGATTACCTGCTGTGAGCACTGTGCATTTGGAAGTCAGAATCCATAATTCAATTTATAACAAAATCTGCAATGCAGGAGACTTGGGTTGGATCCCTGGGTGCAGATGATTCCCCTAGAGAAGGGAATAGCTACCCATTCTTTTTTTTTTTAATGTGCATTTATTTGGCTGTACAGGATCTTAGTTGCAGCATGTGTGATCTGGGATCAAGCCCTGACCTGGGATCCCTGACCCAAGGATCAAGCCCAGGCCCCCTGCATTGGGAGCGCAGGGTCTTAGCCACTGGACCACCAGGGAAGTGCCACACTCCAGTATTCTTGCCTGGAGAATTCCACGGACAGAGAAGCCTGGTGGGCCACAGTCCATGGGGGTCGCGAAGAGTCGGACAGGACTGAGCGACTAACAAACAAAGCCAAAGCAAACAATAGTATTAACCAGCCATTCATTCATCGGACTCTGAACTTCTCTAAAGCCAAAGGACCTGACATGATACTCAGAGGCTGGCCTCTTCAGGAAGTTTCTCGGTAAATGCCCTGAAGACCGGGGGTTTGGAGGGACGTGGTGGGGGGCACGGGATTCGAGGGAAAGGGGGTTGTCTCTCCAGCTCTCACACCTGTGGCGGGGCCACCGTGGCTTCCCCTGGCACCCCACTCCGCCCATCACACTAGCTCTTTTCTCCCCAAACCTCCGCGCCTCCGACCCCCGCCGTGCCTCCTCCTCCAGGAAGTCCTCAGGATGCACCTGCGGCTGCCTTGGAGCTGGCCTCCATTATGGAGGCGCCAGGCCAGACTCGGAATTAGGTCGGGACCTCGGCTAACCTCCACCTGAGGTGTCCATGCGGAAGATCTTTGTGCCTGTCGCCCGATCACTAGCGCAGGCCGAGCAGAGCGTCCCCACCCGAGGACCTTCTAGGAAGCTCGGAGGATTCACAACTCTCTGATCGGGGTAAGCGCTGTGGCCGGTCGCGGGGAGTTTGCGAGTCAGGGGGCGGGGCACTCACGTCTCTTCGCAACTGCCGTTCTGGTCGGAGCCAATCAGCCGCCGCAGATGGAGTGGTCTAGGCCACGTGATTTCCAGGTTGGTTACCCCAAGCACTTTCTTTTCCCACAGATTGTAGCAAGATCTCCACGGGTGAACCTTTGTGTAGCTGGGTATTTTTAAACCCTCCTTTTGGGAGTCCAGAATGACTTTTTAGAGAGCCGACCCTGGACTAGGCAAAAAAATTAAACAAAAAATTAAATATAATGAATAATACACACATATGCTATTAGCATAAAAATATTCATCTGATATGATGTTATCCGGAATTTACTTTTCTACTTAATGCTGTTGTTTAAAGAAAGAGAAGACTTAGTGGTAATTAATTGTAATTGATAGTACGACTAATTAATCTTTGATTCCATATGTTCAAAGAATGTTCAAACTACAGCACAATTGCATTCATCTCATACGCTCAGTATGCTAATGCTCATACAGTAAAGTAATGCTCAAAATTCTCCAAGCCAGGCTTCAACGGTACCTAAACCATGAACTTCCAGATGTTCAAGCTGAATTTAGAAAAGGCAGAAGAACCAGAGATCAAATTGCCAACATCCGTTGGATCATAGAAAAAGCAAGAGAATTACAGAAAAACATCTACTTCTTTTATTGATTACGTCAAAGCCTTTGACTGTGTAGATCACAACAAATTGGAAAATTCTTCAAGAGATGAGAATACCAGACCACTTTATGTGCCTCTGGAGAAATCTATATGTAGGTCAAGAAGCAACAGTTAGAACCCTACATGGAACAACAAACTGGTTCCAAATTTGAAAAGCAGTATGTCAAGGCTGTATACTGTCACCCTGCTTATTTAACTTACATGCAGAGAACATCATGTGAAGTGCCGGGCTGGATGAAGCACAAAGTGGAATCAAGATTGCTAGGAGAAATATCAATAACCTCGGATACGCAGATGACACCACCCTTACAGCAGAAAATGAAGAACTAAAGAGCCTCTTGATGAAAGTGAAAGAGGAGAGTGATAAAGCTGGCTTAAAACTCAACATTCAAAAAAGGAAGATCATGGCATCCAGTCCCATAACTTCGTGGCAAATAGATGGGGAAACAATGGAAACAGTGACAGACTTTATTTTCTTGGGTTCCAAAATCACTGCAGATGGTGACTGCAGCCATGAGATTAAAAGACACTTGCTCCTTGGAAGAAAAGCTATGAACAACCTAGACAGCATATTAAAAAGCAGAGACATTACTTTGCTGACAAAGGTCCGTCTAGTCAAAGCTGTCATTTTTCCAGCAGTCATGTATGCATCTGAGTTGGACATCCATACTGATGGAGCTGAAGATCTTCAATCTTTCCCAGCATCAGGGTCTTTTCCAATGAGTCAGCTCTTTGCATCAGGTGGCCAAAGTATTGGAGTTTCAGCTTCAGCATCAGTCCTTCCAATGAACACCCAGGACTGATCTCCTTTAGGATGGACTGGTTGGATCTCCTTGCAGTCCAAGTGACTCTCAAGAGTCTTCTCCAACACCACAGTTCAAAAGCATCAATTCTTTGGCACTCAGCTGTCTTTATAGTCCAACTCTCACATTCATACATGACCACTGTAAAAACCATAGCCTTGACTAGACAGACCTTTGTTGGCAAAGTCACACCTTAGTTTTAGACATAAGTGGCCCACAGAATTGTATGCTTTTATCTTAAACCTGTTCAAGCCAGGAGCTTAAATGAGCACTTTAGATGTACAGGAAAGAACCCTCCCCTGTCCCGGCCCAGAGCTCCCAGTTCAGACCAGGGCTTTCCTTGCCCCACCCCTCCCTGGAAGAACCTGCTCCAACTCCATGGGAATGCGCAGTTTCTTTAGGGACCTGAAACAAAGTGCTCAGAGTTAGGATCACATGCCCTTCTAGTGTAAATCTGTGCTGCACTGTCCACCTTCTTCCCTCCACCATCCTGGTGTGGGAATCACTGCGGACCTAAAATCTCAGCATCTGGCCCCCTGCCCCAAGTAAATCCAGACACCCCTGTTACAGGTCAGATAGCTTTTCCTTTGAAATAGCTCAGAAACTTCAAAGTTCCCTTGGAATTTTCTGACTTCATTCCGGGGAAAACACTGCCTTTCTCATTTTCCTGCTTTAAATTCTTTACTACCTCTGCCTCTCCCTGTAAAGTCCTCTTGCAAGGGGTGGATTTGAGGCAGTAGGTAGATGGGTACCCCCCCACCCCAGGGTGAGCAGTTGAGAATTCATTTCCCGTGCACCAGTACTGCAAGATGAGAATCGCAGGACAATTGAGAGAGGAGGCTGGGACCTGCCCAGACAGAAGGTAAGCGACCACATATATCTCATTCTCTTTGTCAAGGAGACTTTCTGACTAGAAAGTTCCTTGGAGGTTAAAAGGGGAGTGATGCCAAGCTACCAATAGGCCTCTTTGCTGGAATCCATCTTGGCTGAGAGATGCCTGTAAACATGAGGGAAGACCCTGAGATACACCAAATAAGGACTCTGAACCAGGCAAATGAAAATGATTGGCCAAAGAAAAACTGGAAGAAATGTCCCATAAAAGTGATTTAAACTACACAAGGGTGTGACTGTCTCTGAGCCCACTGTGAGTCTACCCGCATGTACTGTACTCTTTCCTCCTAATAAACACTACTTGTTTCACTGCTTTCCCTCTTTGTGGCCATTCTTTTCTGCAAAGCCAATGGCCCAGGGCCTTGTCACCAGCCACTGGTCTAGTGGCCAGGATTCAGCTCTGTCATTCCATGACCTCAGGAGCTGAAACCCTGCTCCAAGCCTCTGCAGGCTGAGGCCACCTGAGATCAGATTCACCCCCTCAGCCTCGCTATCTTGGCCCCTGGAGGGCAGTGCCAGCTGCCCAGATCCCAGGGAGGCTGCATCCTCTCCCCGGTCCTGGGATTCTAAAGAGCCCACTCCTCACCTTCGACCCTCACCCCCGGCCCTGTGTCCTCCTGTCCTCCTCTGGCGGGTCCTTCTGCTCCACAGGCCCCCTCTTCGTAGTCAGCCCTTCCCCTCACCCCTTGTAGGGCGGTGTAGTTTCTTATGACCAAGGTAATCTAATTGTACAGGTTTTTTCCTTGTTGAACCATTCTGGAGCTGTGAGTTTTCTGGTATCTCAGGTAAAAGACCAAACCTCTTCTATGCCTGACGCTGAAGAGTTTCCTCCCCCAGGTAGGTTCTGTAGTGTAAAAGTAAGCTGGTGCCATACATCCAGGATTTGCAGGGTTTCTTTCCTGTGCAGCCAAAAGTTATCCTGAGGTTGGAAGCTGCGTCACACACGCTGCACTCTAGGGTCTGTCTCTCCTATGATTGGTTCCTCTGGTGCTCATCCAGGTGTGAGCTTTACCTGAAGCTTTTCCCACATTCTCCGCAAGAACTGGGCTTTCTCCTCAGTGCCGTCACTGGTGGTGATGAGAATACTGAGCTCTGTATGAAGCTTTTGCCACTGCCACTACGTTTTGTGCTTTTTTTTTAGTGTGGATTTTCTGATGCACCTTCTGGGTGGTGCATGAAAGGTTTTCTGATAGTCAAGGCAGTGATGTGGCCTCTCCCTCATGTGGGGCATGATGAGGCATGATCACGATGAAAGCTATTCTTGCACTCACCACCCACTTGGAGTGTCTCCTGGCTGTGGACTCCCAGGTCTGCTCTGGCTAGAGCTTTCCTCACATCCCTTACACTGGTAGGGCTTCTCTCTGGCTTGTGTCTTCTGATGGCACAGGGACTCTGCCAGAACCCTTCCCATTCTCCCCTGTGTTGTTTATGAAGACAACAGAAATATTGTTTCTGGGTTATTTTCCCAGGTGTCTCTCTAAGCATTTCTTCATTGCCTGAATTTTCACAGCCTTGCCATTATCACTGGCATGCTGTTTGGTTTCTCCTAGTAATGTCCTGGAAGTTTCACTCCCCGCACCCCGCCCCCCCCACCATTTTCTGTCTTGAAGCCTTTTCATTCTTTTTTTCTTTCATCTTAGAATCTAAAGGAAAAAGTAAGAAGTAAAGGTGTTAGTCTTGAAATGGGATTTGCCACTGGAGCAGGGGATGGTTGGAACAATTACATTAGGCTAGGCTGAAGCACAAGTATGTCTGAATACAGGACTTTAGAGAGGTCAAAGGCAAAGACAGCAGAAGGGATGCTTGAGTGACTGTGTCTAAACAACCCATAAGTAAAGTCTTTTCATAGGCCATGTTCATATGGTCGGTTCTGAATGTTCACTTTATAGTCTTGTGTTCAGCTCTTCTGTTAAGCCTTATTTGGTTACTTCTGCCTCCCTCTGCTCTACAACCCCTCATTTAGTTGAAATCACTCATTTATAATCCTTCCTTCTCTTTCTTCCTTTCCTACTTCTTTCACAGACATGTGTGTAGCACTTCCTATATGTGAGGCACTCTTCAAGGTGCATTTCACAGATACATGTGAAATATATATGAAGGTCCATTAGACGTTCTGCCATCACTCACCTGTAATCCATCTCTCATGTCAAAAATCCTCAATTTCAGGACCTCCAAGCCAGGGCCAGGCACCTCACCACCACTTCTGTGTGAGTCCAGGTTGGGTGCATGTGAGGTAGGTCCGGCCGCGCTTTGGGCAGCCCTTAGCCGTGATTCCTGCCTTGAGGCCAGGGGAGGGGGCGCAGGCAGAGGGCAGTGGGAGGGAGGAGCGCCAGGCCTGTGTGTTTACTGGATGCCCCGCCCCTATTTGCGTTTACCAGACTTGACTGGGATCTTGATGTAAAGCCAGCAGACCTCTGTTAGGTCCCTGGGGGTGGGCGTCCATTTTGACAATGGACTTAATTATGTCCTTTATAGCTTTTTTTTTTTCCTAGTGAAAGATTCAAGCCAAAGTAATACATTGCATTTGTCATGTCTCTTTAATCTCCTTTAGCCATTTACAAAGATCATCTCAAAATGCATTATAGACCTAAACGTAAAATCTAAAACTTCTATAAAACAGTTGGATGAAAACAGAAATTTGTGACCGTGGATTAGGCAAAGATTTCTTAGGCAGAACACACAAAGAATGAACCATATAAGAAAAAAACTTGATAACTGAAGTTGATCAAAATTTTAAAATTTTGCTCTTCAAACACTGTTAAGAAAATGAAAAGAGAAGCCACAGACTGGGAGAAAACATTTGTAAAACACGGGTGTGATCATTTGAAAACAATATATAAAAATAATTCTTATTCATAAGACACTTGAATTTTTAAAATGTGCAACAGATTTGAACTTCACCAAAGGAAGACATGCACAGCCATAAATATGTGAAAAGATGCTCAAATGATTGTCCATTAGGGAAATGGAAATTAATGCTATAATGAGATACTATTAAACTTAATACAATAGCTAAAATAGAAACCTGACAATACAAAATGCTGACTCAGATATAGAGGAACTATAAATTTCACACACTGCTGGAGAAAATGCATAAAATTAAATGTATATTTACCATATGAGCCAATAATCCCACTGCTAGCTGTTACCAAAGAAATATGTCCACACAAATTCCTGTATACAAATATTTATAGCAGCTTTGTTCATAAAAAACAAATAAAAAATTTGAAAAAACTAAATGTCTATCAACTGAAGAATTGATAAGCTAATTGATACACATACATACAATGGTACATTAGTCACTATTAAACTACCAATGCATACGATAATATGGATAGATTGCAAAAGCATTATGCTAAGAGAAAAAAGCCAAATACATGACGTTCTGGAAAAGACAAAACCATCAGTAGTACAAGAGAAGGACTGACAACAAAGCCATGAAAGATCTTTTGGGGATGAAGGATATGTTTTATATCTTGATTGTAGGGGTGGTTCCACAATTGTATACCTCTGTCAAGACTCAACAAACCATATACCAAAAGGGGTGAATTTTACTAGAAGTAAATCATATCTCAATAAAGCTGAATTTTTTAAAACAGAAAATAATAGCAAAAACGAACTGTGACTTCCCTGGTCATTCAGTGGTTAAGAATCTGCCTTGTAAGGCAGGAGACCTGAGTTTGATCCCTGGTTAGGGAACTACAATCTCACAATCTCTGTGGCACTACCCAAAAAAACACCCCAATGCAGCCAATAAACAAAAATCAGACAAGGAAGAGCACATAGGCACATAGATGGTGAGAAACTGAACCTGAAAGGGGCTTTGCCTACAAGAAGCAAGGCAGCAGCAGTAGACAAGGTGACAGATTTGAGTGTAAAACTAAGAGTGTTAAGAGCACTATTTTAAAAAATTGATGGTAATTCGTAGAAATATATTTTACATCATTATCCTGCATACACATACATTCATGTAACAAACAATGTCAAAGAGCAATACTTACTATATAGGAAAATGAAACCTAGTAAATCCCAATCACAATCTTATTAATACTTAAATACAATACACGAAGGATACCTATGAAAGTACAGAAACCTGAGTTCATAAAGATAGTATTTAATGTGATGGGTGTGCTTGCCTGTTCATCAGTTCGCTCCAGTCAGGCACACACGAGGATAAGGCCACACGCATGTCAGGTGCGCTATTAAGCCTATTTCTTTTTTTTGTTTTTAATCGTGTCAATATCGAAAATCCTAGTTCACACAAATAGGTAGATGTGAATGGTAATAATAGCAATATACTCTTTCTACTTAGCAGTGGAAATTCCTCTTTAATCTTAATCCAGAATGCTGATAAACTTAATGTCTTGTAATAATTCCTCAGCGTGAATGACGAACTGAGCTGCAATAATTCATTCTCTTCTTCAGGCACCAAATTTAACTCAATGATTGATTCTGGGGTTTGAAAAGCAAATGGATCTTTTATCCTGATATTTTCCTTTAATGATGCAAATTTCTCTTCTGGAAAGTAATGATGAAAGGTTTGAGACAAAGAAGTGAGGTGTATTAATATCTCTGATTTTATTACCTTTAAGCATTCTTCATTAATAATGTTCTCTTCGATGTGTTGCAACAATGTAGGGAACATATAGTAGCTAGGACGATTACTTTTAAGTCTAGTTTGCCATAACAATAACATCTTTTGGAATCCTCAAATGTGTTCAAGATACTGAAATATATGATTGTTTTTCCCTTGTAGTTTCAAACTTAATTCATTTAAAATGCCAAAAATATCACTTAAGTATGCCAATTTTGATACCCAAACATCATCTTCAAAAATATTTGCCAAATGAGATTGCTTTTCAATGAGAAAAATGTAAATCTCATGCCTGAGTTCATATACTCTGCTCAATACTTTTCCTTGAGACAACCAACGAACTTCTGTATGAAATAGTAAGTGGGTATGGTTCTCTCCGATCTCTGAACAAAATATTTCAAGAAGTCGGCTATTCAATGAGCTTCCTTTACTAAAATTAACAATTTTCACTGCATTTTTCAACACGTCCATTAGGCTCGGCGGAATTTCTTTGGATACCAAAGCTTCTCTGTGAATAAAACAATGATTCCAAAGAGCGTTGTTGTGGGTGGCTTCTAACAAGTTTTCAAGAAGTCTGCTATGTTTCCCAGTCATATTTGCTGCTCCATCACTTGAGATTCCTTTACAGTTTCTCCAGTTTAATTTATATCGACCAACAACACACTTATCTAATTCAGTGAATACATCTAATCCGGTTACCTGTGAATTTAAATTTAAACAACACAACAGATCTTCTATAAAATCATCTTGCCACATATATCTGACATATACCAAGAGTGTGGGACCACTAGCCGTATCAGTGCTCTCATCGAGTTGGATTGCAAAATCGATACCAGACTGTAGCCGTGTCATAAGCATTGCTTCTAAATGTTTTGCAATAGTACAGATTCGACGAGATATTGTATTATCACTAAGAGGTATAGTTCTTAATTTGTCAGCTGATTTATCGTCAAAGATGGTACGTACCATATCCATACATGCTGGGAGAATAATTTTTTCAGCAGCTGTATGAGCCATTTTTTCTTTTGCCACTCGATATGCCACTAAATATGATGATAACAAGGCTCTCTCGTTCATAGTTGTGGAACGACTAAGAAATTGGGGTGATAACTCTGTGTTACTTCTTTCTGTTGGAAAACGGTCTTCTTCATCATCTGTCCCTTCCTCCTCCACTTTTACTATCACTATGCCTTCCATCTCTCGGGTATCCTTAGGAGACAAATCTGCAGCATTCCTGGATTCAGCAGTCATTGTTCAGGTTCAAAGAACTGGGTCACTTAATCCAAATAGGGTCTGTCTGCAGGACTTTCCTTTTTGTCCTACATGTTTTATGAGCTCCATTTTTGCTATCCTGCAGGGTTGAAAAATTTAATAGCAGTATTAAAAGGTAATATTGTATTGCTATGGGGCTAACACCTCATCCGTGAAGACAATTCATGAAATCCAGTGGTGTGACATGTCAATGCTGAATAACTGTTATTCATGTTAGCTGTGTACCAGGCAGTTTTGGTACCTTGCATACACAGCTCATTTAATTCTCATGGAAACCTAATGAAGCACAGTTATTATTCCTATTTTAAAAGCTGAGAAAGATTAAATAATGTGTCTAACAACATAGTGTGGTGGATCCAGTACTCAAACCCAAGTCTGAAGCTCAGGGTCCTAACTATGCCGCTACACTGCCATCTAGTCAGTCTTACAAAGTGATCACCAAAGTTTGGTGTTCAAGACCACCACTGGAGCACAGAGGAAAAAAATTAAAATGTTTATTTATTTAAAAAGAAGTATTGAAACCCATTAAACTTTCCTGATAGTCATTTTATAGCATTTATATTTTCTGTCATCATTTGTGTTGCTGCTTTTCATCCTCCAACTATTATATTTTCTTTGTTCACTTTCTTTCAGTTTTAGTGATCTATTATCTGAAAAATCTTATTTCCAGTATTTTAAGATCAAGGAAAAGAAATCTTGGTTTTTGAGATAGGATCAAAGATTTAAAAGTGGGGTATGTGGAATAACACATTCCTAGAGGCCTTCCCTCCCAGTGAATCAAAATGAAGACTACAAGCAAGGGAAACTCAAAAGATACAGGGCCGAGATCAGGACCTGGTCAGGCCTTCCTGGAGTGTTTCCCTGCTCGTATTCTAGGCAAGAAGCAGCAGAAAGACTGGGCTTTATTTTGCATTTCTTGAAGTTGCCCTTAACATAGTTACTTGCAACCAGGAGATATTTTTTAAAATATTTGTTTAAGTGAATATAATGTCAACATTTTTTGCCTATTTGTAGAATGTTCAACAAATTCATTATAGGCATGGCATTTCAATACTTGGAAGGGTTTGTCATTTAGAAATTAAAGAGATTCCATTATATTGTCAGGTTATTTAGAAAATATCTGAGTAAGAATAGGAGGAATGTTACAGAAGCACAGGTTTAAAATAGAAAAATAAATTATGTGTCCATGGTAAGTTATTTATATGTCTCCCACCACAGTGTGTAACCAACCTATTTCTCCAGCAAATATTAAGGTTTCATTGATTTGCTTACAATGCATTCTCCATAACTTATTGATTGCAAATGATCTGTTTAGCACAGGCCTGTACAAGTGTTTTCTTTGGTCCTCTGCCACTTAAGTGTCTCTCATTAGTAACAGTGCTTTTGTGCATACTGGTGGTGCTTCAGGAAATGGAGATGGGGCATTAGGTTTGGTCAAGCTGGATTTTTCAGTTAACTTCCCTTTATCAATGAATGTCCTAGTTGGGTGGGCCCTTGGAGACAGTTTATTTTATTTAGGATCAATACCAGAATTCGTGTTTGTCTAAGCTGCTGCTGCTGCTGCTAAGTCGCTTCAGTCGTGTCCGACTCTGTGCGACCCCATAGAAGGCAGCCCACCAGGCTCCGCCGTCCCTGGGATTCTCCAGGCAAGAACACTGGAGTGGGTTGCCATTTCCTTCTCCAGTGCCTAAAAGTGAAGAGTGAAAGTGAAGTCCCTCAGTCGTGTCCGACTCCTAGCGACCCCATGGACTGCAGCATACCAGGCTCCTCCGTCCATGGGATTGTCCAGGCAAGAGTACTGGAGTGGGTTGCCATTGCCTTCTCCAAGCATCCTGCAAATCGGTGGCAGAGAAAGGCTGGTGGTGACCAGTCTTCAAGTGACCCAACGCATTTTCCACTGCACCACCACAAACTCCCTTCATTACTCAGCCCTCCAAGTCAAGCACATTTTCCTCCCACAACTGAAAAATTCACCTGGTGTTCTATCAGAAATCACTCCTTTTAAAAAGCCTTCAGAAACTTCAGAAACTGAAAGGAAGAGGGTGAAGTGTATGTATGATCTGTAAACACGAGGCTTAACAAACTTGTCCGCTAAACAACAAAACAAAACGTGGATCTTGGTAGCCTCTGGGGTCTTCCTCATTTTACACCTCGAGATCACCAGGGAAAAAAACCCTCGCCAGAAGGAAAGGAAATGGGGTAAGCCCGGGAGCACAGAAATTAGACTAGAGTCATTGGTCCCCGACCCCTTGGGGGTGAAAACCAGGGACGAGGACGGGGCACGCAGGCTGCCGCCTCTCGGACCCATAGGTATCTCATCCCAATGCAGAAACCAAGGATCCGCGGCTGTCTCTGCAGGGAGACGGCACTTCCTACGGCGGAGGCTGGGACCAAGGACAGGGACACGACCCTCCACCCCGTTCGGAGACTCGCGTGGTGAGCGGGATCACGGAACACGGTTTTACACGTCCACCTACGTCCCCGCCCCTCCGCCCCGGCCGGACCCGCCTCTCACCGTGAACCCCGGAGAAGCCCGGGGTGCTGGGATAGAAAAGGGAGGTGACTCTGGGGATCAAAGGGCAGTGGACCCGTTCCCAGTCCCTCCGTTCGCCAGAACCCAGAGTGTCACAAAAGCCGGAAGTGCGTCAACACCTGCCTTCCGGGTCTGCGCTGCGCTTTGCGGGGGGTACGGGGGGTGGTCCTCGCTAGGAAAAACGGAGGACTTTGGTCCTTGTTCCCCAATTCATGGTTCGGGCTTTGGGGATGTCTTTTCTAAGCTCAGTTTTTCCCGGCGGGGAGAACAGGGGTTAAGTTTCACTCAGTACTTCCTGTTCAGAAACTTACACAGTTCTTTTTCTTATTGATGGCAGGTATCGTAATAATTCTAGATATTATCAAACAGTAATAGTGATCGTGTGTCTGTATCTATGGCAGAGGAACTGAAGCAAAAATGTAGACAGATCAAAGTGAAGTTGAGGATGAGTGGTTTCTCAAAACCAAAGTGGTTGCTTCTCTGGGTACCGTGATTGGGTATTGCTGCTTGAATGGTCGTGGCGCAAAAGGTTGCTTGCCAGAGCAGTGAACAAAAGAAGGTGTGGCCAGCAAACCTGCCGCCACAGCAGCCACCCCCAACTGTGCACCCTGAGGGGATTTGGGATGGACAAAAATTAAGGTGGCCTTGGAAAGTTAAGGTGCATATCAAAGTAATGATTTCAGAGTCCAGACTCCTGCATCTTCTCACATATAGAAAGGCACTAAAATCATTAATGTGAGATATCTGGTTTTAATTAACAGTATTTTGATGTTCTGGCTATCTGGTTTTTGTTGCAAAGTCCTACATAATCTGGCTTCTTCCTAACATCTTTAGAGCAGTCCCTCAGAGTCACCTGAGAGGCTGTTTTCCAGGCTTTAAGTCCCCAGTTTTGTCCATCAAATGAAACATAAATCCCAACTTTTAAGTTGTGCATTTTTTTCAGTCGATGGTATTTTCAAATATTTGTTCATTGGGGAGCAATTATTCTTTCCAATACTAAATAGTTATAAGATTCTGAGCTTGGCTAATGTATCCAGGGAGTTTTCTGAGTGATAATAGTGGAATTACAATTTGAGGCATTTTGGCTGTCAAATGCAATCACAGAAATTACATCTTTTACTATTCACCTAAAAAAACTTTTTTATTTGTCTGCTCCAAATCGTAGTTGCAGCTTTTGGGATCTTTAGTTGTGCCATTTGAACTCTTGGCTGTGGTATGTGAGATCTAGTTCTCTGACCAGGAATCGAACCCAGGCTCCCTGCATTGGGAGCAAGGAGTCTTAACCACGGGACCACTAGGGAAGTCCCTAAGTGCTTGTATTTGGTAACATGCATCCCATTATGAACCCTGTAACTGATAGGCCTGTGTAGAACACTGATTACCTCACTTTTCCCCACACCTAAGACCTCTGCTTCTTTATCCCATAAAAATCTCATGCCCTTCACCTACAGGGAGGTAGATCTGAGATTTGTTCTCCTATGTCCTCACTCGGCTGTCTTGTGGATAAACTCTCAGCTGCAAACCTCACTTTCTCAGTGTTTGACTTGTTGCCCATTGGGCAAACGACCTAATTCTTACTAAGTTGTTAATGACAAGCAGGAAGTAATGTGTCTCAGAGATCTCAATAGGAACAACAGACATCAACAGGAGGTATAGTTTTGTTCAACACACAAAAAGTTTTCAACTGGAGCTGTCCAACAAGCAATTGACTAAGCAGTGCTTTATTTTTTAAAAAACAATGAATTTCCTATCTATGATGCTGACTCCATTGTGACAAATACTGTAGGCTAGAAAGACTATGTCATAGAAAGTTGTTTTAGATCCCTGAAATACTCAAGGAAGAAAGGGAAGGCATATAAGAGTATTCCAGAGGCTCATGTAGTTTGAAAAAGCACGGAGACTGTCACACTTGATTTTTCTTATTTTTAATTGGAAATGCCAAACATCATTAAAGGGTAATACCTGATTTGTGAGCCTAAACAAAGGAAAAGTATCTAAAGTCCCTTTCAAATCACTGTTTATATTCTCTAGGAAACTTGCCAGTTCCTGGTGGACCTAGCTCAACCACAGGACATCACATTCCCTAAGGATCCAGGAGATTACAATGCCCCAGGGGCTTTTGTGCCAGCCCTGGGACTGCCTGTTCACATGCTCCTGCTCTATCCATCCTTGCTGCACAGCCCTTTCCATCAGGAACACAACACTTTCCCAGTCTCTCTCTCCCACTCCAGCTTGCTCAGTGCCCCTACCTCCCCCCAAGAACCGTGTTATGTGTCAGTCCTAGGATTTTCTGAGGTCCTCATATCACCAAGGCGCCTTCAACACTGGCTTTAATCAGCGTGGTTTGTACCCTTGCTAGCTCCCTACCGGCTGATTCATGGAAGTCGGACCACTAGGTGGGCCATTCGTCCTCATTCCTCATACCCACCCACCCCCAAGCGCAAGGGCCACCATCCTGCGATGAGTCTTGAGGGTTGGCTGGAGCCAGGGATGGGCCAGCGGGGGCGCCTTCCCAAATCCGGGTCGGCTGCGGTCACTATTGTGTACTGGCTAGAGTGGCCAGTCAGGGTCAGCAGGAGGGTGAGACCGGCAGCAGGACATGTAAAAGCCTAGGAAATGAGCCGGGGCCCTCATCCGGGGCCCTCATCCGGGGCCCTCATCCGGGGCCCTCATCCGGGGCCCTCATCCGGGGCCCTCATCCGGGGCCCGCCCTGTCCTCGCTGGCGGACTCCGCCTCCGGAAGTGCCAGAGAGAAGCGCAGCCTCCGAGCAGTCTAGAGCGCTCCTCCTCTGCGCGCGCCCCCCCCCCGCCAAACCCTGGGCCGGCTTCTAGAGCACGGGTGTCCGCGACGCGATAGCTGCCCGGCCCTTCCCTCCACCCTGGTGAGTCCCCGGAAGCCGTCCCGAGGTCGCGTTGGGTCGGAGCCTTGTTTAGCCTTCTGGGGCGGAGCAGGAGTCTCCTGGCTCCGGCTGACGGCGGTTCCCGTCTCCAGGAGCGCGCAGGGCCGGGGTGCGACAACCAGTTTCTCTTCAGTCAGGGTTCGCCCCGACGCCCGGCGGACGGAGGGCCCGGCCATCAGGACCCAGTGACCGTGGCCTGCTGTGAGATGGGTTTCCGGGGCCCGCTTCTCTCTTTTGGGACCTTTCCTTGACAGAGCAGAGAAGTGGGAGGACGGTACCGCCGGGCGAGGCCTTCTGAGGGCCCTTTCTGAGGGTGTGGAAGGGGGACGGGGCCCTGCCGCGTCCTTGGGTGTGAAGGACAACGAGTCCGACCTGTTTGAGTCGCAGCCCTTCCCTGTTCCTGTCAGGGTCATGGGAAGAGGCCTGCCCACCTAGTCTGAGTTATCGAAGGGTCTGACCCCCAAAGTGGAATTTAGTCGTCAGTCACGGCTTCCCTTGTGGCTCAGCTGGTAAAGAATCCGCCTGCAATGCGGGAGACCTGGGTTCAATCCCTGGGTTGGGAAGATCCCCTGGAGAAGGGAAAGGCTACCCACTCCAGTATTCTGGAGTGGAGAATCCCATGGACTGTAGTTCATGGGGTCAGAAAAAGTCGGACTCGACTGAGTGACTTTCACTCACTCATTCACTCAGGGTTACTCAGTAATTCAGAATGGGCTGACAGTGTTTACCAAATAATTCCTCAGGGTCTTGCTTTAAAAAATAACGAGTAATAATGTATTTCTCAAGAATTAATGTATTTCTCTCGGTACACACTTGATCCTTGAAAGAAGTTTGTAAATTTCAGGTATTTTGAATTTCAACAGATATCTCTGTACTATTAAATTGTCTTGTCTTTATTTTAAAAAATTTCACAAGTTCAGAATTAGTGGAGTTCAAATAAACCTGCAAACTTGGACCATATGACATGGTTCTTAACTGTCTGAAAGTGAATGATGTCCATTTTTCTTTCTGCTCTATATTTAGGTGGTTAATTGTTATTAAGTATTTTCACTGTGTCTGCAGTGTGTAAGATACTTGGTTAAGTCATGAGGGTGTCAAATAATGGGCTATTTTAACTTGTTACAATAATTTCTCATCTCACTCCGCAGTGATGGTCATTGTCCTCCAGAACAGGGATGGAGGAGGTATCAGCCCAGGAAGCAGCAGAATCTCCAGTGGTCCAGTTTCAGTCCTTGGAGACCCACTCTGAGGGTCTGTCCCCAGAGCCTCAGTTCGTGCAGGACACCGACATGGAACAGGGACTCACTGGGGGTAAGGCAGAGAGAACACTTCCATCCAGGAGAATGGGAATGTAGAGGGGCTCCTGGGCCTGGGATGAGAGAGACCAGGGGCTTCAATGAGAGGATGGCCCCTAGAGGGAGGTCTGGAAGGGAGGGACAGATGTGGCTCAATTCAGTCCTGATCGGGGCCCCTCTGTGGAGGTCAGCCTGTCCTTTAATAGGCAGAGTGGTCTTCACTCACTCTATTCAGGCTTTTTTCTTTCATGTAATTTTCACTTCATGCCAGTTACCACATAAGTTAGAAGAAATGCTGCTTTTGCCACCCCTCACAGTCCTTGCCTCGCTTTCACTTCCTCTTAGATTTAGGACCTGTCCCTACCCTCTGTTTCTTTAACTTAGTTTCTTCCCTCCTTGACCTTTTGGGCTTTACCAGCTGCCATTATGTTGCAACTGCAGTGTTTTTGACTGCTCTAATTTTGATCAAGAAAGCAACCATTTAATTCCTTGGTTGAGCCCAGGGCTTGGAGCAATGTATACATATCACATACAGACTGTAAAATAACATTTTTATGTGTTATAGAGATAGGTTGATCTGTCTTGTACTCCCTTTGTTTTGTATGAAGTTTGTCTGAGATTTACTTGTGGCCAACTGCAGTGCCTGAAATAACCTGTGTGTCATGAACACCGACCGAATGCCTTTTAAGTGCTGTGGGGCATTGTGCTAGTGTAGAAAGGATTATGAGGAAACATGACCATTCCTTATTCTTGGGGGCTTTACACACTGGTTGCAGAGACAGTGCTCATTCTCAAAAGTTTACAGAGCAGTGTCTGAGAGAGGGTCAGAAGTCTACTAAATAACCATGGCCTTGGATGAGTCACTGCGAACCTTTATGCTTGGCTTTGCCATCTGCAAAACAGGTAATGGTGCTCACTTTTTTGACATGACATTCATGTCATGACATGGGGGTATAGTGCAATATGAGATTTCATAATAAAATCCTGAATCATGGGTCTAAACACGTGGAAGGAGGGCATGCAGGTGTTGAGATGGTGCAGGACAAACTCAGTATCTGATAAACATTCATTGGTTTTGCTGTAATGTCGATGTGAAGAAGGGTCCCACTGACTCTCTTTTGTGAGGGCACCCTGGGAAGGGCTGCTCTCACTCTTGGCTCCTTTCTCCTCCCTCAGCTCCACCTGTTCCCCAGGTGTCTTCTCTTCCCCACGAGGGAAGCCCAGGAGACCAGGCAGCTGCGCTCCTGACAGCCAGGTACCAGGTGAGCTGAGGAACCCTCTGCTTTTCCTCAGGGACTATTGCTGCTGATTGAGCGTGGCCCTTTTCCTCATCCCATCCATGAGCCTTGCCTGGAGATCTTTTTTTAATAGCAGATCCCGGCTTGGGTGCCTGTCTTCCTCAGAGACCCGGACTTCACAGAAACACCTTTCCATCTCCCCAATACCACCAGTAAACACTGTTCCTTTATCCTTGGTGCTATCATGGGTGCTTATTAGATGTTAAAAGGTTGTGGAACCTATTCCCAAGATGCTCCTCTGTTCTCCCTCCTTTCCAACGTAAATGCACACTGCAGACCCTCTGTGTCATCTTTGTCCTCTGGCCGTGATGCTGTGGTGGCCGCCTTCACCAGAGCAGCCAGGCTGTGTTATTTCAGGAATTTGTGACATTCGAGGATGTGGCTGTGCACCTTACTCGAGAGGAATGGGGATGCCTGGACCCTGTTCAGAGGGCTCTCTACAGAGAAGTGATGTTAGAGAATTATGGGAACCTGGTCTCACTGGGTAAGGATTGCCTTTCCTATTATTCAGTTTACCTATTAGGGTTTCTTTACTTCCTTGTTTTTGAGTAGGTATGAGGTCTCTGAGTGGGGCTCAAATTCCAGGTCTTAGAACCTCTTGAGACCTCAGTCTTTAAGGTCATCTCCTCTGGGAGTGGGTTTCCTTTGGGGATGTCAAGAGGAGACATTCTACTCCTTATCCTCAGTTAACGTTTACTGCTTTTGTGGGACATCTGTTCCCTGTTACTAAAGGGAAACTTGCTGGTGCTTTGCGAGTTCTCAATTTCCGTATCTTTCCCTTTTTTATGAGAGGGACTCTAGGGCCTCCCAACCCACAACCAGACACTTTTCTTCCTGGTAATTCAGTGCCCCTGTATCTGAGAGTTTCCCATTTTTCTTGGAAGAAGAAATGCCTTTTTTTTTTTTTCAAGATAGGCTAAAATCTTCATTGAGTAATCCCTCACCTCTTAAGACCCCTTAATTCATCTGCAAGCAGGCAGAATTTCAGAGGCTTGATCTCAAGGCATGACTTACTGCCAGTACATTTCAGTGAGTCATCCAGACAGTAATCCCTGCTTCACCCGAGCAGTAGTGTCTCACACTTAGACCAAGTCTCTCCTTTGTCATTTGGATGGTGCAGTTGGCAGCTGAGATGAGGCAACTTGTAGTGCTCTAGAGAAGCATCAGGGGGAGCTGCCAGCACCCGCCTTGGTGTGAACATTGCTCCTTTTCCTCTTTCTTTTTTGGCCTGTCTCTGCTACTCTTTTCTTTGTTATGTAAGTACTTAATCACACTCTTTCTTTTCTTTCTCTTTTTTTTTCTTTTTTGCTTTGCCTGTGCTGGTGGCATCCAGGGTGGTGTTTTGTCTCCTTGATTAATTCTTGTCTGTGGGGAGGCAGCCTGCCCGCTGGGAAGGTTTGTAGTGTGTTTTCCATTCCTGGCTCTTTGATCTTTGTAGGCATACTTCTCCGCCTTCCCACCACCCGGATTCATAGTGTGAATTCCTGCCCGGCCCTGAGTCATACCCAGGCAAGTGCTTTCTCTGGAGAAACACTTGCCATCCTTTCAGCAGGAATCTCCAGGAGATGGCCCAGGTGTCGGCTTCCCATCGATAGTGCTCGTCCCCGCTCGGAAGCTCCTTTTCCACGATTGTGAGATCTTACACTTGATTGATGGAGTAGATGTTTCCCAGGAGGCTACCACTGTGTAAAATTGCAGCTCCTCAAATCACCTTTGATAAATTTCCAAGGGCCAAGGATGCCCTCCGTTGCAACCAGAATTTTGAACCTTGAATTTTGAGTTCATTCAGAAGCCATGGTTGGTGGTCATCGACTTGTGTTCTCAGAAACCACAGAGTTCGACTCCAGCTCTTCAGTTATGACCTTTCCATGTTATTCTAGACTGTGGAACACATGCTATGTGCCCCTCCTTTTCCATAGTGAACACAAACTGCCCCATCTGTTGCGTGAATCTCCTGAGACCCCTGGGCCTTCCTCATGTTTAACATTCTAGTCTTTTCCTTCCTTTAAATCCCTGTGACCCCCTCCAGGGTCCTGTCTTTGTCTCCTTTATTCTTTACAGTATTGTATAGATTGATGCATTTATATAATCCTCCTGGATCAAGTGTTCCTTAAAGGCTCTTTGATGGAGGGCAAATGGGAGGGCAAAAGAATTCAGGTTATTTCAGGCTATTAAATCCAATGTATATTTAACAACTTGTAAATTACAAAGTGATATGTAATTGTAAATTACTGTTAATTTTACCTAATAATTACATAATTTCCAACAGTTTACCTGTCTACTTTTTGAAGTAAAGCATCTTCTAAGTACTTCATTCAGCCTAATAACACAGCTTACTATTAGGCTGAATTTGATCCCATTTCCTCTGTCATCTCTGCACATGCACAGGACACGTTTGTACACTCGCACATGCTGGGCACAATTACATTCAAGAAACCCTACTACTCAACTTGCTCTTTGACCAAGTGCTCAGCCTCTCCTTGAGGCTGTCTTTTTTTTGACTGTCTATTTTTGACAGTCTTTGGGAAGTCATTTTCATATTTGGGGATTCAGCAAACTCCACCTGTAGTTAGCTTAATGTTTGGCATTGTAAAATAAGCACTTTATAACTCAGCCTCTGACTTAGCAGCTGTGGGTTCCAATTCATATCTTTTTCCCATGACAGTACCTCTGAGCTGTATTTGTCACGGATATCAGAGCCTTGGTCTTTTGGTTAAGTGCTTCCACTACATAGTGTAAATATACAGAGTAGGAACAGAGTAATAAAATACTAGGCAAAAATTTTCGTTACTTAATCTTAAAAAGAAGCATATACTATTGACAGTGAGTGAAATACTGGCTTGGGGGTCATGCCCAAAGGGAAATTATCTGTGACTTAGTGCTGGAGATTAAGATCAGGAAAAAGACATGGATTGTATTTCACATGGGGCAGTGTGGCAGATGCCCTCTTAGACGACAGCATTAGAAACCTGCTTAACAGAACTGCTGGGTGATGAGGGAGTTGGTAAATCAGGAATGTTTGGCACATAGCCCTTCCTTTTTGAAGTCAATGTCATGAGGAGAGAAATGATTTTGTGTAGAATGTTTCTCACTGCCACAGCTATTCACTGATACTAGGTACTTTATGTATCTCTCACTTAATCCTTACTGTAACTCTTTCAGCAGATGTTATTCTGTTTTTTACCTGAGGTGGTTGAGGCTAAGAGAAGTTAAGTGATCCACTCAGGGTGAAAGCTAGGTTAGGGGCTCAGATCTGACTCTGAAGCCCATGCTTTTTCACTGTTTTATACTTTAGGACAGTCAGTTCAACCACATGTGGTGTTTTGTATATTTTTATGGCTCAGTATTCTGATGATAATTTAAAATAGGCACAATAAATTGGACAGACAAGCGTGAGTTTATACAGTTTGGGAGCAGAAAGGGCATGGATTCAAGAAAAAGTAAAATTGTTAAAGGATACATTCCATCGTAAATAGATATCTATACAAGAATGTATTCCTAAGGAGAGATTTTGTGTGTTAACCATCAGGAAGAGAAGCATGAAGCTTTCAGATGGCTAAAATCTTAGCACAACACTGGTACAGGCAACAAACAATGAGGTGAATTTTAAATGTTGTTTTTAAAGATCAGGTGAAGTTAAAAATTAGAACACTATCAAGGTTGCAGTTTAAAAAATCAAAATGTTTTAATTAATTTTAGATAGGAAAAACTTAAAGCAAATGCATATTTTGAAAGCATAGATTTTTGACTTAAATCTAGGAAAAAAGCATTCAGGCCAGTAGTAAGAAAACCTGCTTTAGTGCTCTCTGTGACTCTTATAGATTGGAAAGAATATTAACTGTGAGATCCATTTGCCTGTGATTGAGGAGATTATTTATAAATGGATTATAATGGTTTTTTTCATCTATAAAACATGAAAAATAATGTCTGCTTTCTGAGTTATGCCAAGGATTAAATTAGTTTATATATGTAAGTACGGGGCTAGTGGTAGTTACTTAAATTTTTTTTTTTTTTGGAAAGGACAGTAAGAGAGAATGAGCTATGGATCAGATTTCTTAATACAAACAAATTTCAGGAGAGTGTTCAATTATTTCTTTATAATGCTATTTTCTCAAATTGAATATTGCTCAGACTGTGCCCAGTGGTTTGGGTTTTTATTATAAAGAGATTTTCATTTCTTTGACACTAAATGTTCTCTTACATCCCTTTTAATTAAGAGTCATGATTCTCAATCTGTTGGATCCTGACTCTCTATGTATTGTTCTAATTACAGGTTCTCTGTTCTTTTTACTGTTTTCACCTTTTGCTTCATTGTCACTATGTTGGTCTTCTGTTCTCTTTCTGTACATATTTAGAGGAAGGGATAGATATCATTCACAATCATTATTTATTTTACTAGCAGATTATTTAAAGGCCAGTTTCTGAAATAAAAGTGTCTGAGCCCTAGCTTCACTGGTTATCATGACCTTGGGTGAGTTACTTAACCTCTCTGAATCTTAGTTTTCCAAATCTTTGTTTGTAAAATTGGCACAGTAATAATTCCTATCTCATGAAGGTGTGGTGAGTATTGAGTAAGTGAAAGTTTATAAGATTCTTGGAATGACACTTTGCACCTACCAAAGCTTAGTGAATCTTAGCTTAATATTTTGATAATACAAGTGACTTTTAAATTTAAGCCTGTATATTGGATCCTGTTTTCTTTTCTAAATTGCAGTCTTGTATCTCTCACTGCTAGGCATTCTCTTTTATACCTTCCTGCATATTACCTTAAACACATGTCTAAAATCAAACTCCTAATCCCACACGAAGATGATCTTTTTTATTCTGTGTATGTGATTTAAGTGTACATATAGAGTAAAGAGGGGCTACCCTGGTGGTTCTAATGGTAAAGAATCTGCCTGCAATGCAGGAGACCTGGATTTGATCCCTGGGTCAGGAAGATCCTATGGAGAAGGAAATGGCAACCCACTCCAGTATTCTTGCCTGTAGAATTCCATGGACAGAGGAGCCCTGGTGGGCTACAGTCCATGGGGTCGCAAAGAGTCAAACACAACTAAGCGACTAAAGCTTTCACTTTTCACTTCAAAGAGTAACGAAAATTAATTTTGATTATCAAATACTTAGAAATATCTTTTTTTTTTTTAGAAATATCTTAATAAATATCTATTAAAAATTGCAAATTGTGTTACCAGAATTTTGAGTAGGGTAGTTGCTGCTTCATGCCCTTTTTTTTTCCTTAAACTTGAAAAAACTATTTGATTTGACATAGATGATCTTAACTAAATTAATAAATGTCCAGAAAGAGAATTGACTCTATTTATGCCCAAGAGAATTCAGAAACACAGTAAATGCCTTTCTTACATCTATTCTGGTCTCCCTGCTCATAGACTCTCACGTGGAATCTCATAGGACAGCTATTGGTTTATCATAGTTTTCTTGATTACCTGTTGACACTTAGGCACAAAATTAGCAGTCAATGAGTAGCTCTTAAGTAAATGAGTCGAAAGAAGTGCACGATACAATGTATATAGTCTCTGTCATCAAAGTTTATAAATCAAATAGGAATGATAATACCAAGAAACAGTTTTTAAACGTCTATAAAACTCCATTATGTAGAGATATGTCAGGATAGAAGGGGGCTTCCCAGGTAGCTCAGCTGGTAAAGAATCTGCCTGTAATGCAGGAGACCCCGGCTCGATTCCTGGGTTGGGAAGTTCCCTGGAGAAGGGATAGGCTACCCACTCCAGTGTTCTTGCCTGGAGAATCCCCATGGACAGAGGAGCCTGGTGGGCTATAGCACGTGGAGTCTCAAAGGGTCGGACACAACTGAACAACTAAGCACAGCACAGGATAGGAACAAATAATACGCTCTGTAGACATTCAGTACGTGAAGAGAAAGGCTTTTGGAGATGAGGGGCTTGAGTGAGACCTTGCATGTGTGCTACTAGAAGCTTTGTGGGCTGAGGACATGTAAAAACTGCCCCTTTGATACTGTAATAGTTCTCCCCTCAGAAGCAGACTGCCTCTTGCTTTTGCTTTAAAAGAGATTAGATCTTAGCAGTCCATTAGGCAAGCCAGAGAGACCATTTTATATGAAAATGAACTTTTATTGCACTTTCCTCACTACATAATATTACAGTAAGTTGTTTCTGTCTCTGCAATTAGAGTGTAAGGTCCTTGAGGGGATGGACTGTATCTGCCTGGGCTCTTATTTCCTACATACTTTGCATATAGTGGGCACCCCATAAACATTTGTTCAACAAGAGTATAGCTCCTAAGGGGTAAGGATGTGTCATATTATTACTTGTTTCCTCATATGCCCTAAAATGAATTATTTCCTGAAATTGGTCCTTGCAGTATTTATTCAGTCTTCACTGATTTTATTGCTACAGTTTAGCTCACCATACAACAGGTGCCTGAGAATTGACCTTCCTGTAGTCCAGCAGAGTCATATTTTGACACCCTCCATTTTGACCAGGTCTAATACTTATAGATTGGGTCTGATACAAAGATTGATCTATAAGCAATAGGTAAAGAGTAAGAGTGATAATTTCTGTGAAGATAGGTACACACTTACTTATGCACAAATTCCCTGGTCTGAGTATGTTTAAATGAATATTTTTAACTGAGTATGTTTAAATGCTCCTTAGCTTGCCCCTTAGCATACCTCTTTCTAGAGCACAAACATGAATTCTGTGTTGAAGGTCTTTGGCTTTCTCACTCTCCAGGCCTTCCTAATGTCTTCTAAGAATTTACTTTCTCTCTCCATTAACCACTAATTAAGAGAAAAATGTAGTATCTGGGGGTAAAATGCCACATCCCATTTCCTTCTCTGTGAGCAGGATTTCCAATTTTCAAGCCTGATGGGATCTCCCAGCTGGAACAAGATCTACAAGTCTTTGATCTGGAAACTAAGAATAGAGAAGTCTTAAGAGATGACTGCTCAGGTAAGTAAGGCAGAATCAATCAGATGAACTAGTTGGGAAGTAGAGTCTAGTTGTTAAGCCAAGCTGTAGCTGCTTTGGAAGTCAGTGAAGAGCTCTGTCTGTATCCCTGAATAAAGAGCTCTTTCCTCCCCCCCCCCCCCCTTTTTTTTGATGAACTCTTTCCAGTTATTTTGTCCCTTATCCATAAGATGTAGTAGGTCCCTATTCAAGTTACTTATCTATAATTCTGTTGAACTAGTTCCCTGTTATCTCTGTTGAAACACCTTAATTGGTTATCTCCTTACTCTGCTGAACCTGCCCTCTGTTTCTGTCACACCCTGAACCACTTGGATCCTGCCTCACTGCTCCTATTCATGCCCGTACATCTGCTGTTGAGATTTTGTGCCTGTGTTTCAAAGTAAATAAACTTCTCTTACCCTGGTAGACTGTAGATTATTTAGTTTTCTCCTCTAAGTTTTCTTTTTCTAAGCACAGGGTACAGATTATATTTGCATTTTCTATTTATATATTGAATCAGATGGAGATACCAGAGACGAGAACAAGCTGTTGATTCCTAAGCAGAAAATTCCAGAAGAAGTACATTCATACAAAGTGAGAGTAGGAAGATTCAAAAAGGATATTGCCCAAGTTCCTGAGACTAGAGAAGTGTATAAGCCTGAGGACAGATTAGAAAGGCTTCAGGAAATCCTAAGAAAATTTCTCTTCCTGGAGAGAGAGTTTAGGCAAATAACAATCAGTAAGAAAACCTTCACCAGTGAGAAGAACAATGAATGTAACGAACTTGAAAAAAGCTTCAGTCTGGACTCTACTCTTGATACAGATCAGAGAGTTCTTAGAATACAGAATGTTGATGACATTGATAAGTACGATGTGAGCCTCAACCAGAATTCAGTGGGTAAACAGGAACAAATAAATCTAACGCAGGATTTTCACAGTAATGATTATAAGGACAGTTTAATGGAACTCTCCCACCTTAGTAACTGTGAGAGCATTCCTACCACTGAGAAATCTTATAAATGTGATGCATGTGAGAAAATCTTCCATCAGAGCTCAGCCCTTTCTAGACATCAGAGAATTCATACTAGAGAGAAACCCTACAAATGTAAAGAATGTGAAAAATCTTTCAGTCAGAGTTCAAGTCTTAGTCGACATAAAAGAATACACACTAGAGAAAAACCCTATAAATGTGAAGCATCTGATAAATCCTGTGAGGCGTCTGACAAATCTTGTAATCAGAGCTCAGACATACTTCAGCATAAGAGGGTTCACACTAGAGCAAAATCTTATAAATGTAGCAGTTGTGAAAGGGTCTTCAGTCGTAGTGTACACCTCACTCAACATCAGAGAGTTCATAGAGAGATGCCTTGTAAGTGTACTGTGTGTGGCAGTGATTTCTGTCACACCTCACATCAAGCTGAACATCAGAAGGTCCATGATGAAGAGAAGTCCTATGAATACAATAACTGCGGGTTGACCTTTATTAAACATCAAGGAATTCGTCCCAGAGAAAAGCCCTATACGTGTAATGAATGTGGAAAAGACTTCAGGTTGAATTCTCATCTTATTCAGCATCAAAGAATTCACACAGAGAAACCGCATGAATCTAGTGAAAGTGGAAAAGCTTTTAGTCAAACCGCATGCCTTATTCAGCATCACAAAGTTCATAGGAAAGAGAAATCCTATGAGTGTAATGATTATGAGGATAATTTCAGCCATAGCTCAGATCTTGTCCTGCAACAGGAAGTCCTCACCAGAGAAAAAGCCTTTGATTGTGATGCGTGGGAAAAGAGCCTCAGTCAGAGAGCCCACCTTGTCCACCATCAAGGAATTCATACCAAAGAGAAACCTTATGAATGTAATGAACATGGGGAGACATTTAATCAAGTTCAGGCCTCATTCAACATATGATATGTCACACCAGGGAGCCATCACGTGTGTCCTGACTGTGGTAAAGCCTTCAGTCCCAGCTCAACCTTCATTCAGCATCGAGGAATTCATACCAGAGGGAAACCTGAATGTGACAAACATTGGAAAGTTGTCAGTGTTGCACTCTTGACACCTGCAAACCCATACCAATGAGAAAACCTACAAATACATTGAATGTGATAGATGCTTCACACTATTTTCCTACCTTAGTATCATTGGAGAATTGATACTGGAATAAAATTCCATTGCTGTAATGAATGTGAAAAAGCCTTCAGTCAAAGAAACTACCTTGTTGAGCATCAAATTCATTTCATGCCGAATACCTATGAATGTAATGTGTATGTGTGGGAGGATTCAGCCATATTTCCAGCCCTCATTCAGCAGTAAAGAATCCATACCCAAGGGAAGTCCTTTGGGTATAGGAAATGTGACAAGTCTTTCAGTAGGAGTTCAAGTCTTTTTTCATCATCAGAATGTCCACACCAGACTGGAGTCTGATACAATGCAAGTGGAAAAATTTAGCACCATATTTCAGGCTTCAGTTAATATCAAAATATTGAAGGGAAAATTATTATTTGTGTATAAAATAGTTAATGCATAGTCCCAGTCTTTTTCACTGCGGAAGAGTCTAGTCAGAGGAGTGACTTGGTGAATGCAGTGCTGTTTTCTCATGGCATTCTTTTATTTAATAGGTGTTATAAGTAGGTATGTATACTTTATTTATGGAACTCCAGCTTTTTTATTTTAATGTGGCCTATAAACATTTTTATTTTTCCTGAAATTGGTTTTTATTGTCCAATAAATGCTTCCCTGATACATTAATACACCAACGTTAAAACAATAACTTCTGGAAAGTTTCTCTCATTTAGCTTTTTCTACTGTTCTCAGCCAGAGTTCTCTCCAAAACAGACTCTTGGGCCTGCTCTTTGCTGAGGATCCTATTCCTTTCCAGCCACAGCATTTGGGTTCATGTTGGTTTCTCCATTCTCTTAAGCACCTTCAATGATGGTTTCCTAGTTTTAAGCTTTAAGCCAGTGGTATGCCATCCCTACTTACTTTTTGGGTGTCTTCTTTCCTAACCAAAATATCTTTAGAAGAAATGGATTTTCACACTCTTGTCTGTTCATGAGTATGAAGGATTCTGTTTCCCCTGAGTCTGGCAAGAAGCTAAACGTTTTCAAGTGACGCCCAAGTTCTTAGCTGTGTTAGCATTCACAGCCTTCTAAGAGAGATGAGAAAGACATTAGAAGCTGACAATACTGGTGGTAGCCTAGCTATATTTGGTGTCTATTCTGCATGTCTAAGTTCAGGATGATTTATGTCCATTAAAGGCCAGCAGAACACTCAAGTCTGCCTTTGATAGGGCAAAACATAAAGAACGTACGTTAAGAGATCAGAGATCTTCATAAAGGAATACTGCCTTCCATCTGATATTGCGGGTTTTGTGTAGTATCTCAAGATAGTATTTCAAGAATGGCAGAAAAGTCTGTAAACATTTAACTGTTACAGTTGCTTCATTGTTTGGAATTGTTTACATATCATATATATATATATATATTTTTTTGTGTGTGTGTATTTTACAAGCGTCTACAGGCCATATAAAAACTTTTTTTTTTTGATTGATGAAACTGATCACAGACGTTGGCTCCACAGATCAGGGTCACTGTCATAACACCTAGCAAGAGTTCATGATTCTGCAGATGATGTCAAAATATTTGATTGTATTTTCCCATCTTAAGCATCATAACATTTTGTGAATAAAGCAAGTGTTATTTAAAACTCTAGTAGTTGTCCCAGCGATTGAGTTCACCTGTTAAAATACTAGGGATCCTTACCAACTAATACAAAAATGCATTGCTTACTTTGTAAGCCTCTTCTGCCTAATAAGCTTTAGGGTAGTTCTACTGCCGTATTTTACCTTTTAGCCATCAGCAAGCATAGGATCTCATCTGGACAAGGTAGGGACCTAAATGAATTGATCTAAATGTAAAAGCATATGAAAAAAAATGCATGTTTTTTTTTTCTTTCCTATCTATGAACATGTATATCCTACTAATAGAGACCACCAGTAGTTACCTCTGGTGATTATGAAACAGCAGGTTGAGTAATCTCTAAATATCAGGAAATGTAAAAATCACATGTTATGCGTTTGGCTTAGGAATGTGCTTTTTGTACTTCCACTTGAATAAAGGTGTGTTTGATACTTTGAGAATCTGTTTCAAATAAAATCTGAAGTCCTCAGCCCAAAGTACTTGGGGATCTTAGAATCACCTTCCTGTCTGCAACTCAATTCTTTCCAGAAAGCTGACTCACAGCAGGAGTAGGTCACTCCTTCCTGCAGGTATAGTGCTTGGTCCTCCACAGAACTCTGGAATAAAGCCTAAATGTTTACAACTTTAAAGGGTTACTTGACTGGGATGCTGTTGGCATATGAAGTAAATGGGTTGAGTAGAGCTAGGTAGAATGTGTTTTTTCAATAAAACATTTCAAAAAATGAGAAACCAGATCAGCATAACATTGTAAATCAACTATACTTCAATCAAAAAATTCTTTTAAAATGAGAAATCAAAATAATCCTTGAGGACAAGTAACTTGTCCATTTAAGCTTGCTGATATTTAATTGATCCAATATAATATGTGTTCTTAGTCTTTTTAGTCTTGAAGACGGGGAAGGAAGAGAAGAAATCTAATAGTTGGGACACCTAAGTTTGTCTCTTCACCTGCTTGTGTACACATCTATGTATATATGCACATATTTGAACAATCCTCATAGCTCTTTAAGGGAACAAACTGTAACAGAGACACTGAGGTGTAGAGAGGTTGAAGAACCTATAGGATCACACAGCAAGTTAATGGCTCAAAGTCAGGGATATTTGACTCTAAAGCTTTCCGTCATCTTGATGTTGGTGTCTAACGTATCTCAGAACTCAGAGAAGAGACATTTTCTTTGATAGCTCTTCATTCCCTATTACATACTTGATTCACCATCAGTTTTCAGCTGATCCTAAATGCTCCCAGAGCTCCAGGAAGCTGGGAGAAAATACCCCAGTATCTTCTGAAAGCTAGGTAGAACCATCCCCCTCCCACAGACGGTTTTGACAATGTTAGGCCACGGGTTAGATCTCCCAAATTCCCATCTCCTGCTAAGAGATCCCCACTGCCATCAGTAGGTTTATATTTACACTTCTTTGTGCCCCAAATGCACTTTTTTCTGCTAACTAGAACTTACTGATGGGTACATATCCTTATCAAAGTTTGTTTACCGCCTCTGGTTATATTCAGCGGTGGAGCAAAGTGGGTGGGCAATGGGAACATCAAGTTTGAGTCCTAGGTTTTCAGCTTGAGCAAGAGTAGATAGAGGGAGACTAGAAAGATGGAGAGCATGGAGTGTTTTAAGGCAAAAGTATGTCAGAAGTCCCGCAGAAGAATGAATGTGGCATTTTCAAGGCAGTAATGAGGTCTTCGGAGAATGCCTCATCCTAGGACATACCACATGGGTAACTGAGAATTTAAGAAGTTCAAAGGAAGCCCCTAGCGGGTTATCTCAGAAACTGGAATTTCTCACATTCAAAAGTTTAACCTGGTATGTCCTTTCATTCATTCAGTCATATAGTTGCCAGACAGTATGTTTAGTGCCAGCCAATGGATACAGTTAACCTAATCAAATGAATTAATCCATTGAGTAAAAAAGACTAGTCAAAGCAATGAGTTTGGAATTAGGCCTACCTATGTTTGAACTTTATTAGCTATGACTTTGGACATTTTCCCTAGCCTTCCTAGTTTTGGCTATACAATGTGGTGAATAATAGCATGAATATTAAATGAGATAATGTAAAAGCTACTGGTCATATAGTAAGTGCCCAAAAGTTATTAGTGTAAATAATAATATCAAAACCACCATATTAGAGTAGAGATACTTAGCATAAAATCTAAAAATGAGGGAATGAATGAGCAAGTATTTACCAGTGCAGGACTAGCATTGTCCAGGGAGGGACACCCTGAGTTTCATTTCAGTTCAGCTCAGTCGCTGAGTCTTGGACTGTAGCACGCCAGGCTTTCCTGTCCATCACCAACTCCTGGAGCTTACTCAAACTCATGTCCGTTCAATCGGTGATGCCATCCAACCATCTCATCCTCTATTGTCCCCTTCTCCCACCTTCAATCTTTTCCAGCATCAGGGTCTTTTCTAGTGTCACTTCTTCTCATCAGGTGGCCAAAGTATTGGAGTTTCAGCTTCAGCATCAGTCCTTCCAATGACTATTCAGGACTGATTTCCTTTAGGATGGACTGTTGGATCTCCTTGCTGTCCAAGGGACTTTCAAGAGTCTTCTCCAACACCACAGTTCAAAAGCATCAATTCTTCGGCGCTCAGCTTCAGAGAACTTAAATATAACTAGAGGAATCATTAGGCACTGTGGGGGGTGTGTGGTAGGACATGCCTTCTAACGGGCAATTCCTGCTGGAGTCTGCAAACTGATGTGTTTAACATCTGTATCATATGGCATTATGTCTTACACTCCTTTCAAGATTTGAGTGCATGAAGGAGCCAGTGTTAAATCTGTCGATTAAAAAGATGTACAACATGAGCATTGCGAGTTAAGTTTTATTTGGGGCAAAATGCTGATTGTAGCCTGGGAGACAGCACCTCAGATAGCTCTGAGAGACTGCTCCAAAGCAGCAGTGGGGGTAAGTCAACATACAAGATTTCAGTGAAGGGTGTATGTGTATGTGTTAGTTGCTCAGTCGTGTCCAACTCTTTGTGACTCCACAGATTGGGGTCCGCCAGGCTCCTCTGTCCATGGCGTTTTCCAGGCAAGAAGACTGGAGTGAGTTGCCATTCCCTTCTCCAGGGGGGTTTCAATGCAATGGTGAAGGGGGAGTTCAATGCAAAGCAGCACTCTTTTTTTTTTTTTTTGGCTTAGATTCTGTGTTGTTTGCTAAGTTGCTTCAGTCGTGTCTGATTCTGTGTGACCCCATGGACTGCAGCCTACCAGGCTTCTCTGTCCATGGGATTCTCCAGGCAAGAACACTGGAGTGGGTTGCCATTTCCTTCTCCAATGCATGCAAGTGAAAAGTGAAAGTGAAGTTGCTCAGTCGTGTCTGACTCTTAGCGACCCCATGGACTGCAGCCTACCAGGCTCCTCTGTCCATGGGATTTTCCAGGCAACAGTACTGGAGGGGGATGCCATTGCCTGTGTTGTTTATTACTGTCCAAATACATGAAGTTCTGATGAAATAAAATCATATGGTACAGATAAAAACAGGCCATGAGAGCCCAGAGTTGTTTTAGGGCCAAATGGCAGACCACTTAACAGTTCACATTTTAGGAATTCAAAATGCTTAGAAATTGATAAGGTGGTTTCTGAAAAAGAAAGGGAAGGAAAAAAAGATGAAAAGGAGGGAGGGAGGGAGGAGACGGAAACCATTGAGGAAATGTTAGCTCTCGAGAAAGCCTGACTTAGAAGTGACAAACGCATAAAAAAAAATGCATAAACTTTGGAAGCACTCATTTTATAAAAGGGTTTCTGCTAGTCACGAGGAGCTGATATTATCATGAAAGGATTTAGTGCTTTTCTAGATATGAGGAGATGCAAGGATTGGGATCATGAAATCAGTTCTAAAAATATGTCTAAAGACCTGTTATACCAGTAGGGTGCCTCACTCTCCACCCTGAATTCCCTTCAGGGAACATCGAAGGTCAGCAACTGCAGCAGCACTGGCAGATGGTGAATGCCCTTGCTGTTCAGTCGCTGGCAAATGCTCTTGACAAGTGCCAATTTGTAGTTGAAAAATCCAAGAATGGTTTCAAATAGATGGTGCTCTGTACAAATCAAAGAGAAAATATTTATTTTAGAATTATTTTGCTGCCTCATCCCATTCACTTCACTTTAAGAAAATGGTTACTCTCTTATGTTTGTATGTCATCCATGCTATAAATTTTACAACTCGGGCATAATTACAAGTTTTTCTTTCTAGCAGTTTCTCATGTTACAATACTCCCCCCAGTCTTCCTTCATTTTTCTTTGCTGATTGTGGTTAGCCTCCAGGCTCTGGTTTGAACAGGCCAGGGTTTGAATCCTGCTTCTAGTTCACTCACTAACTGCCGCTTCTGGCACATGGTAAAAAATACCAACTTACGGGACTGTTGTGAGGGTTAATGGGATGTCAGTTTTCAGTGCTCCACAACTGGTAGCTGTCGTTTTTGACTTTACCAGGAGAATCCTTGATCATGAACAACTCATTGCCTTAACCCTTTTTCCTGCTTCAGCATATGAGATAATGCCTCTGCAAACCAGTACTCCAGGTGCAGTAGGCGTTTGGATCTTGACCCTGTATCTAAGGCTTTTCTTCCTCTTTCACCCGTTTGGTGTGTTCCTCCTCTTCGTGTGCGCCAGGCAAAACAGGGAGGCTGTGTTGAAGCCACAACGGGCTGCACGGAGGGAGTAGATAACCGGTCTAGGCCCGCAGGGTCATCGTGGCCTGTGATCTGAAAGAAACGGGGGTGTAGAGATGGGTGGAGCAGAGCGGAGGAGGGTGCACACCGGAATGATAAAGAAAAAACAACCAATTTAGGTCCTAAGTCCACCTAGGCAATGAGGGTCAAAAAGAGAAATCTCTTCCATCCTCCTTCAATCTCTCCTCGGGAAGGAGGACAAACGCCTAAGGAAGCCCCCACACGACGCCTCTGAGCCCAACCCCGCAGGGGATCCTCAGGGAACTCGCGATCGAGATTAGACCTCCGAGCTGCCTAGATGGCCCCGGAAGTGCGCGCCGAGGAACCCGCGTTTCCGGTCTCCCTGGAGGCCGTGGTGGCGGACGCTGCCGCTATCGGCCAGCGGAGGGCGTGAGTGTCCGGGCCGGGCCGGGCCGGCTGTCCGCGGGGCGGCGAAGAGAGTCGGGCCGGGGGGACCCCAGTGGGACCGGGGTGGGGCGTGCTGCCGGCCGGGCGCTCCCCGCGGCTGGGCCCAGCCTGCCTGCTGGGAGGACAGGGCTCCTCCGTCCGACCCCCGGCAGGGAGCCTTTTGGGAAGCGGCACCTACTGTTTCCCCTACATCTGTCCCCTCTCGCTCTCTGTCCTGAAGTGGCTGCCCCTCCCCTGTGTCGGATTCTGAAGACTTGTAGAGAAGACTTTGGCCTTGGAGCGGCACCGGGGTTTGGACCCAGTCCATGGAGAAACCGCCCGAGCAGATGTCCCTGGATTCCCCGTGTCCATCCCCCGAGCAGGAGCCTCGAAAGACCAAGGGTGAGGAGCTGACCTAGCTGCTTTCTGTTTCTAAAGTTTGTCCTTTCCATTGAGGCCTCAGATCAGATGGACATGCTTAACCGTGCACTTAGAAATACCCTGGTTCGAGACACTTACTTTTTTTTTTTTAACCTAAAGCTCTGTTACATGTAAATGAAGCCTATCACTAATATTTTCTCTCTTACTGTGGAGCAGACCTGCAGCAGCACTGTCCATGTCACTAAGTCTTTCGGATCTGTCATTCCAGCACCTGTTAACTTGCTTGGCCTTTGAGAGGCTAAGTAAACTGAATAAGTGAATGAACCCAGCCAAGTGTGTCCTATATCCCAAGTACCAGGAAAAGACTGGGCTTCTCTTGGCAAGCTGTCTTTCATCATTAGGAAAGATACATTTTCCACCCAGGATATAAACTTCAAGAGAGTGCCCTGCCTGTGGAGTACAGTAGACAGGCCAGCCACCCGCTGATGGAAAATGAGATTGAACTGTAGACATCAGCATTGAAATTTCAGTGTACTATCCCCCCATTATCTGGTGTGTGTGTGTGTGTAGTGCTCGCATGTGCACGCTGTCATGTCTGACTCTTTGTGACCTCATGGACTAGCCTGCCAGGCTCCTGCCCATGGAATTTTCCAGGCAAGAGTACTGGAATGGGTTGCCATTTCCTTCTCCAGGGGATCTTCCTCACCCAGGGATCAAACCCATGTTTCTTGTGTCTCTTGCATTGGCAGGCGGGTTCTTTACCAACTGTGCCACCTGGGAAGCTGTACCTGGGAAGCTGTATCTTGGCCTTTAAAAAAAAGTGGATTGGATTATTTAATTGAGGGACAAGGGCTTAGATAATCCACATCAAGGATTTTGAGAAGGTTTATGTTTGGGAGACTATTTTACATGTTTAGCCTCTAATTCTGTTTTAGGCTAATTTTTAACTCAAGTATTTATTGAATTGTTATTACAAGGTACTGAGACTAAGTTGGAAGAAAATCTAGCCCCTGCCACCAGCTTAGAGTTGAGTTGGAATAGTTATCTATGAGAGATTATGGGATAATAAACAGTGTGAAAGTTCACAAGAGGAGAGCCTTGTCAACTGGATATTGGCCCTGGAGGCCTTAGAAAGTCATATGTTTGGCCTTGAAAGAATTTAGAGTAAGAAAAGAATCAGGTTTTAGGTCAGAAGGGATAGACTCTTACACAGGCTCCTCAGTGGTCATCTTTCTAAGGCCAAGTGTCTTATTTACCTTCCTAAAATACTCATTTATTTATGTTAGTTCACAGTGCCTACTGTATACAGTCTATTCTCTATAACCTGGCATTCGGGTCCCGGCATTCAGGGTCCTCTGCAGCGTGATCTGAACCCAGCTTTAAACGTTGTCTCCATGTTTCCCCATACAGGCTCTGCCAGACTGGTGTGTCTGCACGAGGAGATGCCAAAAACACTCTGCTTTACCTGCTGTTGTGCCTTTGTGTCCTTTTTCTGCGTCACTGTTGCCTACACCCTCTATCTCCCCAAATCACACACATCCCAGTGTCCCATGCATGTCACCTCAGTGCAGGGCAGGCTCCTCCCTCAAGCTCCTGAAATAGACTGGTGGCTGCCCAGAAGGAAATAAATACACACACGCTAGAGACGTTTACATGGAAGCCTGTGGGACTTGGTGGTTGACTCAGCAGTAGAGGTGTAATCACCTTTGTTCCCTTTGCTCTCATACCTCTTAAAAAAAACCTTCACCACTTGCTGTTAGCTTTGTAACTGCCATTCACTTAGCTCAGGGCACCGCTTTTACTCCATCGAAACTGATTATATCCAGGTTGCCAGTAGCTTAACGAATGAATCCATTGGACACTTTTTTTTCCTTCAGCCCTAATTTTTTTTGACCCCTTAGTATTTTTATTGACATGATTGCTCTTCTTTGAAACTCTTGTTCTTTGGTATAGGCAGCACCATTTTCTCCTGATTCTGTCTCTTGCCTTCTCAGGGTCTTTCCCACTCCTGTTTGTCCACCTGTTTCTTTCTTGTTTTGGGTCACACCATGCAGCTTGTGGGATCTTAGTTCCCCGACCAGGGATTGAATCTGGGCCCTTGGCAGTGAAACCACCTGTAGCAGGTGGAGGTAGAAAGTTGAATGGAGAAGGAATTGTGTGGGGAGATAAATGTTCGGGGAACAGTTCAGAGTAATTGGACCACAGAGTAGACTGATAGAGGATGACTGTAAAGGCAGAGTGGTGTAAGATCGTGGAAGATGGACACCGGGCCAGCCAAAGAGTTTAGATTTTGTTTGTTAGAAATTGAAGCACATAAACTTTGCTTCACAGGAGGCTAGCAGATGAGCTTGCAGATCAAGGAAGAGATTCTGGTCTGTTTAGTGTGAGAGGTGATTAGAATCTGACTTGAGCATATTAGCAGTGATAATAGGAAAGCAGGGGCAAAAAATCAAGAAGTACATCATAGGTAGAAGCAACAGTATTTGTTTACTGAGTGAATGTGGAGCAGAGAAGAGAGTCACTGGTCACTGTTGCCTCCTTCCGTGTTTTTTTTTTTTCCGAAAAATGTTAAAGCTGCAGGAGAGTTGAAGAATATACCAAATACTCGCACACTGGAAGTGTATGTGCCAGTTTGGGACAAGTCGATCTCAAGAGACTGGTATGACAGCTGCCACTTGGAAATCTTGTTTTTAATTATTGGAGATGCTGTAGCTGGTTGATGAATACTGCACATCTCACCACCCATCTCAGGAGATGGTAACACCATCCCTCCAGCTACTCAATCTAGAGGGAAACCCCTGTTTCTTTCATATCCGTATCCATCAGTCAGGAATCCCACCCATGTGACTGTCAGCATTTCTCTCCAGAGTCCAATTACTTCTTACCGCCTCCTCTGCCGCCATCTTGGTTCATGTCACCATCGTCTCTCACCTGGATTGTTGCCACAGCCTGGTTGCTTGTCCTGTCTCTGCACTTGCCTCCCCATGGTCTCTCCTCAGCATGGCAGCCAGCATGATCCTGTTGAAGTGTCAGATATTGTCTTCCTCTGGTCAGAACCCTTCAGTGGCTTCCCATCTCGCTCAGTGTAAAACCTCTTTACAAACCTGTGGCCACAGTGGCCTGTGTTCTCTGATCCTCTTTTATGTCTCTGACCTCATTTCTTACTCCTCTCTCTCTTGCTCATTCTGCTCCAGTCACACTTGCCTTCAGGAATACCCAGTGCCTTTGCAGTTGCTGTTTCTTCTATTTGTAATCCTCTTTCTCAGAAATCCTTATCTCCTTCAAGTCTTTGCTTAAATGCCGTTTTCTTAGTCTTCCTTTGATCATGGTATTTAAAACTGCATCTCCTTTGCCCACTCTCCCAGGCACTCTAATCCTTGTTCCTTGCTTTTTTGCTTTTATAGCATCTTTATAATCTTTTAACAGTATGTAATTTACATAGTCTGTTGTCCATCTCCTTTAGTAAAATGGAAGAGGATTTTTTTTGTTTTGCTTATTGACAGATCTCAGAGTCTGGAACTGTACCTGGCATGTTGTTGGTGCTCAATAAAATGTTCTGAGTGACTGTTATGTGACTTGAGGAATATTTCAAGGATCACCTTCAGCTTCATGGAGGAGGTGATGTTGAACAGGGCTTGAGCGCAGTGAGGTTGACAGTCTCAACCATGTTGGGCAGTGGGCCAAGTAAAAGGCACCTTATCTAGAATGTCACAGCCATCACATGTGACGAGAGTGGTTCAACAGGTAGTAAAGAGGCTTCGTGTGGGGAGAAGATCAGAATGAGGCTGGAGAAACAGGCAGAGGCCAGATCAGGAAGATGGAGAAGAAACCTAAGTCTCTCTCTGCTCCCTCAGAGCTTGCAGTCTAACAGGTAAGTAAACACTTGTGCAAGGGGACGTACAAACAGTAAACCAGCAATCCACTCCCACCTGTTAGAATAACTGTTATCAAAAAGACAAGAAATAACAAGTGTTGATGAAGATGTGGTGAAAAAGGAACCCTCCTGTACTGTTGGTGGGAATGTAAATTGGTGTAGCCATTATGGAAAATGGTACAGAGGTTTCTCATAAAGTTAAATATAGAACTACCATATGATCCAGTGATTCTACTTCTGGGTATTTATTCAGAGGAAATGAAATCCAAGTTCATTGCAGCATTATTTACAGTAGCCAAGACATGGAACAACCGAAGTGTCCACCAGCAGACAAATATTATCCAGCCATAAGAAAGATGCAAATAATGCCCTTGTAACAGCATGGATGGACCTGGAGGGCATTATGCTAAGTGAAATAAGTCAGAGAAGGACAAACATTGTATTACCTCACATGTGTGTGGAATCTGAAAAATCCAAGCTCATGCATACAGAGAACACGTTGGTGTTGCCAAAAGTGGGGTGTGGGGAGTGGGAGAACTGGATGAAGGGCGTCAAAAGTATAAACTTACAGCTCTAAGGTAAGTCAGTCCCAGGAAGCTGAGGTATAACATGGTGACTACAGTTAGCAATACCATGTTGTATATTTGAGAGTTGCTTATAGAGTAGATCTTAAAGGTTCCCATCACACGCACAAAAAATTAAAACCAATATCCCAATGGAATGTATAGAAGACATATCTGGAGGTGGAGAACAAATGTAAAATGGTTCTCTGATACCAGATAATTTGTGGAGAACAAATATAAATATGGTTCTCTGATATCAGATAATTACTAAATTCCTTAAAGACAATGACCATTCCCTACTAAAATCTGGGCTGCATGTGTTTTACTTTGATTGCTAATGGAAATGATACTACATTGGATATTCCTCAGCGTCCCCTTCTTCCAGAAATATTACTCTAAGCCGAGGCCTTCTTTCTGTAACATACTGCACTTCAGTAAGTCATATTTAATAAGTAAAACTTAGGAGGAGAAATGTATTAATAGTAAACGGATTTTTTCCATTGTCTCCCTTAGATACAACTAGGGTGCAGAGTTGGTTTTTGTTGGTTCTCTTAGAAATAGACATGAAAGATATGGAATAGAGCTGAAATAGATAACGGAAGTATTTCTTGCTACCCCATGCTTCATACTTTAAGCATTTCCTCCTCTTCTCCCCCTCTCTTTATCAAATCCTCTCAGTTGGCACCATTTCTAAAACGGTTCCTCTAAGGTCTGAGTATGTCATGTGAGTGAGCATGTGAGCGTCTGTCTGTGGAGAGAGACAGCAGGAATGAGGAAGGTGCTGCGTCTGGTTATGGGGAGTATTTCCTGTTACCACAGTGACAACCCATGTGGCCAGGGTACCATGTGGACAGAACCTTTGCGTGAAGTTCTCTTTGGTTTATCTGCTCAGTCCCTGCCTCTCTCCATTCAGAATCCCCAGCATCACCCTTCCTGTGTTCTGAGAAGATCTCACTTTCCTCAAACTCTGTTTTCCTATTCTGCTAATTCCAGTGTACTTGTCTGATTAGGTACTTCATTTATAAATCCTCACTTTAGTTTACTCACTACTTTCTCCAGATCTGCTCAGCTTGTATCCATTTTTTCCCCCTGTACTTCAAGGCCATTTTTCATACTTTTTTGAACCAAATAACCTGGAATACTTTAATCATCCTGTTTCCCACCAGGAGTTTTTACTGTTACATATACCTTTTTTGTATTTTCTGTCAGATGGTGAGACCTGGACTGAGGATCAATTAATTATAAAGCAGAAAACTCTTGAAGTAGGGACACGACCACATGAAGGAGATGAATGTGAACAAAACAAACATGAGGGACCCTATGAATATGGGCGAAACTTCAGTAACATGTCAGACTTCATCCAGCAGTCATATGTTCTTATTGAAGAGAAATCTCAAATGTGCAATGTTTGTGGGAAATTATTCAGGCGGAATGCATACCTTATTCAGCATAAGAAAATCCACACGCAAGAGAAGCCTTACAAGTGTCATGTATGTGGAAAAGCCTTTGGCCATAGTTCAAATCTGTCTCAGCATCAAAGAATTCATACTGAGGAGAAACCCTATGAATGTGATGAGTGTGGGAGGGCCTTCCGGCGCAGCTCACACCTCATCCAGCATCAGGTCACCCACACGGGAGAGATGCCTTACCTGTGTAACGAGTGTGGAAAAGCCTTCGGCCGGAGCTCAAGTCTCCTCCGACATCAGAGAATCCACTCTAGGGAGAAACCCTATGAATGTACCAAATGTGGAAAGGCCTTCAGCCAGAGCTCACATCTAACAGAACATCAGCGAGTTCACACCAAAGAGAGACCCTACGAGTGCAGTGACTGTGGGAAAGCTTACAGTCGGAACTCACACCTTGTTGAACATCAGAGGGTCCATACAGGAGAGACTCCTTATGGCTGTAATGAGTGTGGGAAATCTTTCAGTAGGAGTTCACTCTTTTTCAAACATCACAGAATTCACACTGGAGAAAGACCTTATGAGTGCAGTGAATGTGGGAAGGCATTTAGTTGCAACTCCTACCTCATTCAGCACCAGAAGACTCACAGTGGAGTAAAATCTTCCAAATGTAAAGAATGTGGGAAAACCTTCAAGCACAGTTCATACCTTATTCATCACCTGGGAACCCATACAAGAGAGAAACCATAAATGAAGTGAAGGTGGTAAAGCCTTTGGTCGGAGTTCAGCTCTGACATCAGAGAACTTGCACTGGGGAGAAAACCTTTGCCTGTAGAGAATGTGGACTGTCTTCAGTCATAGTTCACCTCTTACTAAGACCTGAGAATCCACACAGTAGACAAATCTCTTATGCATTCAGTGCATGAGAACCTTTAGATAGAGTTCCTGCCTTACTCAGCATTGGCCAGTTCACGTTGGGGGAATGGTGGGTATGGGGAGAGCCTTGCTGTGTGTCAGAAAGGGGCGCAGAAGGGGTAGAGTGACGCCATGGAGGGGGTGACTGAAATGGAACTTTTAGTTTGCACTACTTTTTATTTGATCTTGAGGATCTACATCAGAGAGAGATTCTATGGTTGGTTTTTCAAATCTCTACAGTCATCTTCTGAAAACAGGATGAGTTAGGTCCATTCCAGGGAAGAACAAATCAGGGGGATTCAGACTCATGGATCAGGAAAGCAGCAGGATGACCCTTGAAACCAATAGTTTCCTTCTATCTCACCTGTCCTGTTGGTTGTCACTGTACATGGAAGTGGCTCTTGGGTTTTCTAGGGCCACCATTTTTGCTCCTCAGTATCCTGCAGACTACTGAATCTCTCTTTGTTTTATATGTTATAGAAGCTTTAAATAAATGGGCCAATTTTCTAAGCCAAATAATTTCTCAGTATCACATCATGGGCTTTGCTATGTGTAGAATCCAGTAGACTGAACTGCATGTGTCAGACTTCTCCTTTCTTCTGTTTTTCAGTCTGTCTGGGCTCTCAGGGAGATTCTTGGGAGAGTTAGAGGGCAGAAGAGAGGCAGCAGTGATTTTGTAGCTCACATGTGGTATTGTTGCTGATCTGTTGACTCCCCTGACTGGGGCTGGGCCTGAAACTAGTCTGCCTTCCCCTGGATTCTTCTTTGCCTTTATCGGGCCAGGTGTGTGTGTGTGTCTGTCTGTCGCATCATGATTTTCCTTCTCTGACTGAATTCTAGTCATACACATGCTTTGCTCTCATATCCTTAAATTTTTTTTTCACCAGTTGCTGTTATCTTTGTAACTGCCATTCACTTAGCACAGGGCACTGCTTCTGCTCCATTGAAACTGATTATATCCAGGTTGCCAGTGGCTTAGCTAATTAATCCACTGGACACTTTTCTTTAGCCCTAAGTTTTTTGACCCAGGCTAGATGGAAGGAGTGGTGGGAGGGACCTTTGCACTGGGAGTGGAACCAGCTATTGGGTGGGGGCCCTACGAGCCTGCTTATTGATAGGTTCTGGTTGTGTTATATGCAGTAAAACTTCAATTTGGGTAACTTGGGTTTTCCCTTTAGAGCATGGGACCAGGAAAGCACAGAACCCAGGGGAATCAGAACTCTAAAGGTTCTAGCTCCAGCTCACAGGCTCTCCACCGACTTTTCGAACAGACAGTTCTCTCCTCCCTTGTCTGTCCCTCTACTCTAGACCTGGGAAAGCACGAAAATGCTTCCTGAGGAGACGATAACTTGAATACACTTTCTAAATTTCTGATACTTACATACACTTTCTCAATTTCTTATCCTGGGAGGGGCTGGCTTGGCAGTTCCTAGCCATACCTTGAATACAGCCTTGGGCCCCCCGAGAGAGAGGCATTTCCTATGCTGTGGTTGAAGAGGTAAGAGTCTTCGGGCAAAGGGAGATAGGAGGAAGAAGAAGACAAATTTCCACAGTGGCATCCAGAAGTGACTGTTTTCATCCCCACAAAAGCCCATCACAGCCCTCATGTTGAAATCAACAAGACCGTTCTCATCCCAGCTCTGCCCACTGACTTCTCCAGCCCTCTGTGGCCACCCCTTCTGCCAGACATTCTGAAATTCATTGCTGCTGCTGCTAAGTCGCTTCAGTCGTGTCCGACTCTGTGTGACCCCATAGATGGCAGCCCACCAGGCCTCCCCGTCCCTGGGATTCTCCTGGCAAGAACACTGGAGTGGGTTGCCATTTCCTTCTCCAATGCATGAAAGTGAAAAGTGAAAGTGAAGTCGCTCAGTCGTGTCCGACTCTTAGCGACCCCATGGACTGCAGCCCATCAGGCTCCTCCGTCCATGGGATTTTCCAGGCAAGAGTACTGGAGTGGGGTGCCATTGTATTTTTCAAATGTAGGTTAAGAGCCACTCGGGGCGGGGGGGGGGGGGGGGGCACAAAATTAATTTACTGTAATGAGTTGCGACCAGCAAAGGGTAAAAAGAAAAAAGTAGGCAGAACTAGAATTGACTAGAAAACACCCATCATAAAGGTAAGTCAGACTTTTGTCCTGTTTGTGCACACTGGTGCATATACACAAAGTACAATGTACAATAGTTCTTGCTGGAGAGCAGGTAAAAATCTTTGCACATTGCAATCCCTGTTTGGGCATAAGATTCTGTCTAGAAGGGCCTCCTTGGCATGTCTTCCCTTGGACTGAATTGTTCTCACTCTACAGTTCCCACAGCATGCTCTACTTCTTTGTGCACTGATCACACTTTAAAAAAATGATTTATCTGTTTGTGCTAGTTGCAAGCTTGGTGAGGGCAGGGACTGTGTGCACCTCACCTGACATCTGTCATTAGAGAAGGCACTTGTGTTGAGTGGCTGAATGATAAACCCAGGTCAGGTTCTGGCTGTGTGTGTTCTCAGGCAAGGTCTCTTTGTTTTTTCTGACTTTTAATCTGATTTACATACAGAAAACTTCAAAGAGTAGACTAATGAACACCCTATATATCCTCCACTTAGATAAACAGTATTACCATATTTCCATATTTGCTTTCTATTTATGTGCTTTCCCCCGCCCTGAATCATTTGAAAGTAAGCTTTACCCTGAGTATTGGGTTGGCCAAAAGTTTGTTCAAATTTTCCTGTAACAGTAAAATCTGAACGAACTTTGTGGCAAACCCAATACTATGGCATGCTTTTTCTAAGAGATCATTCTTGTACGTAATCACAAGACAATTAACATATCTAAGAAAAAATTAAATTCCATAATACCATCTAAAATGTAGTCTGTATTTAGATTTTCCTTGGTTGTCCCAAGAATGTGTTTTATAGCTAGCTTATTTCAAATCAAAAAAAAAAAAAATCAAGAGTCACATTACATTTGGCTTTATATCTCTTTAGATTCTTTTAATCTAGAAGAGTCCCACCTTTTTTTTTTTAATGACTGACTTCTGGAGGAGTCAAGAACAGTTACCTTTTATAACTTTCCATGAAATTGATTTCCTTGTTTTCCTGAGGTGGCGTTTAGCTTCCTCCTTACCCTCTGTATTTTCTCTCAACTGGAACGAGGTCTAGAGGCCTGATGATCTACTTCTGGAAAGAGCACCTCACAGGCGACGCTTCCTTCATACTGCTGTCACCTCAAGGGGCACGTGACATGAGATGACTCTACCCCAAGTAATACTGTTGGTTTACCGGCTTAAGGGAGTGACCGCCTGATCTCTTCTGTATAAAGATAGGTGTTTCTTTTGCAATTAGTAATTTGTGAGAAGGATAAGCTCCAGCACCATGTGAAGAATCTATTCCTCCACAGCCTAATGTTTTTAGTAATCGCCCATGATTTTTTAGCAACCATTCATGTGATAGTTTGGACATGTTCTTAACCAGGGGCTCAGTTTTTCCATCTGTGAGTGAGTGAAGTCGCTCAGTCATGTCTGACTCTTTGCGACCCTGTGGACTGTAGCCCACCAGGCTCCTCCGTCCATGGGATTCTCCAGGCAAGAATACTGGAGTGGGTTGCCATTTCCTTCTCCAGGGAATCTTCCCGACCCAGGGATCGAACCCAGGTCTCCCGCATTGCAGGCAGACGCTTTAACCTCTGAACCACCTGAGAAGCCCAGGTAGCTTGGGCATATTCATACCAGTGATTTAGATTTGCTGTATAACAACATTTAAGTGTGACAGGGTGCGTATGAAGATGCTGTTACAGTCTGCCATAATTTCTCCTTCTTCTGAGAACACCATCCCTCTTCCTTTTTAGAACGTTCTTTGGCTGCTCCAGATAAGTGGTCTGATATGATCTCTAGTGGCCTTGGCCTGCAACTGCTTGGAGCAAGGCTTCGGTTCCCAGCCAGAGATTGCGGTAGTACCAGATCCTAGCCACTAGACCAGTGGTCAGTGACAAGGGCCCTGACCCTTTGGCTTTGCAGAAAAGAATTCCCACAAAGACAGAAAATAGTGAAAGTATTAAAGACGGGACAAAAATACAGTCTGTGTTGATAGACTCAGGGAGAGAGAGAGAGAGAGTCGATGAGTGGCCCCCTTGTGGCAGTTTGAATTACTTTTATGGGGCATTTCTTCTGGTTTTCCTTTGGCCAATCATTTTGATTTGCCTGGTCCATATTTGGTACATCTCAGGATCCTCCTGTGTGTGTGCACGCATCTCTTAGCCAAGATGGATTTTACTGAAAAGGCACATGGGTAGGGAACATCCCTTGGCATCACTTCCCTTTGGCCTCCAAGGAGCCTTTTCTATGCATGTGTGGTCGGGGAGATCTGACTTCAAGAAAAGAAATGTGTCATCTGAGCAGGGCCCAGCCTCCTCCCTTACATATCCTGCTATTCTTGTCTTGGAAATCGCGATTCCCTGGGGGTCTCATCTGCCTCCTTCCTCAAAACCTTCAACTTTGATGATTCTACCTGCTTGGCTTCTGTGGGGCACAGCTGATGCATCTTCTTCGGTGGAGTGGAATGAGCTTGTGACCAGAGCTGAGCCAGTCAGAATCCCTGGGGAACTGGGAACCAAGTAGGGGTGGGAATAGGGTGAAGAAAACATTCTTTTTCCTGAGGGTGACTAAAAGTGAAGCTGTGAGTCTAGAAGTTGACTATTTCCCCTCCCACCTGGAGAACGACAGCCTCTGGGATGGAGTGATCAAACACCATCTCTGAGAGCAGGGCAGAGAGGTCTCCCGGGCCTGGCTCCAGGCCTTCCCAACTGTACTCTGCCTTGCCCCAACTAAGCCAAGAAAGACCTGTCTTGCCTGAGGCCTTACAAATTGGGGTCTGAACCTTATGACAGGTAGAATACTGACTATACAATGAGCCTCTCACATGATGTATGTCAGTCGCTTCAGTCATGCCTGACTGCGACCCCATGGACTGTAGCCCACCAGGCTTGTCTGTCCATGGCGTTCCCCAGACAAGAATACTAGAGTGCCATTTCCTTCGAGGGATCTTCCCCACTCAAGGATCAAACCTGGGTCTCCTGCTTTGCAGGCAGATTCTTTACCATATGAACCACCAGGGAAGCCCTCTTTCACATGGTAGATAATCACGTCTCACATGTTAGGTGATTCAATAAATTAATGGTTCATCAGCTCTCATCCTTTCCTGTTGTCTTTGAATATGTGCCTGCTAGTGGAGAGGTGTGTGGAGGTGCCAGACATGGTCCTGGTTCTTGAAAATCTTAAAGAATTATAAATGCCTTTCCTTGATGAGCTTAGTCTCAAATCACGGGGAGCTGGTGACTCATCCAGCTCCAAGTGTGGCCCCTCTTGCCACACAAACTAGCCCCCCAGCTCAACCACCAGGGCTAGGAGCTAGAGTGCCTCTCTTCGAAGAGCCTAAGTTTAAAACCAGCCCGCCTTGGGAGAGGTGTACACAGCCTTTTTAGTGGAGGGCAGAGGACTGCCGGCCAGGGCGGGGTTTGTGGGATGTGCCTGAGTGCATGCGCAGGGCAAGGCCGAGGGAAAGACTGGGAATGCGGGGGATGGGGGTGAGCGCGAGGTCCGGCAGCGCGTCTCCCAGGCCCTCCCAGCCAGCCCGCTGGAGAAGTCACTATGATCATGCCTTTTTCACAGATGAGGAAACTGACGCCCAGGAAGAAGAAATAACTTCCCCAAGGGCACCCTGCTGGTGATGGCAGAGCTGGCATTCGAATCCGGTGGACTTCAGGGTGCACCCACCCCCACCCCATTCTGCGTACCGGTGAGCAAGGCCTGGACCGCAACCGTCTGGGAGGCCAGGTTTCCCCAGTCGTAGGGCCCCGAGGGCTCCGGCTCGGTGGGCTCCGTGGGGAGACTGAGCATCCCCTCGCTGGCCTGAGGCGGGCGGAGAGCAAAGGAGGGTCTTGACCACCGGCCAAAGGGCTGTGCCAGCAGCCGGGGCAGGTGTAGGGACTGGAGACCGGTGGGGAGGGGCGAGCGGAGGTGGAACCTCGGGTTGGGAGGGGGAGGGCGTGAAGGAGGCCCCCCAGGCCAAATATTACCCTTCTGTTGGGAGCCGTCGGGCTGGATCTGGGGCCCAATGGCCAGGTCAGGACCCATCTATGGGTCTGGATAATGTCACTGGGGCTTTGGGACCACTAAGGACCGAGGAGGGTCGTCAGTGGAAGGAACCCCTCACCCAGCCTAAGGCACTTTCAGCCCAAGTGACCTCAGATTACTGGCTGGTGGGACACGTGGGGAGTGAGGCTCCGGGGGGCCCAGACAGTTCCCTTCCCGGTTCCAGCCCGGGATACACTTATCTGGGCTGCACTGCACCTGGGCTGCTGACAGGGCTGCTCCAGGGCTGGGCGCTGGAGCGCAGGGAGAGACTCTGCCAGCGGGAACCAGGCCCAGCGGGCACGCAGCTCTTCCAGTCATTGGCCCTTGTCAAAATAATTGAAACGTCAGTGAGAGTAGATGATAGTAAGTCCGTTTTGTTTTGAATGTTCTTGGCAAAGTAAAAAGTTGGCAACCCTCTTCCCCTCACCCCATTCTGTCTCCTTCTCCTCTACTTTTGGGAATCCCAAACCCAACTGCCGGCCAGTGGTGACTGGTGAAGAGGTGAGGAGATGGGGTGGCCGTTCAGGGTTGTGGTCCCTGTGTCCACTCTGACTGACTGTGGCATCCTGGACCAGTCTGTTCTCCTTTCCAGATATTTCTTCATCAGTACAAAAGGATCTGCAAATCCCCCTTTATGGTAACATGTCCGTGGTCCTTTGAGTCTGGCTTATGTCCCTGGTGCCCAGTTGTCCAGAGCCAGCACTGAGGGCAGCTCCATGCAGAGGCTGGCTTATCCCTGGAGAAAGGCCTGCAGGGTCCTCCTCTCTGGAGAGCAGCTGGGGCGGGCCAGGGGACAGCTCGGAGTCACCTCAGGTGAGGAGGGGAAAGCACTGTACTGCCTGACGAGTTTATGTGTCTCTTCTCCCCAGTAGTTACCCAGAGCCTGAGAGTTCCTGTCTTTTTTCATCCCTGATTCTCCCCGTTGGCCTAAGCTGGGCATGGGGCGCCCAGTAAGTACACAGTTCGTTTTTGTGGAGTGAATGGATAAAGACTGGTGGCTGGGAGAGTCCAGGGAGTAGAAAGGGCCAAGCTGAGGTTTGCAGAAGATGTGGGATTTAAAAGGCTTAAAGGGGAAGAGACCTGCCCTCAGGGAAGAAACCCAGACTGGAGATGCTTGGGGTGACTGTGGTGTTCCAGGAATGGAGAGAGTCATGGGGGGTGTGGGGTCAGGAGGGTGGGTGCTTTAAAGACTTTATGAAAGAAAACTTGAGAAGGTGAGGACGGTTGATGAGGTTCAAGTGTGGGAGAAACAGAGAAGGCAGCACGAACTCCAGACTAGAGTGTGGGTGATGGAGCCGGTGATTGAAATGTGGGGACACTGAGGTCAGTTTAGACAAGTTGAAGTTCAGAGGGGTGGGGGTTGGGGACAGGAAGGGACTCAGAGCATCAGTTGAAAATGTCCAGGGTACGCCATTCCCTGAAGAGGATGGGGTCAAGATGCGGCCATGACTCCTACCTGGAGAGCTTTAGAGCCAGGACTCAACTCTCTCTGGTCCAGTGACTTCATCTTCTTAGAGTGAAGGAAACCAAGGCCTTGAAGTTCGGGTGACTCATCAGTACTGCCCGGAGGGTGGAGAGATCTCAAAGGGTAGCTTTGCAGAGAGGGCAGGATAAATTTTTTCAGGTGGGAAGAAGAAAAACTGGGGAATGACAGAAAGAGAGAGTGCTTTAGAAATTTCCCAATCGCTCTGACAGCAGTCAAAGAGGAACAGTTGTTAACTCTTCTATAAGCAGTGGATTTCCTCTGCCCTCTGGCTAGTTCTTCTGTTGTGATCAGACGATCTCAAAGCCTCAGAGATGCTCCTTGCGCCCGGCTGCAGTGAGGGGTCCGTATGAGGGCCTTGGAGGGGCCCCAGTGCCTGGGCACACACGGGGGCTGAGAGGAAAGGGAAGCCCCTCACTTGCTATGTGCAGCTTGGAAGCTTGGCGCTGCCAGGCACAGTCTGCTGAGGCAGCAGAAACAAGGGCTGTTGTCTCGGGGTGTCCCCATCTCCCTTGTCCTGTCCCTCTGACCTCCGGATGCCACCTTCCTGCACTGCCATGTGGCTATGGTCATCGGGGGCCATCTGGACAGGGCCCACCCTCGCTGCTGCACCCAGGCTTCCAACGACCCTCCTCTCCTCCCCCTCCTTGGCCCTCTCCACCTCGTTCCTCAGGGCTGCCAGGCTGGGTGAAGGCAGAGGAGGCTGACCAGGTGAATCCTTCACCAAGCGCCTGGGCCCTGAGCACTGTGCTTGACGCTTTGTTTGCAGCATGTTACTTGGTCCGCCCAAGAACCTCAATGGGCAAGTGTTATCTCCTCCCTTTTCCAAATGGGGAACCCAAGGTCCTGAGAGTTTTAGTAAGTTCCCCGAGGTTACCCAGCCGGCAAGTGATAAAACTGGGACACAGTCACGGCTTCTACAGCCAATTCCAGCCAGTGCTTACCTTCCATATCACAGGTGTTCCTTCTAGGAAGACTTCTTGATACAGCTGGCGGTGATGGAGAAGTTTTGAGGGATCCTTAACTGAGGGGCTCAACCTCCAGGCCTAGAGGGAGCCTAGGGCTTCAGGAGGGTCTATGAAACTCTAAAACTATTTTTAAAAGTTTCTGTGTGTATATTTTCTGCTCATTTTTCAGCAGAGGACCAGGTGGACCCCTGTCCATCTAAACCCCAGGTCCTGAGGCAAGAGGGCCAGTCCCTGAGTAAAGGCACTCCAGGCCCTGGTTTTAAAGGCACTCCACTCCCTGCCTGGTCGTCATTCTGAAATCTCCAAGGGCAGACAGTAGCTAACAGCTGACTGGAGAGGCTCTGTGGCCAGTTGCGGTGGGGTGAGGGAGGGGGTGGGGCGGTGGGGAGGTGGGGCGGGGGCTGTTAAACAGAACTGAAAAGTTAGAACTTTAGAGCTGGGAGGGTGGAAATTTTACCAAGGTGGAAATCGAGGCTCAAAGAAGGGACTACACACACTCAAGATCACCCAGTGAGTTAGTGAGAGAAAAGGTTTTCTGTGTTGGCTAGGCCAGCTGAAGAGGTCTGGAAGGTTAATTAAAGCAAAGCAAACATTTCCTGAGCCCCACGTCCGCTGACGTGTCCACGGGCACCATCTCCATCACCTGGTGCCGCGTGGGGCTTCCTCACTGTTCCTCCCCCAGGTGATGCTGACGATAGAGGACAGAGATGTGAAGGGCTTCACCTGGGCCATAGCCCCTGCCTTGACTTCCCTGGGCTACCTGCTTATCCTGCTGGTCTCCATCTTCCCCTTCTGGGTGCGGCTGGTGAACGAGGAGTCCCAGGAAGTGTTCTTCAGTGGCCTGTTTGAGAACTGCTTCCATATCAAGTGCTGGAAGCCTCGACCCTTATCCAGTATGGAGGGCTGAAGGCGGGGATCGGGGGGAGGGAAGCAGGGCCAGCTTGGGGTTTGGGGGGTGACAGAGGACTGGTGGGGGCAGATAGAACAGAATGAACATGCCTGAAAGGACATTTTCTCTGTCTCTTGGGGTTAGACGAAAGTAGGCAGCTGGGAAGGTGTTAATGATGTGCGGTCTACCCATGGGGGGTTGGAACTTTGGCCCCAGGCCACGGTTGGGGACCTGAGGCTGGCCGGGCTCCGTCCTCTGGGCTGAGTGCCGGGGCCCAGCCTGCTCTCCCTCCTGCCCTCCCCTGCAGTTTACGTCATCCTCGGCCGAGTCTCCCTGCTGTCCGCCGTTGTCTTGTCTTTCCTCACCACTTTCATCATGGTGTCCTTTGCGTCTCAGCTCTTTCCGAGGACCCGGAAGCACAATTTTGTGTCAGCCTTCATCAGTTTCCTCACAGGTGGGGAGCAGCAGGTGGGCCCCAGCCTTGGGGAGGGGTCCAAAGATGGGGGGATGGTCTCTGTCTGCGGTCAGGAGAGGGACTTTCTAGGGCCCCTCTCCTCTGTTTCCATCTCTGTGAAGTTGCCCAGGGCACAGCCACCCCCTCCTTGGGGCTCCTCCTAACTGCACTTCCAGAGGGCACAGCCCTCATCACCTTGGCTTGGCAACATCTCTCTGGGGGTCTTTCCCATCATCTCTATCCTAGCAGCTGTCCTGGAACCTGGTATAGAGTTATAATATAATTGAAATATAGACTATAAACCAAATACAAATGTTTCTTGGATGAACGAATGGAAGAGACCATCTCTGCCCTCTAGAACCTTCTAACTTTAATAGGCTGACCAAGGCCCTGCCCTGGGAAGCTCCCATCAGATGGAGGACGTGGAACGCTCACAGTGGGAGCGTCACACCCGGGGCCCATCTGGAGTCGGCCCAGGGCACAGGCACAGAGGGTACCTGGGAAAGAGGTTTCTGAGAGGCAAGGCACACGGGCTTTGCAAAGAGTTAGGAAGGAGGGTGAGACAGGTGTGTGGGTGAAGGTTGTTGGTTCTGAAAGCAAAAGGGGCCCGGGCAGGAGAAGGGAGCCTCACGCAGGTGCTGGAAGGCTGGAGCAGGGGCAGGAGGAGACCAAGGGAGCCTGCCTGTGATCCCGCAGGGGCTTGTGCCTTCCTGGCCTTGTTGCTGCATGCCCTGGAGATCCAGAGTCTGCGGATGAAGCCCAGCCCCCCGCAGTTCTCCATACAGTGGCCTTACTACGTCCTGGGTTTCAGCATCCTTCTGTTCATGGTGGCTGGTGAGTGATTTGGGGCTGGTGCCCTCTCCCCACCCTCTGTCTGGATTCAGGAGCTGTGGGTGCTTTAGAGCTGTGCTGCTCAAAACCCTAGTCACATGTGGCTGTTGCTGTTGTTTAGTCACTCAGTCGTGTCTGACTCTTTGCAACCCCATGGACCATAGCCCGCCAGGCTCCTCTGTCCATGGGATTTGCCAGGCAAGGATACTGGTGCGGGTTGCCATTTCCTTTGCCAGGAGATCTTCCCCACCCAGGGATTGAACCTGGGTCTCCTGCATTGCAGGTGGTTTCTTTACCAGGGAAGCCTTCACATGTGCCTAGGTAACTTTAATTAATTAACACGAAATAAGGTTAGAAATTGAGTTCCTCGGTCACACCAGCTACACCTCACATATTCAAAAACCACATTGTTACGTGCTCAGTGGCTTCCACATTGGGCAGTGCGGATGCAGAAGGTTCTGTTGGACAGCACCGCTCTAGGGCCTACCTCAACTCTGTCCCCCACCCTCACCCTCCCCATTCCCGTCTTCCTTGACTTTAGAACCAAACTTGCACATTTCATGTGCTCCCTTACACCATCCTGGTTCCTAAGGCTTTCTATCCCTATCTCTCTAGCTTGAAATCTGTGATCTTATTTCTCACTTGAATCCCTTTTTCTTTATTTATCATCATCATCTAAGTTCTTCATCCCATCTGATCCTGTCTAATTGTCCCTACTCCTCATCCTCTTCCCACAATATTAACCTGACCCATGATCATAACCTATTTAGACTCAATTTTATTATATGTTGAACATATAACAAAGGATATATCTGTAAGATATAAGTAATTATAAACTGTACACCCATATTTCCACCATATATTTAAGAACTAGCCATATTTTGTCAAATCCATTGTTTAGAATTTACACCCTTATTTTATGTACCACTGAGAAAGAAAAGACTGATGCCAAATATAATTCTAAGGTGCTCATAGCTTGTAAGGCACATCTTTATTTCAAGATGTTAACATGTGGAAAAAAATGGGCTTGTTAAAATTAATGAAATATGTTAGAATATTAAGTATCTTTGAAGTTTTTCCCCCCACCATGTGGCTCTTCCTTCTCTCACCTTCTTCTCTATCCCGAGGAATCAATTATTGTGAAATTTATGCCAGTTATGTTTACTACATGGTTGTATATCCTTAAACAATGTATTATTTAGTTTTGCATACTTTAAAATGTTATATGAGTATTATGATACTGCAGAGAAGGCGATGGCACCCCACTCCAGTACTCTTGCCTGGAAAATCCCACGGACCCAGGAGCCTGGTAGGCTGAAGTCCATGGGGTCGCTAAGAGTCGGACACGACTGAGCGACTTCACCTTCACTTTTCACTTTCATGCATTGGAGAAGGAAATGGCAACCCACTCCAGTGTTCTTGCCTGGAGAATCCCAGGGACGGGGGAGCCTGGTGGGCTGCCGTCTATGGGGTCGCACAGAGTCGGACACGACTGAAGTGACTTAGCAGCAGCAGCAGCAGCATTATGATACTGTATTTTTTCTTTTGGAATTTGCTATGTTTGATTGATATTATAATCTCGAGATTCCTCCATATTAATATGAGGAACTAAGCTTCATTTATTTTTACTACCTTGAGTATTTAATTGTGTAACTAAGCTTTCCAGTAGAAGGAGCATGGTATTTTTCTATGGGAGAATTTTTAAGTTAATGATTCAGTTTCTTTAATGATTACATGACTATTCAGGTATTTTGTTTCTTCTTGAGTCAGTTTTGCCAAGTTATATATTTCTTTATACATTTTATCTAAGTTTTAAATTTTATTGACAAAATATTTTTTAAATTTTGTTCTGCATCTGTAGTTGTATGCTTTTTCATACCTGATTTTTCTGTTTTTTCGTTACTAAGTTTGTCAAGGGTTTATCAGTTGTTTTAGTCTTTTCAAAGAATCAACTTTTTAGTTTTCTTGAAACAAACCTTCTTGTTTGTTTTCTACAAAATTGCTTTTTGCCTCTTATTTTGAACTTCCCTCCCCACTACTTAATTTTTTTGTGTGTTTATTCTTCTGTTCCTTTTTCAACTTCCTAAATCAGGATCTAAGCTCATGGATTATTTCTTCTTTTCTAAGTAGGCATTTAAAGCTTTACTCCTCATCTAAGAATTGCATCTTTATTTGAAGCTCTCATTTTGATGTGTAATATTTTTTGTTGTTCAATTTCAAATATTTTCTTGTTCCCTTATTACTTCTTTCATCCATGCATTATTTTTAAAGTGTACAATTTGGTGCATGAACTGAAGCTGAGGAGTGGTATTTCTAGAACATTTTTTGCTCCTCCCTAATATCTTTTTTTTTCTTTTTGTCTTTTGTGGAACCCCAGGAGGACTTCTGTTAGACCTTAATACTCTATCCTGCATGTCTGTCCGTTTCTCTTTCATATTTTCCGTCTTTGTCTTTCTGGGCTGCATTCTGAATAATGTATCTAGCTATATCTTCAGTTTTATCCATTCACTTTTTAGCTGTGTCTGATCTATTTAACCTAGCCTTTAAATTTTTATTTCAATGAATCTACGTTATAACTAAACATTGTATTTTCCTGTAAATCTCATTTTATACTTTTTCCTTATGTTTTAAATCTCTGCTCTAAATATATTTTTATTATACATGTTAAACATACTCACTTTATATTCTGTATCTTATAAGTTTTGAAGTTGAATTACTTGCCCTTGTTTCTACAAGCCCTGGCTTGTGGTGCCTTGTTCCTTCCTATGTTCTGTGGGTTTTGACTGTGAACTCATTTTCCTTGAAAAAAAATTTTTTTTGGCAGATCTTTGAGGCCTGTATTTAAAGTGTTTCCTTAAAAAAGGATTTGCATTTGCTTCTGCCTGGTGCCTGGGTGCACAACAACTACCCTAGGATCCCAATCAAAATATTTAGGTACTATGAGTCTAGCTGCAGACCCACATAATAGCTAGCCTGTGCTTGTGAATTCTGAATCCGTGCAGGCAACTTTGAAGTTCCAGTTTCATGTGGTTGACTCTTACTAGATCCCCTCATTGCACACAGGACCTGGGCTTTCCTTTTATTTTCTGTGTCCTAAATAGCCAACTGAATGGAAACTCAGGGTCACCTGGGTTGAATAGATGTCTCCAAGGTGAAGGCTAATTGTGTGTTTGCTTAACCTTCTAGATTCCTAAGATCATTATGGTTTGGCTTCTGAAAATGTCTTACTCTGATGCCAACTTGATGATGTATTTATAAATAGGTTTTTGAAGAAATATTTAGAAGTTTTATTTAGTGGGGGAGTATCTTGTTGACTGTAAAGCTGAAAATAGAAGTTGTTTTATCTCAGTCTTAGCCATAATGCAGCATTTCTTATCCAGTCAGGTATCTCCATTTGTTCCTTAATATTCACTCTCCCTTCCTTCCAGTAAGATTCAAAACTTACTGAGAATTTTGAATGGGTTGGGCATGAAGAGGCCTGGACTTTGTGTTTGACCTTCCTCTCTGAAACCTGGTTTTCTTACCAATTAATGGTTAGACAATTGCTCAGATGACTTCCAGCACTGGCCATGGTTCCTTGAGTTTATACATCTATTTGTATGCTTTGTCTGTCAATGTACTGTTTTGCCTTCTATTTCTGTAAAACTCTAAATTGGAGGGCAGGTGCAGACCAGAGGAATCAGGTCAGAGGAGGGAATTTCCAACCTCCAGGGCACTGAGCTTGATACACTTTCTCTCTCCTGACTCAAACTTTTGCTGTGACCCAGGTGCCATCTGCCTCATCCAAGAAATAGCCTGCCCTAGATGCCATTTGTTGCCCATTTCCCAGAGTACTGAGGACACCCAAGAGATCTCGTACCTGGAAAACCTGGATAGTCTGGGAGGAGAACTGAGCTCCATGCAGAAGGAGACGCTGCTGAAGGAAGAAACCATTATCTAGACCCAGACAGTCTGTGCCCTGCCCTTCGTCCAGTGCACATGTGTCAGTGTGTGTGGCTCTTCAATCTCCCCCAGTCTCTGCCGTTTCTGATGAGGCTTTTGAGTGTCAAGTCAACCCCTCCCTTCCCCCTCCTCACAGTGATTCTATCCTGCGTGTGTTTGATATTTGTTAAACGTTTTTTTTAATTCTTCCTGAGCTTTCTGAGTGATTTTTTTGGACATGTGTTTTCAATAAAAAGAGGACTACCGTCTGTTAATCCATACCTCCGAAAACAGACAAGGGAATTCCCTGGTGGCCCAGTGGTTAAAACTCCACACTTCCACTGCAAGGGTCACAGGTTCCATCCCTCGTCGGGGAACTAAGATCTTGAGTGCTGTTCAGTGTGACCGAAAAACAAACAAAACACCAGCTTGCAGCCTAGAGGGCAGGAGGGGAGGGAGGAGTATCAGGAAATGACCAAGTGATACGAGGTTTTGGAAAATAAAAACTGAACAGAATATAACCACAGCAGAAGGTGTTTGAGATAGTGACATTAAAAAGGGTTCCCAGACAAAAAAAAAAAAAAAAAAAAAATGGGTTCCCAGACAAAAACTGTGACTCAGTACAGGGAACTTTTCTCATGTCTGTGTTGTGGGGAAGGGCTGGGAGTGGTAATAGGTGGAAGCTTCCCTGACACTGAGCTCCCAGGTCTGGGAGTCTGAGCCTAACAAGTCTATGCCTTGGGAAAGAATAGCCAGGTTAGCCAATCCACACATGGGCACTGAGCCTCTCACTAGAGCCAGAGGCCTCCTGCAGGCACCTCTAAAGTTGCCTCTTAATAGTCTTGAGGTGCTTTTATACTGGGGAGCACTCTGCCTCCCAGCTAGGCTGGTTATAACTGGGGAGAACACATGCTTTGGCCTTCCCAGATGGTGCTAATGGTAAAGAATCCATCCCTGGGTCGGGACTATCCCTAGGAGGAGGAAATGGCAACCCATTCCAGTATTCTTGCTTGGAGAACTCCATGGACAGAGGAGCCTGGAGGGTCCATGGGATCGCAAAAAGACCGACAGGACTGAGCAACTAACACTTTCACTGGCTTCCCATTGCCTCCAGGTCATCCATCACCCTAAGTAGTTAGCTCAGCCACCTGCTCTAGTGGTTGTGAGGGTGCGGGGAAGCACTAATGCCCACCACTCACTGGGTTCTTCGTCGTGCTCCTTATGCTGGGGCTACCCGGCCTCACTTTTGGGTCCACCCAGGAAATCTGAGAAACCTGTGTGCAGGTCAGGAAACAACAGTTAGAACTGGACATGGAACAACAGACTGGTTCCAAATAGGAAAAGGAGTAGATCAAGGCTGTATATTGTCACCATGCTTATTTAACTTATACATAGAGTACATCATGAGAAACGCTGGGCTGGACTGGAATCAAGATTGCCAGGAGAAATATCAATAACCTCAGATATGCAGATGACACCACCCTTATGGCAGAAAGTGAAGAGGAACTAAAAAGCCTCTTGGTGAAAGTGAAAGAGTGAAAAGGTTGGCTTAAAGCTCGACATTCAGAAAACTAAGATCATGGCTCCTGGTCCCATCACTTCATGGCAAATAGATGGGGAAACAGGGGCTGACTTTATTTTTGGGGGCTCCAAAATCACTGCAGATGGTGATTGCAGGCATGACATTTAAAAATGCTTATTCCTTGGAAGGAAAGTTATGACCAACCTGGACAGCATATTAAAAAGCAGAGACATTACTTTGCCAAAAAAGGTCTGTCTAGTAAAAGCTATGGTTTTTCCAGTAGTCATGTATGGATGTGAGAGTTGGACTATAAAGAAAGCTGAGCGCTTAAGAATTGATGCTTTTGAACTGTGGTGTTGGGGAAGCTCTTGAGAGTCCCTTGGACTGCAAGGAGATCCAACCAGTCCATCCTAAAGGAGATCAGTCCTGGGTGTTCATTGGAACGACTGATGTTGAAGCTGAAACTCCAGTACTTTGGCCACCTGATGCGAAGAGCTGACTCATTTGAAAAGACGCTGATGCTGGGAAAGATTGAGGGCAGGAGGAGAAGGGGGTGACAGAGAATGAGATGGTTGGATGGCATCACTGACTCAGTGGACAAGAGTTTGGGTGAACTCCGGGAGTTGGTGATGGACAGGGAGGCCTGGCGTGCTGCGGTTCATGGGGTCGGCAAGTCGGACAGGACTGAGCGACTTTAGTGAACTGAACTGAACTGAAGCAAATCTGAGCTCAGGTGCCGGCTCCTCCGGGAAACCTTCCCTGACTAGCCCCTACCCAACGCCCCCACACAGTACCCAGGGTAGAAGCCTCTTATGCGTACCAATACCCGGGTGCTTCCCTCCGTCACCCTCTGACCCTAAGCCTCGCACAAAGCACCGGAGGATACAGTAAACATGTGTTGACAGACTGGGCTCTAATCTAAAGTGCCATGAGGGAGGCGCTTTATCTCGCGGTGTGTCTGGAGAAACGTCCTTCCCATAACGGAGCCCAGATGCAAATGCACGGAGGCGCTAAGGGCCCGCAGACGGTGAGCAAGAACGGAGGCAGGTGGGTGGAGCCTCTGGTGGTCTGGCGCGCTCTCTCGAACGGTCCCCAGGGAAGGGGGATCAACGAGACGCACCGGCCTCCGAGAGTCCTAGAGAGGAAACGGAAGGGGCCCCTCCTTAACGCACCTGTCTGACCGCGTCCGTCGCCCACTTCCGGCTCGCCGCTGGCTGGGGCGAGCCTTCCTCAGGTGTGGGGCTGTGAGGGGAGGCGAGTTTGAGTAGCGGGGCCGAGGTGGCTGGGGCCCGGGTTCCGTGCTGTGGGGCTGCTGCGGGTGTCGGCGGTGGCGGCGAGGCTGACGCTGAGGCGCGCGTCTCCCCGGAGCTGCCTTCCGCAGCACCGAGGCCTTGCGGGTCGGGATCCCGGGGGCGCCGCACGGCGCTCGGCTCAGGTAGGAGGGAGGTTGGTCGCGCCCGGCCAGGGTTGGCTTAACGGGGGAGGTCTCCAGAACCCGGATATCTTGAGCCGAAGCAGAACACTCTGAAGAGTGAAAAGTGGTCATTTTAGAACGAGAAGCTCATTCAAAGAACAATAAAGTGGCGCCTTCTATTTGTGCAGTGCTAGAAATAAAAGATGAGTGAGTGAGGGCTTCCCCCACCCCCCGGCCCACTCTGGGCCGGTCAGTAGGGCATCTTAGTTCCCAGACCAGGGATAGAACTCATGCTTCCTGCAGTGGAAGCTCAGAGTACTAACCGCTGGACCGCCAGGGAATTCCCCAGAATGAGGACATTTCTTTACCAAAGGGAATCTTGTAGATGGAGACACATGGATAAGCATTCGCACTATAATGTGGTAAATGCAATCGTGGGATGAACAAATTCAATAGCTAAAAAGTCAGGAAAGAGAAATCTCGATGCAGCAGAGAAAACAAATAGGGTTAAAATGTAAATACATTTGAAAAGGATAGATAGATACACGAACACAATAGAATATTAAGCAGACACTTTGATAATATTAATGCCTACTGCCATTCGCTTATTCTCTGCTACATGTAAGGCGATTCTCCCCGCTTTCTCCTACCCCAAGTCTACAGGTCTCTTCTTTCTCATGAGTACTTGAACTTGTGTAAACCTTTCTTTTTTTTTATGGCTTCCCATGTTTCTTATCTACACTTTTGTGTTTTGGGAGGCTGACCTCAATCATCTGTCTAACCTTTTACATACTCAGTTTCTTCAGTACACTCACTAGGATGGTTGTCCGTATTAAATGAGAGCGTGTGCTCACATGCTTTCTAAATGGTAAAGCATAAGTTGGAATTCTTTTGATCAATTATAGTAATGGTATGTATATCATTCTGTTGTTTTCTTTAGGCTGAGCACACTGTCACATTCTAGCCACCAACAAGGCTATTGGTTTTGCCTGCAAAATGCCTTAACTGTCTGCTTCTTTGCCACCTCCCTGATCTAAGTCTCTATCTCCTGCTTGGACTACGGTAAGTGCAGCTTTCCTTCTTGACCCTTCATATCTATACTCTGCTGACACTTTGCAGGCAGAGTGACCTTTGAAGAACATATATCTCCCCACTAAAATAAGGAGTAAGAGTGAAGTCCATAATCCTTACTGCATGCTCAGGCCCTGGATAATCTGTTTTCCTCCTTCCCCTGTGTTCTGTCCCTCTGTCACTCTACTGAAGCCACTTTGCTCTTTGGTTTGTTTGCAGACTGCCCTCCTAATGTCTAGCCCCCAGGCTTTTGCCTGGAAAGTTCTTTGAATGACTGGCTCATTCTCATTCATTTGTTGGGTCTCATCTTAAGTGTCATTTCTTTAGAAAAGCCTTCTCCAAGTTGATTGTCCCCATTAACACCCTCTTATTTCCTTTTTAGAACTAATTCTCATTTATAATTTAAATATATTTGTTTACATTTTTTTTCCATCTGCTGCACCAGTTTGTGAGTTTCAAAGGGCAAGCACTTTTGTTCCCTCTTGTGTTTCTAGCTTCTGTGGGCCAGTCATAGATATATGTTTAATGTATATTTTCTTTGATTTTGGAAGAGTGGGCCCTGGTGACTGACCTAGTTATAATACATCTCCATTTAATGATTATCCTCTTCATGAAATTCTTCAGTATTATCCTCTTCATGAAAGTCTAAGCTATTTGTGGGTATAAGCTAAGTCTTGTATGTTTTCTATTTATCCTCCACACATAAGTGGTTAGCAAATACTGAGTTGAATTGACATGACTCAGAATATATGTCTCGTCTTTTGAAAATGTCTCATTATCCTGTTTTCCAGTGGAATGTTTATTGATGTAGAGGCAGAACTGGGATACCCCGAGCTTCCTGGAGTCTTATTTATGCTGTCCTGTTGTCTGTCTGTTCTTCCCTACAGACCTTCAGTCTTTTGGGAGGTGGTGTGAAGATGCTTGTAGAGCGTCCAGGGATGGCAGAAGAGCCTCAGCAGCAAATGGGTGGCCATGTGGTAAAACTAGAGAAAGAGCTGCCGTGGGGCAGGACGAGGGAGGACCCCAGCCCGGAGACTTTTCGCCTGCGGTTTCGGCAGTTCCGCTACCAGGAGGCGGCCGGGCCTCAGGAAGCCCTCAGGGAGCTCCAGGAGCTCTGTCGCCAGTGGCTGCGGCCCGAGCTGCATACCAAGGAGCAGATCCTGGAGCTGCTAGTGCTGGAGCAGTTCCTGACCATCCTGCCACGGGAGTTCTACGCCTGGATTTGGGAGCACGGCCCCGAGAGCGGCAAGGCCCTAGTGGCCATGGTGGAGGACTTCACGCAGAGAGCCCTGGAAGCCAAGGCGGTGGGTGAGAAGGGGGTTCTGGGTCATGCTTTGTTGATTGGAACGGAAGCGGTAAAGAATCTAGAGGTTTGATGAAGCAGTGGGAGTGGGTGATGTGCATGCAGAGTCTCCTTTCTCTGCTTCCGGGCCACTAGAAGTACTTTTTGGAGGGTAGAGGAGTTTTCAGCAAGGAAAGCCATTTCCACGGAAGACGCAGGGCCAGTGGAAGGGCCGGTGGCTGCTTTTCTGGTCATCAGGGCAGGGCCTTGGCCATATTTCCTTTGTGAGCCTTGCGTCCAGGAAGGCAGTGGTGGACCTCCCAGTGGTTAGCACTGGCTTCTAATGCAGGGGGCACTGGATTCAAGCCCTGGTTAGGGAGCTAAGATCCCACATGCTGTGTGGTATGGTCAAAAATGAAAGAAAAGGAAGGCAGTTAGGATGGATTTCAAAGGCCCAGGGGTCTCCTTCCTCTTTGGGTGGAGACGTATGTGGGCTTGCAGGGAATTCTTCTTGGTGAACAGTTTTTCTCAGGAGCGCTGTCTGTAGCAGTGCCATTTCCACATTTGGGATGTTGGCTCAGATGATCACATAATGAGTGACTTGCACCTCAGAGGCTTCCCTGGGACTCTGGTCATGTCTCTGTCCCTCTCTGGTACAGTTTCCTGCTGGCTGTCTAGGAAAGAGAGGACAGGACCGAACATTACTGTTTTGCTTGCAGGTAACAACCTTCCTTCAGTTTATCCTCCCCTTTCCCACAGCAGTCACCCTGACTTCTTGTGTTGTCTAAGAGAGTTGTTTTGTTTTGTCTTTAGTAGGAGCTTAAAAGTGGACCAGGAAGGGCCTGTTTTTGTGGGTTTTGGTTTTCCTTGCTATTTGTAGAACAATTTTTTTCCTCACTAATTCACTGTACACTTTAGGCCTTATATTTTTTGTTTTCAGCATCTTTAACTGAGGAATGTTTTTTCCTAATGCGTGTTTTGGGCTAAAGTTCTCAATGAAATGATACTATCTCTCTATGATGTTGTTCATGGTGGAATGTGATCAATACTGAGGTGAGCTGAAGGGACTCCTGTCAAATGGCATGGATACAGACAAGTATCTGATCTCAGAGCCTGATGAAGGCAGTTTAGCTTCCTTTTCACCTTTTCACTGCTGTGCTCAGGAAGAGCTGAGCCAGCTTGTCCATGCCCCAGCAGCTGGAATGGCTTTCATGACAGCCTTACACAGGCCTCGTTCTAACAGGTGTTGGGGACTCTTCTTAGGTTCCGTGCCACGTGCAGGGACAGCGGGAGGAGACAACGCTTTGCAGAGACCCCTGGGAACCAAGTGTCCACCTGGGGCCCGTGGAGGTCAAGCCCGAGTGGGGGATGCCCCATGGGGAAGGCATCCAAGACCTTGACCGAGGCACTGAGGAGCAGCTCAGCCAGGACCCTGGAGAGGGGACGCAGGCCTTCCAGGAGCAGGGTAAGATGCAAGCAGTAAGAAGATAGGGTGCAGAAAACTGCTTTGTACCCCACGTTTCCCTTTCCTTATAGACCCCTCAGCTGAGGGGTCAAACCAAGGCACCTGTGGGCGCAGTTTTGCGTTTCCCTGACTTCCTCTTTGACTTTAGTAGGAAACAGATGCAGTGGAGTTGTTCTCTATAGCTCGATCTCTCAATTTCTGCTATCTGGGATCACTCTGTCTTGTCATTTCTTCTCCTTCCCCTCACATCCTTAATATGGAGAGCGCCAGGGCATATGTAGCTGATATGTAGGGATTTTTTTTTTTTTTTTAAGTGGGTGGATAAACCAAATTCCTGAAAGTAACAGGTGACTTTACTGTGTTGCAGAATCTCAAAGGGGATTATTGTGAGCCTGTGACTCGGGAGCATGAACCGTCCTGAAGGGCCATGTGTAGTGGGTTGGGCCCTTCTTCCCAGCTGAGAACAGAATTGGGTACACCCATGCCCGGCCTGTCTGGAGGCTCCTTATGGTTCCTGGGGTTCTGTGTGTCGGGCAGCAGAGCCTGTGGCTGAGCTGCTGCAGGACAGTGCTAATCCTGCTCCTGTTTTCCTTTCCTGTTCAGCTCTGCCAGTCCTTCAGGCTGGTGCTGGCCTCCCTGCAGTGAGCACCAGAGACCAGGAGGTGGCAGCCAGCTTCCTGACGGCTGGATCCCAGGTGAGCTGTGCCTGCCCTTGAGGGATCACGAGGTTGCTTTGAATGAGGCGCACCTTCCTCAAGAGTTCTCCTCACAGCAGAGCACTGTGCACAGAGTTGAGTGATTCTTCCTTTCTCATCCTGATGGATGTGACAGCTTCGTTTTCTCCACTTGACTATCAATCATCAGTTATTAATTTGGATTGAGCCTATTATGCCTTAGGGTCTAGGCATGAGGCTCAGTTCACTCATTTGTATTACTCTTTGATTTCTTCTTTTTTTCCTCAGTCAACTCAGTATTACTCTTGTAATTGTAGTGTTATTCAGTCACTCAGTCATGTCCGACTCTTTTGCAGCCCCATGAGCTGTAGCTCACCAGGCTCCTCTGTCCATGGAATTTTCCAGACAAGACTACTGAATACTGGAGTGGGTTGCCACACCCTCCTCCAGGGGATCTTCCCAACCCAGGGATCGAACTCACGTCTCCTGCATTGGCAGGCAGATTCTTTACCTCTCAGCCACAAGGGAAGCCCAGTTGTGAGGAGGAAGCCATTATTGGTGGAAACCCCACAGGCATGATTTAGGCTGTGGTGGGCGGCCAGGAGATCAGTAGCCCTCTGTGGATAGCTTTTATGGATCTGTCTGTGGCTGCTCTTCCTGTGGACCCCTTCCTCCCCACCGAGTCAGCAGGAGTGTTGCTGACTCAGAGGTGGGGGTGCCCAGCAGTGCCAAGTGGAATGGTCTCTCTGGCCCCTCCAAAGGCTGCACCAGGAGTTTTGGCCTTGTTAGCACTTCTTAGCCTGCCACAGATGGGGGTCCCTAGAGCACAGGTGGGCAGTCCTGTCATGGTGTGAGTGTCTCCCATGGCATGCCCAGTGTTCCCAGGGAGGTGGGGGGTTTCTAGTGTGACAGCTTTCTGAAAGGGACATCAAGTCTTAAAGTGAAGAGTTCCTTGTAGAAGGAAAGTTATCATTTGGCAGAAAAAAAAGAAGTGACTCAAGTTTGATCTCATTAAAGCAGTATTTAGGCAAGGTTTGGTGCCTGTGCTGTTTCCTGCTTCTGTTGACCAAGGACATTTAGGGGAGAGGAAGAAAGACATCAGCACTTTTTTTTTCAGTTAAGTTAGACTCTCTCCTCCTGCCACAAATGTTCTTTACTGTGTCATGACAGCAGCACATTCATTTTAACGTGGCGCTGTTCTTAAGACAGGGCCTGCCCAAGTGTTTGCTTATCTCTGAGGGAAAATTGATTCTACATGAGGGGATAAATAGCAGCCCCCATCTCCCTCCAATATGAGGATGTAGTGGAGGTGATTGAGTAGTGGAAGTTGGAGGCTGTGGTTATTGGGTACCAGCAAAATCGCTGCAGCAAAGACTCAAAACAGTGCCTCCGACAAGTCCATCACTTCTCTGTCATTAAACTGTCTAGAGGGAGGCACTTCCAGTCCCCTTTTGGAGCCATCTGGGACCCTGGTTCCTGTGCTGTTTCCTGCTTCTGTTTTCCAAGGACATTTAGAGTAGAGGAAGAAAGACATCAGCTTTTTTTTTTTTTTTTCAGTTAAGTTAGACTCTCTCCTCCTGCCACAAGTGTTCTTCTTTGGGGAGAAGTGATCTTCTCTCTCTGTTCTCCCCTGGAGTGTGGCTCCCTGTGTGTCTGCTCTTTAGCTGTTCCTGCCTTGGGATTATTTCTTTATCCTTAGCCATCTCCTGTGCTGTTTCAGGGGTTGGGCCCATTTAAAGACATGGCCCTGGCTTTCCCTGAGGAGGAGTGGAGGCACGTAACCCCAGCCCAGATAGACTGCTTTGGGGAGTATGTGGAACCCCAGGACTGCGGGGTCTCACCTCCAGGTAAGACATCAGAAATGCTGGCTGTCTCCTCTGTATTTTGTCAAATCAGGAAGCATTAAGTGTCCTTTTTCCTTTTCTCTTTTAATGGCCTTGCCTGAAAGGACTTTCCCGTTGAAGCGTGACTTGTCATTTTCCTCTTTTCTTGGCTTCTTTGCTCCCTAGTATCTCTCTCCTCTCTTCTTTTCCTTTTCTTCTTGATCTTATGTAACCAATTATTCTGTTAATTTAGAGAGAGTAAAAGAGGAAACAAAGGAAGGACCTGTGGAAGAGCGTTTCATTCCTAGTAAATGTGCTGATGTCGAGGTGGCTTGGTACAGACAGCTGCGTTCACTGGCCCATCCAGCAGTCATGAAGCATCTGTCCTGAGTCAGTCCCTGTGCCAGGCTCCCAGAGACCCAGGGCAATAAACCAGGCTGAGGTGGAGGGCACAGTGTGAGCAGGGACAGTGACCTGAGGGAGGATGTGGAAACATTGCTGGAACAGGTTCATGATCCTAGGGAAGCTGAACATCTCGACGACTGTAGAATAGCATGTGTAACAAGGTCATGTGTAAGTAAGTGTGGAATAAACAGTGCTAATTGAATGCATGTGCTGTAGAGACCCACAGCGGGGGAGAAATCAAGGTGTGTTCCTTAGAGGATGGCATTGAGTCAGATTTTGAAGGAAAGCACAGGGTGACTTAGTAGGAAATTAAGAGGGAAGGCATTGTAATTTAGCAGATGGTTCCGTGAGAAGGCAGGAAGATGGTCTGAGCTTGGGCTGCTGTCACAAAATACCACCAAGTGGGTGGCTTTAACAACAGACACTTAATATCTCCCAGTTCCGGAGACTGGGAAGTCCCGGATCCAGTTGCTGGCACATTTGTTGTCTGGTGAGGGCCTCTCTTCCTGGTTCACGGGCAGTTGCCTTCTTGCCAGTCCTCATGTGGCAGAGGGAGGGAGAGAGAGATCTCATGTTTCTTCCTCCTTTTTTGTAAGGCCGTTAATCCATCACGAGGGCTCCCACTCACATGACCCCTGTGTGCAGAGAGCCAGCCCTGGCTTCTGCTCTTCTGGGACGTGGTCCCATCCTGGGGGCTCCACCCCCAGACCCTCACCTAATTAGGGTCCAAAGGCCCCACCTCCTAACAGCAGCCCCAGGGGCCTGAGAGCTTCAGCCTGTGAATTTTGGAGGGAACCCAAACATTCAGTCCATAACAGGTGGAAAGAAGTAAAGGAATGTCTGGTTTTAGAGTCAGAGCAAGTGAAATGCACAGAGGTCATTGGTAGTTGTTAATGGGACACGTTAGAAGCCAGGTTCTGGCTAGAAGTTTCCCTTCAGATCTCTTCAGCGTTGGTCTGTATCTCCTTTGTCCTGTAGGCCTGGGGAGCAAGGACAAGGAGGCAAAGACCCAGCTGGCAGACCCCAAGGGGCAGCTCGCTTGCGGGCGGGCAGAGAGGTGTGGGGAGGCCGCTCTCCAGGGCCCGGAGTCGGGAAGACCAAGCGAGCAGCAGGCCGGGAGCTCGGTGGGAAACGCGCCCGGGCCGCTCCTGCCCCAGCACAGCGTTGCCCCGCTGCCCGATGACCTCCAGACCCACAGCTCCTTCTGGAAGCCTTTCCAGTGCCCTGAGTGTGGGAAAGGCTTCAGTCGGAGCTCCAACCTGGTCCGACACCAGCGGACGCACGAGGAGGAGAAGTCGTACAGCTGCGGGGAGTGCGGCAAGGGCTTTGCGCTGCGCGAGTACCTGCTGAAGCACCAGCGGACGCACCTGGGCCGGCGGCCGCACGTGTGCAGTGAGTGCTGGAAGACCTTCAGCCAGCGCCACCACCTCGCGGTCCACCAGCGCAGCCACACAGGCGAGAAGCCCTTCCAGTGCGCGGACTGCTGGAGGAGCTTCAGCCGCCGGCAGCACCTGCAGGTGCACCGCCGGACACACACCGGTGAGAAGCCGTACACCTGCGAGTGTGGCAAGCGCTTCAGCAGGAACGCCAACCTGGCGGTGCACCGGCGGACCCACACGGGCGAGAAGCCCTATGGCTGCCAGGTGTGCGGGAAGCGCTTCAGCAAGGGGGAGCGGCTGGTCCGGCACCAGAGGATCCACACCGGGGAGAAGCCGTATCGCTGCCCGGCCTGCGGCCGCAGCTTCAACCAGCGCTCCATCCTCAACCGGCACCAGAAGACGCAGCACCGCCAGGAGCCCCCGGGTCAGTGAGGGTGCCTGGCCTGGATGCACCTGTTTGGCTCACGGGACCTTCCGGGAGCACCAGTGGAGGGAGACCTCGTGGGAGGAAGTACCTACTGTTACTTCCTGAAGGGCTGCCGGTGTCAGGAGTGTTGCGTGTGGAGAGGCGCTTTGACCCCTTTTATTTCCCCTCGTTTCAGACGCTGGGTAAGGGAGAGGCCTGCTTTAGTTGAGGTGCCACGTCTCTCACCCAACTGGTGCTAGCACTTCATAACCTTTCCAGGAATTGATGGTCCAAGTTTCAGTTCATGTCAACATTTTTCTCCTTCCATGTATGTTCACATCCACCTCCTGAGCAAATCTGGGCCTCCTAGTGAAATCTTCTCACCTGTCAGCAGTTGGAACCTCATTTTCCTGAGGGCTGTGTCCCTGCAAGATCATTAGCTCAGACTCTGATTCCCTCTCTCTCCCCAGTTCTCTTCCATTTAACAAATATTTATTGAACACCTACTGCCCCAGTGACCAGACAGCTGAGACCTCATTGCCCCAGAGTGTGGGATCAGGCTCTGGAAGCAGATTTGTTAATAAAGCAGAGCGTCCTGAGTTACATTCCTGGTGAGTGCTGAGTGAGAGGAAGTTCTCTGCTCCAACTGCCCAGTTCCTGATCTTTCCCTCCCCAGCTGGGTCGCTTAGGCATCCGCCTTTATTTTACTCTCTCTATGGCCCCTTCCTCTCTGTGACCTACTCTCAGTAGTAGTTTCTCCCATTCCATTGTTCCTTGAACAAAAACAGCTGTCCACACATCTGTTAGGAAATTAATATTTTGCTTTTGGTCACTGTCTAAACATGAGAGTATTTTTTTTTAAAAATCCAGTTTGGAATGAAGTTCTAATTAAATGAGTCTGAAAGATGAACTGGTATTAATACATTTGATGGCACTTTACAGCATATAAAATGCACTTCCCTGTTTTCTCACTTGACTCATTCCACAAATATTTATTGAGGCCTGACAGTGTGCCAGGGACTCTTCTGGGTGCTTGAGGTAGGTTAGTAAATAAAATGGGGGGAGTCCCTGTCCTTGGGGAGCTTACCTGTTAGTGAATGTGTTTGATCTTCAGAATCACCCGAGGTGGAACCTGTGGATACTCCCAGATACTGTCCGGACCTGGGCATCTGGGCCTGTGCCTCCGTCCTGTCTGCTCTGGCCCCGCAGTGCATTCGCGACCACCTGCCTCTTGTTTCTGAATCATCTCTGTCCTCGGTGCATCTCGGTCCTTGTCATCTGAGAGGTGCTTGGAATCCTCAGGCCACCTGGAGATGATGAGACGGTAGCTGGCTGTTTTTATATGAATGCTAATTTAGGAAAAACAAAGATGTTTTTAGGAATTAAATACATTTTTTTAAAAATGAGAAGATGCATTATCTGTAACTGTGTTTAAGCTCTCATATTATTTTGCCATCATTAAAGGGTTTCCTTTTTCTTGGACTTTCTGGAAACTGCCTAACTAGCCCAGACCATGCTGCAGTGCCTTTGGATGCCGCTGCTGAGTGAGTTAGTCTTCTGATGGGACTGTAAGTTAGTTGTCTTTGGACTGTGTCCTGTGTTTGCAAGATGTGATTTGTTTCATGGTGCCTCTTAATACTATCTTCTTTCACTGGGGTTTCCCCCCCCCATTTTCCATTGTAAATGGGATATTGATAAATGGTAATGACTTTAATACAGAGAGTTGCATTACTCACTCCGATTTGAAACACATTATTTTATCACTTATTTGGCAGGTAACCATGGTGTTTACATTTGACTCAGCAGAAGACGTCCTGGCCCTTCAGTTGTCCCCGTGAGGCTGTGAGTACTGTGAGACGTCCACTTTCTGAGATGCTGGACTGCCATTTCCCAGCACTGTTGAGTCCAGGTGCAGAGTCAGCTCTTTTCTGCCTCACGCCTCAGACAAGCCAGGCAAGGCTCATAGCCACCTGAAGTCCAAACCCAATGACAGGCTTCCCTCAGCCTCTGGCTCTAGTCTGTAGGACATAGGGGCTGACCTGACCCGAGTTTGGTCTTTTCTGAGAGGTGTGTAGGGGGCATGGGCCAGCATGGGTTTGGCGTTGCTCATCAGTGGCCTTCTGTTTACCTGAATTAAATGGCAGATTCTCTGAGCATACACTGGGTTTTCAGCCAGTTGGGATCTCAGAAGGGAGCTTCTGTAAGAGTAAGAACTTGCTGTCTTCCCGTGTGGACTCCCTTGTTTGCTTTGAGACCAAAGCTTACTGACGGTTCCTCCAAAGAGTCCCAAAAGGAACATTTTCCCATAGAGCTGTAGTAACCTTATTTTTGATAGCTATTCAAATGCCAAATATTGTTTTCTGTATTTTTCTATTTAGGAATTTTTTTAGAATAGAGAATTTCAAACATACATAAATGAATCCTCATGTATTCATCATTTAGCTTTAACCATTTGTTTATGCATAGCCAATCTTGTTTCATTTCTGCCCCGTCCTCCTCTTCATCTTCCTCCCCAGCTGAAGTATTTTGAAGCAAATCTCAAATGTTTATAGATATTTCAGTGTATACTGCTAAATGTTAAGGATTCTTAAAAAAATTATAATAATAACTACATTGCTATTATCATACCTAAAAAATTAAATAGTTCCTTAATTCCCAATTAATGTACTTAAAAAAGAAACCACATGATTTTTAAAAAGCTCCTTTAAGATCAAAGTAAGATCCATAAATTGTAATTTGTTGCTTGTCTTCTAAGTCTGATATATCTTTTCCCCCTTGATATATGCTTTTCTTTTTTATTTGGCCATGCTGCATGGCTTGTGCGATCTTAATTCCCCAACTAGAGATTGAACCCATGCCCCCTACAGTGGAAGCACAGAGCCCTCACCACTGGACCACCAGGGAAGTCCCTTCCCTTGAAAATTTATTTGTTAAAACAACTGGATTATTTTTCCTGTGGACTTTCTCACATTCTGAATTTTATTGCTTGCATACTCATGGCATAGTTAAATATAGTTCTCTGCCATCTGATTAACTAAAAACTGCAGGTGTAGAGGGCTAGTCAGGTTCATGTTTCACATTTTGGCAAGAACATACTACAGATGGTGGCTTGTCTGGGTTGTTTCTCATTATATAATGTTAAGAGCCTAAATGTGAAGTCAAGTGGGCCTTAGGAAGCATCACTATGAACAAAGCTAGTGGAGGTAATAGAATTTCAGTTAAGCTATTTCAAATCCTAAAACACGATGCTGTGAAAGTGCAACACTCAGTATGCCAGCAAATTTGGAAAAAGCAGCAGTGGCCATAGGACTGGAAAAGGTCAGTTTTCATTCCAATCCCAAAGAAAGGCAATGCCAAAGAATGCTCAAACTACCGCACAGTTGCACTCATCTCACATGCTGGTAAAGTAATATTCAAAATTCTCCAAGCCAGGCTTCAGCAATACGTGAACCGTGAACTTCCAGATGTTCAAGCTGGTTTTAGAAAAGGCAGAGGAACCAGAGATCAAATTGCCAACATCCACTGGATCATGGAAGAAGCAAGAGAGTTCCAGAAAAACATCTATTTCTGCTTTATTAACTATGCCAAAGCCTTTGACTGTGTGGATCACCATGAACTGTGGAAAATTCTGAAAGAGATGGGAATACAAGACCACCTGACCTGCCTCTTGATAAAATTGTATGCAGGTCAGGAAGCAACAGTTAGAACTGGACATGGAACAACAGACTGGTTCCAAATAGGAAAAGGAGTATGTCAAGGCTGTATATTGTCACCCTGCTTATTTAACTTCTATGCAGAGTACATCATGAGAAACGCTGGGCTGGAGGAAGCACAAGCTGGAATCAAGATTGCCAGGAGAAATATCAATAACCTCAGATATGCAGATGATATCACCCTTATGGCAGAAAGTGAAAGAAGAACTAAAGAGCCTCTTGATGAAAGTGACAGAGGAGAGTGAAAAAGTTGGCTTAAAGCTCAACATTCAGAAAACTAAAATCAAGGCATCTGGTTCCATCACTTCATGGCAAATAGATGGAGAAACAGTGGCTGACTTTATTTTTTTGGGCTCCAAAATCACTGCAGATGGTGACTGCAGCCATGAAATTAAAAGACGCTTACTCCTTGGAAGAAAAGTTATGACCAACCTAGACAGCCTATTAAAAAGCAGAGACATTACCAACAAAGGTCCGTCTAGTCAAGGCTATGGTTTTTCCAGTAGTCTTGTATGGATGTGAGAGTTGGACTATAAAGAAAGCTGAGCGCCGAAGAATTGATGCTTTTGAACTGTGGTGTTGGAGAAGATTCTTGAGAGTCCCTTGGAGAGCAGAGAGATCCAACCAGTCAATCCTAAAGGAAATCAGTCCTGAATATTCATTGGAAGGACTGATGTTGAAGTTGAAACTCCAATACTTTGGCCACCTGATTCGAAGAGCTGACTCATTTGCAAAGACCCTGATGCTGGGAAATATTAAAGGCAGGAGGAGAAGGGGAGGATGAGGTGGTTGGATGGCGTCACCAACTCAATGGACATGGGTTTGGGTAAACTCCGGGAGTTGGTGATGGACAGGGAGGCCTGGTGTGCTGCAGTCCATGGAGTCACAAAGAGTTGGACATGGCTGACTGACTGAACTGAACTGAAGAGCCTAAATGCATTTATTTCACTAATTCTATAAAAGAATCTTCATTTATTAGCTGGGATGCCTCACAGCTGTATCTGTGCACTCATACAGTTCACAGAGGAAAGGAAATACTGGATTCTTCGTTCCCTTATTTACCCATCTTCACAATAATGATCTCGTGGCTTTTCTCCTAAACTAATCACCATGAAAGTGGTCAGTGATTATTATTTTTTAATAAAAAATGGATTCTTGAATTTAACCAATCCATCACAGTTGTTGATGCTCAAATAATTTCAGTTCTGACCAGTGGGAGCCTCTTCACATTGGCTCCTGATTCTGTATAACCCTAATCACCTTTGATGGCTTCTTTGCTCTCATGTGACAGGGTATTATAAGCTCATCTTGTTCATTTCAAGCCCCCCTTGAGAGTAAAGGGAAGTGCTGTTATGTTAGGACAGTGGTGTAAACTGGGACTCCAGGGCAAACAGGGACAGTTGGTCACTTTATATTTAGCCCTCACTGTGTGTGACAGGGTGTCTGCAGTTCCCTCACGCTGGGCTAAGGCTGTGCACTTTCAGGGCCTAGCTGTGTGTGCCATGCCGGCTGTGGTGGTGAGAAAGGCTGCTGCTCCCAAGGGGTATGACCTTTGGAAGAGAAACCCCTTTTTATTTCTTGGGCATTAACAGACCAGATAACTTTCTGCCTAAGGTCTGTCCTGGGGAGCAAATGGATTAAAAAAAATGCTTCTCAAAATGTATGCCAGGGTGAATGTTGTCTGCAGACTGATTAAGTATGCTAGGGAGAAGTAGGAATACCTTTGTTGCTTAAAAAATAAGCTGGTTTCTTATCCCATCACCTTCACCCTGCAACACAAGTTGTCTGGATCCACTTTTGAGATGGGGAAAGGAGCTGTCAAAACATGTCTCCTTGCTCTTGTAAACTTTGCCTGAGTTTCTCAACCTTGACACTGTTCTCACTGTGTGCCAGGCACTTCTTTGTCTTGGAGGCTGCCCTGGCTTTTTTGTGGGTCATAGGCTGTTGAGCAGGATCCTTGTTCTCAGTCTATTTGATGACAGTTGTGACAACTAAAGTTGTTTCCAGGCCTTCCCAAATGTCCCCTGGGGCAAAATTGATCTTGGCTGAGAACCTCTGCCCTTAGGGTTCAGGGTAAGTGCTGGGGCGAATTAGATAGCTTAGCTATTAGAAGAAAAGACTGGGTTTCTAAGGCCTGGACCTTAAAGACCCCTGGCCTAATTTCTAGAAAACAAAGGAGCTACTAGAGCTCATGGGTGTTAAGTGCAGTGTTGCCAGGCAGAGCCAAGAGCTACTGAAGCTGAGTCTCAGGGTGGGTGCTGGGATCTGTCACAGGCAGCCTGGCATGTGGCTTTGGGTTCTCTTCAGGCAGGCACTTGCTGTGAAGCCTCCACACAGCAGTGAGCTGGGCCTGGACTCACCATCCCCAGTGAAAGCAGGTGCATGTTGGGGGCCATGCAAGCATGGTGCAGCCACTGCCAACATTTTTGCCTCCATAATAAGGTCTTCAGGGCCCACAGTAGACATAAATATTTGAATGGATGAAAGCCCTGGATTTCTACCTTTTTCATGGCTAGAAGTCTCTCAAGTGTGCCTTAGGAAGGAAGAGCACTGAAGCACGGTGCCCCTTGGTGGCCCCCCAACCTG